>NC_039358.1:7215782-7525402 GCF_003573695.1 Papaver somniferum | reverse complement strand
TGGGTTCTTTTCTAGTTCAGCGTATTCAGGTGTACCTGGCTGGGGCATGAATCTTCGGCTTACTGTTGGTCTGTTCGGTAAGTAACCTGCGTACGGGAACTGACCGAAATTCACTGCTGCATGAAGCGCTGAAGATACCCATATAATAGTGCTGCATGATTTAGTTAAGTCTGACAGAGTTTGCATTTTTGGCCACCATGGTTTATCTTTCAAGTCACCGTGGCCTTCGGTTCGTACATCTTTCCACCATGCCTGGAGTTCTGAATCACCCTGGATCAAGTCATCTGTCGGATAGTAAAATGAACAATATTCATGAACCCATTTCTCAGTTGCTGACCAAATTTCAAGCCCGTCGACAGCAAAAGGGTAATCCTCAATCACTAGGCTAAGCCCGTGTGGTTTGGTTTGGTCCGGAACTGCCATTCCCCTGAACAAACGAAGAAAATGAGCAATTAGTTGCAGAGAGGGGAGTAATAACCAAGAAGTCATTCAGTAAGAATCTAAAATGAATTGCTAAATCAAATGCGTTTGGAAATTTCTACCTTTTAATGAGATCGGCCGGGAGTCCCTGCTCAGTGAAATTCCACGTTTTATAAATTGTTGCTGACAGTTCCATTGCGTACTTTCCTGGAAATACAGTGTTTTCAAGGATACCTTCAGCGCTAATGAGAGTCTGACGAGCCAATGCGTTGATATTCATTGTATCTCGGTAATGAGGTTCCAACAGCTTGTAAATTGGGTGCATAACACTTAGTTGCCTGTTTGTGGCAATTACAAATGGCTCAATCACCGCATGTGTATTCAACCTGCGCGGCAGTGTGAAAGATCTCATAAGATCAGGCTCCTCAGAAGTGCATTAGTCGCAAAAATTAGGAAATTTATACGAGCACAAATATTACCAGTGGCTTATGAGTTGATGGACGCCAGAGTCATTCACAGCTGCATAAGCTTTGGCAAGCTGCCAAATTGATGCTTCAACGCCATCTTCAGCTGGTGTATAAACCTCGTTAACTGCACCATGTTTTTCTCCATCTGGATGGACTAAGCTTAGCTCAATAGCCAAAGGCTTCAAGGTCCCGTCTTGCTGGTACAAGAGGATGGTTCTTGTTGCATAAATTTTTGTTGTAGTTGTGTTTATGCGGTTCAGGTACGGAATCAATGTATCATGATGATCCAATATGAATAGCTTCTTGTTCTCCAAAGCCTACGCATTCATGCTTCAAATTGTCATCAGTACATTGAGAAACATATATAATTATGATTTTTCGTAATAAAAACACGTAGTTGTAGTTACCTCTTCAACTGTTAACCCATTTAGGTTCTTCTCAATATGTTGTTTGGTTATTGAGCTTGTATGATCTCCATATAGTTCAGGGTCGAGCTTGCTTATTGTGGGAAACTCCTATGAATTGTTGAACCAGATACAACTATGTCAATTTAGAGTTACAAATTTATCGAAAAAGTTATGGATTCAAGAACTTTGATATGTTTTATACCTCAAGAAGTCGAATTGCGACAGGGTTAACTCCAGCAAGCATTTCTCTTCCGAATTCTTCATCACTCCTCCATGCAAACTTATCCTCTGCACAAGTATGAAAATAACAACATAAACAAAATGGGCATAGACAAGAATGAATCACATTTAATCAGATGGCAAAGACCGATTTTCCCCTGGTACCTTTGATGACATGAGGTACAGGGAACTTAAGGACGTGTCCATCTGTACGAAAGATTTCCTTGATCATTTGTAAAGGGACGGAGTGGTGAATTGCATTTACTGCAGCGGAGGGTAGCCGGAGTCCTCCGTGGTGTAGGTCTAACACTTCCTGTAGAGAATCAAACTCGGTGGGAGTGCTATCCAAAAATGATACTATCCCTGGAAGAAGGACTTGCGCAATGGACTTGAGGGAGAAGGCTAGAAAATCCGACATCTTCAGGTGGCCGAATCTTTCATCTCTTGGCACATAAATATCGAGGCTCAACAAGAATAATCTGGTTTCGTAGTTGGGATCTATTAAACAAACAGAACAAGCAAATAGCCTGCGTCAGACACATGCATGCTTCCGAACTTACATTATGTGTACCTATGTTGCGCCTTGCCTAGCGCCTAGGCGCCCAAGGCGACCAGAGAAAAAAATAACTCAAGTTAGTGGGTCCCCGCCTTTTGCGCTTTGGGCGCCTTGTTGGTGAGGTGCCCACTTTCCGTCTTGGGTGCCTAGGCGAGCGCCTAACTAGCCTTAACAACATAGTATCGAGAAATAAAGTCTCATGATATTTTGATACCTGTCTTCGTGGGTTTGCGACCAGTACGTCCCCTTCTAGGATAAGGAAGCTCTGATGATCCCCCACAAATTGGTCTGGCATACCTTGGTCCTTTGTCAGGGCTACCCAAATCGTTGTACGTTGCATAGTCATAAACTCGATCCCACTCCTTGAGCTCTCCTGTTCCGTTTCCACGAAGAGTCTTAAGTTCATCTTCTCTGTACTCTCTTAGAGGTCTTGGTGTCTGATTTGGAAGGTAACTCTGCAACCATAACCAATCTTACATAAATATACATTGCCATTTTTCTGGCATCAAATTCGTGCGTCTTTGACAAAGCCTACCTGGTTAGCAAAGAAAATGCGGTTTGTTTTGTAATGGTGAGCCGGGTAAACCCAAGAGTTGCAAACGAAGTGAACACGGCCGACGCCAGGAACCTCTTCAAGTGTGAGTGACTTGAGGTAGAACTCACTATGGTGGAGATTTTTGATAATGAAAGCCCCTGGAATGCCAATTGATTCGTCCCATTCAAATGTGATCCCAAATACAGATGATCCTGCTTTCGCTGAGGTCATTGTTGTGATCCAATGTTCAATATAGGATTCTTTTCCCACTTTTCCTCGCATTTCATTCTCTGCATTTGTAAGTTTGACACGGATATTATGAACTAGTTGGAAAATGTAATCCAATTCCGAGTCCGACCGACTTGACTAGGAGCGGACCAATACGACGACTAGTCCAGATCTCTTTACATGATTATCGTCTAAATCTTAGATCTAATAAATGAATCCATTTTATTAAAGTTAAAGTAGGTTCCAATGTCATGATTTATTAACAATATTTTAACAGAATTATTAATTTCTCCGCCTTTATTTTAAATTTGTAGCTTTAGAAAACATTAATGGATATTAACTAACATAAATTTATTATTTTAGCCATCATTTTCAAAAGGACAGTTAGTTAGTACTCTCTCCGTCCCAAATCAATTGAGTTAATTGTAGTTTGAAAAATTCTTAAGACAAGAAGGAAAAAAGAGTCTAGTTAAGAATTTTTTATAATTCTCGTACTTTTATGGATAATAACTAGTAAAAATTAGAAATGATTTATCTCTTAAACTATACCGCTATTCTTAATAACCCGTTGAAAAAATATTTTAAAACACCTATATAACGAATATAAGAATTATATATATTTTTTATAATAACAATAATCAATTAAAAAAAGTAATTCTAAAGATATTCCCGTGATCAGTGAAATAATTCAATTATTTTTGGGATAAAATTTGAAACCAAATAACTCAATTAACTTGGGACGGAAGAAATATATTACTAAAATGGTTTCGGATGAACGTAAACATTCCTAAAGATATACTGCCGGTATCTTTTTGTCGGTAAAGTATGGGATACATACGGCTTCTGGCTATTCCTCTTAGAACCAGAGCCAGAATGACGTACTACCGACATGTTGTTGTGGGAACTTGCATTATTTTGGATAAAACTAAAAAAGAATGTTGAAAGTTGAATGCAATAAATAAACCCAGTCAGGCCGGCAGGGCTGTATACAAAATTATATATAAACTTGTACTTGATCCAATTGGCTGTTCATAAAATATTGGAAATTAAGAGATCTAAATCTACCATTGACCACAGACAAGTGAAGTATGAGCTGTCGTGGTGTGATAAGTCATGAGGTATGAGAGAACAAAACTTCAACAAGGGATCTCAAATCTCTATGATTCACATTAAGTCAACAACCAAAACAAATTCCTCGTCGAAAACAAGCAGAAGACTGTTCTGCTTACGATCCTTTTTAACAGGTTGGTCTCCTAAAATAAATGTTTCATAAAAATAGGTTGGTTTTCTAATTGGAAAAGTCACTTTAATTTTCTAGGACTGTTTTTTTCTTAACTTCTTTTGATGACAAGTGTCATGCGGACCATTTCACTATACTTCTTTTGCTGACAAGTGTCATGGAGACTATTTCACTTCACTTCTTTTATTGACAAGTGTCATGAGGACAACTTTCAATGATTAATCCTCTTAATTTCCTTAATTTTTTTTAAAAACAAACCAGTCTATTAAAAAGGAACGGAGGGAGTAAATCACAGTAGGAAACATATAACTTAGGGACGCTTTTACTGTATAACTTTTTTTAAATTCATAGCCTCGATGAGAACTCCAAGTTACCTAAAATGTACAAGGTAAATTTGCAACTCACTCGTTCTACTATTTCTTCAAGTAGGGAATCTGCTTTAACAACCAAAACAGATTCATTGCAGAAAACTATAGGTCACAGTAAGGAACATATAAATTTGGGACGCTTATGGAAGAACTTCAATTTGGCCAGTGTTTTCTGAACTATCCCCAGACTCCCAGGACCCCGGAATGCAGAGGAACTCAAATCTAACACAGTATAACTTTTTTTAAGTTCGTAACCACGGGAAAACATCAGAAATTTCTAGCCCCAACTTGACTTGCACAATCTAATTTTTTACTTGCTGTTAATTTTTTAATGCATGGTTTACGCTACTTATTAACCCCGAGAGATTCGATGATGTAGTGACCTATGCAGAGTAAATTTATCAAAGAAAAACATAAAATGAAAATTACCTGGATCACCATGAACAGCACTAACGAGCTGCAAGCAAACCCCATTTCCCAGAAACTCATCAACTCGATCCAATAAAGACGATTGAAAATCAGTGAAATCCAACACATTTTTCTTCATCAACACAACCGTTCCATGGATGGTTTCTTTCTCTTCTACGTCAACTAGACTCTTCTCATCAGCTGTTTCCTTGCCACGAAACAAATGGGAAATCGCCTTACAAAAGAAGAATATGAAAACGAGAGAAGCCAAGGCAAGAGGAAACCAGTGTGAAATTGTCTCAAACATCTTAATTACAAAAGAAGAAGAAGATATGAGAATGGGAGAGACAAGGGGAAACCAGGTTGATGATTTAGAAGAAGACTTTTGTAAGGCACATTATATAGAGGGTCTGCACTATCCTATACTGTAGCCATGTGATAATTAAGGACTAAGTACTTTTAATTAGTAATTAATTAACCCTCTGATTTGAATTTGTTTTTTAATAATCATTGGTTGGCCAGCTGTTTAGGATATCAATCTTTACCAACCCACTTGCTCGTGTAACATGCTTGTTTGGGGTGGGTACCTATGGGTTCACATACTCTTCTGGTGCAAATTGGGTCAGTTGACATTTTATATTATTATTATTATTGTTTTATTTGTATGCAAAATGGCCAGGATAACTACACACGCACACTTATCCATGCCGGATTTAAACCGGCTCTGATGAAACTCCTAACTTACACGGGTGTAATTTTTTTTAAAGGTTCTTGTCGTCATGGTTGCCAATGCAAGGACTTTCTGTTACAAAATAAATAACCCTCGATTATTTGATATGCAATACCCCAAGTATAATACGCGACAAACTGACACCCAAAAGAGAAAAACAAATTATTACAAAGAATAATAATAGGATTGGAACTTCTGCAATCATGCAGTGGCGTTGGATGGAGACGCTATTAGAATGATATCCCTCCACCCGTGAGTCCATTAGATATTAAGGAATGAAATTTTAGGAGAAAGGGTCTTAGTATTTGTTGTTTCATCTTAATATATATACACGGATGAGCTAAACTGCAGCTACTGGGAAATAATGACATCCATACGGCACCAAGAAAAACAAGTATTCTAATCAACCAGAACTCACTGCAACCCCGACTCCGCCATGCCCATATAATGTGAGATTAATCTTCGCAACAAACGAATGCAATGTACTCTAATTTCAACAACCGTATAATTTGAGTTATGACGGGTGGGCATATAGCCAAGAGAATAGTGATATCCTGCATATATTATACTCTCTCCATTCAACTTTTCTTTGTCTGCAAATACAATTTCATTAAAAAGGCTAATGGGAGGTGGAGGCCCTAATCACATCGACAACAGAACTATCTAATACACAGAAAAGGTATCTCTTTTCCTAATATTAGATTTATCTACTATCATGATTAATATATGAAGGGGGAATATCACCCAAATCTAAAATACCAGGAAATTTTTTGCTTTCTTCGCTAATGTGTCTGCTACTTCATTACTCATCTTGGACGCAAATTGAAATCCTAAGAGATTATGACAATGTCTTACTAGGCTATCTGCTTCCCCGAAAATATCTTTACTGCTCCGAGAGATGGCCACTGGGTTAGCATTTAGATTCTTGATTAAGATTTCACAATCGCTTTCTATGCTGAAACTGGGGAGGTTTTCTTTTCTGATGAACCTATTGCCTCTGCTTCTTGCGGATCTGAACATGCTGAAGGTTCTTCTCTTTCTCCTTGAATGGTTGTAACATTGAAGACCTGCCTGAATCTTGCATCAGCAACCTCCAGAATCTGGTGATAGTGCATCTAGGATCTGAATGTAAGCTACCAAAAGAAATCAAGAATTGGCCGAAGTTGAGACTCCTTGCACACCAAAGAGGCATAATGATGAAATGCCTAGAGGTATAGAAAAGCTAAGTTGCCTGGAATTTTTTAGGTCTTACAGGTGAGGAAGCAAAAGCAACTCGAAGGGAACGAGTATTGTAAGGCTAGTGGGAGTTGGGAGGCCTAAATTCCCTTACTGTTACACGCCAGTGCTAAAACGTGGTAACCAGTAACACCAAAATGTCAACCACACTATAATTAACTGTAATTACAGCACTCTGATTCTACCGGATAATTGACATAACAAGAGTAATTCAAGCCGACAAAGTAACAGAAACATCTTTCATAGTTTGCAATGTCATTTCTACAGAAAACAAGAACTACGTAAGTTTATAACCATATGGACGAAAATGAAAGACGTTGCTTCCCCAGAATCAACAAAAAAACATGTTCTGAACATATTTATCAACTTCAGAAGTACAATTAAAACAGAACTGGGTTATATGTAGTTAAATACAGTTTTCTCAGACCTGGTGTCGACCTCTAGCATCACCTAGCTTGAGCTGGTGAATTCACTTTTCTTAATCCAAACACAAGCTAGGCTTAAAGATACTTATATAGCGAACCATGGAAGGTTCAGTTACTAATTAGCGTAATAAAGGAAATGTAGGGATAACCTAGTGATCCAAAAACTACTAGACCCAAATCACGGCAACAACAATTCTAATAACTTAAACTGACTGATGGGAGAGCAGAACCTTTAAGTATGTTGCTGCAGGGAAAATTGTATTCGACAAAAGTGTCATGGAGCTGAAGTCTTAGCAAATGAGACTTCCAACTTCTTCTTTGCCATTAACAACATACCTTGTAGCAACCTGCTTCTTTCTGTTGTAAAGATGCACAACTTGAACTCCATCCTGGGGATTTTCAACACCCACAAGATCTGCCATCAGGACTCTCAACATCTGGAACTTGATTATTGAAGTCGGAATGTTGGTTCTGTTGCTGGTTTCCCATAACTTGCAGCACAACCTGGAACATCGAGCAACACAACTATGTCTAGGCAAAACTTGTAATCTGTCTAGGCTTTAGACAACCATTTCTATACATATTGCAAATAATATTAGTGTCTCAATTATGTGAGTTGTAACATGACGTGACTCGAAGTAACTAACTAATCATGATGAAAGGTTAATATGACTTGTGCGGAAAACAATTTTCATCACAATTACTAATGAACTATCCTAGTTGGTTAATTTTATATGCGCTTAACATAAAAATGAAAACAGAACTTGTTAAAATTCAAAGCTCACACTGGTAATTAGTTAGGCTTTGTTTTTGCAGCTCAGTCTCGTCCACGTGGAATAACCCAACAGACCAGTTCTGCCTTTGCCAAGGCCAAAGACTTCAGCTATTTCGTCGTTCTCAAAGTCCAAAGGGAATATCAATCCTGCAACGATTGGGCTCTTTGCTTTCCCTCTAGCAACCTTTACTTTCTCCTGTTACAAGGTCCTTAACTTTCACCTGTAACATACATGGAAAGGCAAGTGTAAATTTCACAAGTAAACAGGTAAACTACAAGTTCCAACAGTTGTTTTTACCCACTTGGATTTATTAACATTTTTTAGCTGAATTTCACCAAATGTAATTTGAATTTGGTTTTTCTCCTACTAGAATTGGAAACGGCAGGCAGGGCTGAAGGGAGACAAAGTGATGGAATATGCTGGCTGCATGTATCTCTGGTGTCTGTTTCAGTGTTTTCTAAAGACAAAGTGATGGAGTGTGCCTGTTGTTTGGCTTCCCTGTGTTCTGCTGTAAGTTAGTGTATGCAATTTGGATCGGAATTTCGTGTACGACTAAAAACTTGCGATAGCACATGAAACTAAGACAAGGTCATTGTGTATTTCCTTGGTCTAGCTGCATCTCATGTGGACTTACCAAAATAAATCATGATCCTCAACAAAAAGAAGAAGGAAAAAAAAATTGTCTTCTTAAAATAACCGACTAGGTTATACCAAGACTTGGAGACACAAAGACATCTCTTCTCAGTCTTAAAATCTTGAACTCGAGACAAAAATCTCATTAAGTATGTTGTCGACAAGAACATTAATACTCTTCATCCTCGTTGCGATCTTCAAATTTCTTTTCTATTTCTTATCTATTCCTTTATCATTACAAAAAGGAGAACCTTTCCTGCTGATGTGGCAGTTACATATTAGACCCCTGTGTTTGGGGAACATCAAGCCTTGTCATGATCTATGGGTTATTGGGGTCTTATTTCTTTGATTACATATAAGGTAATGTTTGTCGAAACTCGAAAGTAAAGCAGAAACATCAAAAACGCATTTAAGTTTATAAGATAATGTCCTCCTTATTCAACACTTGTATATTTAGGATAACATTATTTCATGTATGGGTTTTTGCGTTTTCTGAAATATATTGACTTTTCTGAATACAGTGCTCTGAGTTGCATGTTAGTTCTAAACCTATCAAAGGAGCAGTTTCTTCTTCTTATTTTTCTGTACTTTTTTTGAAGTATAGTTAATATCTCGAACTCACAGAATTTAGCAATTTCCTAGCCTCTTATTTTGTCTTTCAAACATTAACAGATACAGAACTTGTTGTGATATTACTTGATGTTGGTATTATGACTGAACTTTGCATCAAATCATTCACTATTATGACTGAATCTAACAAGAGATAACTTGTATGCAGATTTATTTGGTGATCTTAGTACTTATTCCATCATCGTAGATGATGATTGAAGAAGAAGGTCAATATGAAGAGCTTTTGGTGATGATACTGTTATATGAAGAACAAGGTCACGTGAAGAATATGGAATTGGGCTGGGATTCATCGTCTATTTCAACAAGAATACAACTCTTTTCTTGAGAATACTTTTGTTTTACATTTTTTATGGTTATGCTTTTGTTTCTAAATTCATCGTTGGTCTACTAGCACAACATGCACGGTCCCTTTTCTTGTTCAGAGTCTGAAATTCAGACTTCAGAAAGTCATGGAGAAGGGGAAAAAACGGTTATACCCGCCACCCTACCCTACCCGACCCGCCAGAGAATGGGTTGGGTAGGATCTTACCCGTTTAATGGCGGGTAGGGTGGCGGGTAAAAATTTTCTTAACTGCCAGTAAACGGGTAGGGTGGCGGGTATAGGCCATATCCTACCCAACCTACCCGTTATGCAGCCCTAATCAAGAGATGCAAATGGAAAAAATCGTCTATCTTTAATTTTCTAAATTTCGTTCTTGTTCTTGACTTTGTTGGCCAGACTCCAGAGTGTACAGTTTCTTTTCTTGCAATTTGCATACATTTTTACTTTTATCCTTAAAACGTAATATAATCAGCCTTGTAAGTTGGCTGTGTTGCACCCTACCAAAAGAGACTGGTCAAAACTATAAGTTTGACAAAGGTTCGATCTTGGTGGTGGAATACTCTGGTGGTAAGACTGTGCAAACAGTCTCCATAAACTCCACATCGTTCTCTAAGGCCCTTAATATCTCGAAAGGAAGGCAAATGCCGATGGTTATAACTCCATTATTGACTGGACCAGCGTCGGCCATAATCAACCCTTCAGACCTGTAGTTGCTCCCGTATCGACTAACTAATGGTGCACCCCAGCCGAAATCAATGCTGTGGATATTGAACTTCGGAGATCCCCCTACGGCCACATTAGTACTTGATAACAGGTCAAGACTTGAAGGCATAACAGGATTTTCCACCCATGATTCCCAATTACGATGAATCTCATCGTTAGTGCAGGATTTGACCATATGGTTTATTAAAGAAGCTCCAAAGCTGAGTCCTTTTTCCAGTAACTCGCCTGCTTTGGCCGTTGCAAGCCCACGGAGAACCGAGTTGCCGAAGTAACCTTTGGGTAAAGGTGGATCTAGTCTGTCTCTAGTATTAATTGCACAAGCATAAGTAACATTTACATTCGGATGTAATTGTCTAGCTCGCGTTACAGCTACCCAAACATTAGCCGACACAACTTGCAAGGATGAAAAAGTAGTACCATATCCATTGTGGGCTTTCTCTTTAAGTTTCGCAACGTTTTGTGGTGTGAAATGAAATTTTTTTTGCCTTAATTCTGGAGAAGGGATAAACTTTTCTACCGTTAGTTCTTCAATGGATGAAAAGGGTAGACGGATGGGAAAATTGGTTTGCCTGGGCAACCAGCGAGGTTTGAGAATGACAGGAGGATGTAATTTATGAGTTATGCCTCTAGAGATCTGAGACCATGAATTGATGAAGTTCGAAAAGGATGTACCATCGCATACACTGTGATTTGAGCTAAAGGCCACAAAGATGCCGTCAGTTAATACCGTCACCTGTACAGAAAGCAATGGCAATGATACACCTTCATAATTCCGTATGCCATCAAAGGTGAAGAATGAGTCAATGATGTCCGGAGTGTAGGTTGGTTTAAGAAGAACAGCTATCGTAACATCTGCCACAGCATGGATGAATTCAACACCAGCGGAGTTGCAGTTAATGTAAACAGATATGGTTCCATCATCATCGTGTTTTGTCACGGTCAGACAACCTGCAAGAGGAAAGAAATAGTCGAGAGTTTGTGATAAGGAACTCTTAAGGTTACTAAGAATCTTGTTTGTTTCTTCTTGAATGGATTCGCGGCTATCACTGGTAGTTCTCGGTTTAGCAAACAAAAGACCAGATTGAGCATACAAACGTCTAAAAGGCCTGAAATCCATTGGACTCAATTCAATCTTTTGAGTTGTACGCTTCTTTTGTGTTGCTGGGAAGACCGTGCTGGTGGAGACACGGCGAACCTTTGCAGATGTATTATTCATTATCTTTTGTTTTTGGACTTAATAGTGATAGTGATGACAAAGGACGTAATAATGATGGCAAAACTACTTTACTTCATATGCAGAGAAGCAAATTAAGATTTTGCTCTTAGGTTCTTTCTGGAGATGCATAGTTTTGTTGATTTGCCGTACAAGATTCTTCATACGCGTCTAGCTAGGTCCTATCAAATCAATAAGTTCCTCTGTTGTTTTTCATTTTCTCAATAAGCCTAGCTTTGGATTGTCTTCGGGGAGATGGAGAAAGAAGGATGATGATTAGGGAGAATGAGATTTTACTGAGTATGGATGTTTTCCCATGTTTTAATGGAGTTCTTCTCGTTTTGTTAGGCGAAGGTGCGACAATATCGAATAGAATGAGCGACAATTGTGGATGAACAGTAAATTATTAAAAAAAACATATAAGAAACCATAGATTATTACAACAAGTCTGAAAGACGAGCAACACCCATATGTAGAGCACCTATAATTTTACACAAATCTATAGGTGATTGACTTGGTTAGCCTCATAGGCTTGATGCATCTTTACATTAACAATACTGGCCATTTCTTCAATGCCATTCCCAAAAGTGGCCCTTCCAGTGTCTCCAACACCACGTTCTGTAAATGATGTGGTCTCGCCGAAGTTTAATCCCAGCTGATCAGATATTCAAGAAAGAAGTCGGAAGCGACAGAGAACGTAGATACCAAGTCGTGCTCGAGACATGGCAACAATCAATTATTTCACAGCAAGAAGATGACCACCAAAGCGAGTACCGATAAGAGACAATATGATGAAGTCATTCTGCTGACCTAGAAACTTGTCAAAAGTGGTAACCTGACAAAATGATCAACAAGTTCCAGGTGAGTTAGAGCATGAGAAATAACAAGCAAAGACCAGGGGAAAAAAAATACAGTAAGAAATATTGCTTCCTAAACGAACCAAAGGTTAAGATTTTAATCCACACATAAAATTCTCTTTATTAAACATCATAAGGTGTTGCAATTCCAGCTGCCGTGAAGGCTGCTGGTCTTGAACTTGTTGATATTGATCATTTTCAAACAAATGAGGTAGCGTAAATGTGCTGATTTCTTCCGTAAGTGTTCCTTAAATGGAGCTTTACATGCAAAGTTGTTTATAATGCTTTTGATCCTAATCAAGGTAATTATGTGCACTTCACTACAGGCTTTTGGATCCCAATTCATGCACTGCCATAACAAACTGGGTCTTGATCCAGCAAAAGTGAACGTCAATGGAGGTGCTATGGCCATTAGGCATCCTCCCGGCACTACAAATAATTTGCATGGGTGTTTACCTCGTATCATTGGGTATGAAGATGAAATTTTTTTTTTACAGATTATAAAGTCAAGCTGATCATAGTTAGGAAATAGCATCTTGATGAGTATATGGTGTTTCGATTAATAAACAGTGAAATAAGAAATAGCAACATGGTGACTAAAGAAACCCTAAATGTCAATTCACGAATCTACAATTTCAGTGGCGATTTCAATCAAACTGTAAATTACAAAAATAGCTTAAAACCCCCAAATTTTATGTGAACCCTACAATTAAAATTTCTTCCAACGACAAATTAACACAACACATCATGCAATTCAAGCAAAATAAAAGAGTGGGTTGTACAAGCTTACTTGTTTCAACGATCGAATCAACCTCAATCGTCGTCTTCTTCAACTTTCCTCGTCTGCAACTATCTCTTAAACATTTTCTCAAGCTTTTAATCACTGAAACAGTAAAAGGATCGATTCTTAATCATGAACAGTTAATATAAAACCGTTTTTTGGGACCATGTTTTTTTTGGGACCATTGTTTTATTTTCCAAGCGACGTGTTCGGTTGAGAAATATTTTTTGCGATATAACCGAATTAAGGTTCGATTGGGAAATGTTTTTTGCAACTAACCTAACTAATGTTCGGTTAGTAAATGGTTTTTGCAACTAACTGAACTATGGTTCGGTTAGGAAATCGTTTTTACAAATAACCGAACTGACCAGTTCGTTTGGGAACTGGTTTTTGCAACTAACCGTATTAATCGGTTCGGTGAGAAAATGTTTTTTGCAACTAACCGATCGTATGTTCGGTTGGAAAATGTTTTTTTTTGCATCTAACCAAACTTGAAACCAGAAAAACCATGGTCCCCCAGAAAAACTATGATCCCAAAAAACGATTCAGTGATCATCTAACCAAAAAAACATTATTATCTATCTGAAATCATCACCTTACATGATCTTTTCCCCTTCTTGCTTCCCCTCTTCTTTTTCTCTCGTCTGTTTGACTTAGATTTCTTTTTATCAATAATAATTTTTTGTGTTTATTTCCTTCCTTTTTTATCTCATGGTTTTGCTTAGATTTCTTTTTGCATTTTCTTTTTCTTGCAGCTTAAGAATTCAAATCTAAGTTTCTCTGAAATAGTGATGAGATTGGAAAAGCATATCAGAGAACTGGTCGGAAAACTAACTCCAGAAAGACTTGATGAGATTAAACAATTCAAACTATCAAAGGTCGAGTTACAGTTGTAAAACTTAGAGACGATGTGAAATGGGTGATGGCCGGTGCTATTTCAGAAGAAACCAAAATTGAAATTGGCAACTTCTTAAAAGAACAATTTAAGAGAAAATATCTTATTGATGAAGATTTAGCTGTTATCATAGACCACTGTACTAGAATGGCTACTACTGGGGCTCTCCTTTTGAAAAATGTTGAAGATGATAACATTATAGATGGAAAATCTATGGGTATGTGTAATTGTATTTGTTTGTTTTTTTTGATTTGTTTTTTTTTTTACTTTGATTTTTCTTTGTATTTTGACTTTCAGTATAAATATTTTGTTTTGGTTTTAGTTTTCCAACTGCTGTTATGCGCAATACAATGGTAGGTATGGTACCAGGTGATAGTTTGGAAGGAGAAGGGACACCAGCATGATGTTTATATGAAGATTATGATAGCTTAGCTAAATGACCTGATGAGTATCTATGCGTTGACATATACAATATGGGTTCATTGGAATAAGTTGAATTAGTTAGCGAGGAGAATAAATAGAATATATATCTATATATATATATATGTAATTGAGTGACTAACTCTTTATTAAAGTATTATGGATTACTCTTTACGTTTAAGTGGTTATGAATCCCTTTGTTTTGTTTTAAAGAAAATCTTTCTTGATTTTGGTTTGTTATTAATGCTGCTGCTGTTATTCTTGTGAATACTCTTAAACCCTTCTTGATTTTGGTTTGTTATTCATGCTAGCTGGTGATATTCTTGTGAATACACTTAATGCTGCCAAGGTAATAATCATATAATCTTAACTCTTTCTTTCATTAGGATTTAATTGTGATTAACAAATTGGGGATAGGAATCTAAAATGGGTTTTGGTTGTGGAGGCAATTTACTTGTATTGTGTGAAATGGGCTTTGGGGATATAGTGTGGTTTGCTCTCTTGAGATTGGGCTTGTCTTGTGATCCGAATTTGACTATTACTTTCTCGACTATTAATTCGGTCACTCTTAAATATGCATATGACATTGTTCGGCTTACTCATTCTGTCTGTTTAGTTGCATCTGCAGGAGGAAATGGCTGGTGTCCATTTCAGATGAGGCAGAATCACGAGCTTGTAGAGCAGCAACAACTTGGGCCAGACGATTTGGAGCTATATCAGTAATTTTCTATAATGATAACAAAGGTGTAATTACAGCTATGAAGAAGAACGAATCTGGGATCGACTGGAGAGCTTATCAATTTTTGCTTGCTTCTCAGCGTATCAATTAGTTTCTTGCTTGTTCTTTTTTTGCTATGTTAATCGTTAATGTAATAGCCTTGCGGATAGATTAGCGAAGTTACTTCTTAAGAGTCCCTCAATGTCATTTAGCTCTATAAATATGAGTCTTGCTTCTCAGCAAGAGTGGTTAGCTAAGTTGTGTACTATAAATAACAATCACTCTGTAAATATTTTCTAATGTTAATATAATTTTTTTTATCAAAAAAAAAAAACAAAAACAAAAGTCTACACTGACTTGATACCAAAAATCAAAAGTCGCGATATGACATGTTCGTCCTTATAACTCAATAAATACGGTCGCATTCAATGAGAATTTTAATAGTTTTTTCTAACTCCCAATCTATTACTAGTTATTTGCATACAAGCATAGTTTTGTTCTTTTTTTTTTCTTCGATCGATTTAAAATATGAAGATCATATCAGAAACTCCGAATCATATTTATTATCATCATTATCGTTACAATATCAATGAGCATTAAAACATTTTATCTGTTGATGAGCATATTTTGCCCAAGATGAAAAAGGGTTAAAATTTTTTTTTGATAGAACGATCCATTCATTAAATTAATAATAGGAGATTACAAAACAATGATCGGATATAACGAATAAACATAAACGAAAAGTACGACTAAGTGGCATTATCATGGGGAAATTAACATTAGGAGCATAAACTTCAACATCTAGAAGAGAGATGCAAAAGATGGTTTGTGAAGATGTCCAACAATTGTGAACATAACGCTGAATAGCAAGGTTTGCAAGATTAACAGCCACTGATTTAGCTTTTCTCGTCTGATAATCGGAAAACAGAGTGAAGGAATGGAAGGACTTTGAGAGACTAAACCTACTAATCTTAGGTTGTGCTTTTATTAAGATATATGTGACATATGGGCTTAAGACCCATATAGTCAGTTTAGAGATAAAGACCCATAGGGTCAGTTTGTTGATAGAGACCCATAGGGTCAGTTGCTAAATTGAGACTCTTATAGTCGATCTTAATAAGGTCGGTCTTAGGAAACCCGATAGGTTTACATGTCTTGAGTTCCAAGTATTATTCTTGTATAAATATGAATATGATGAATGAGAAAGCTACAACAAATATTATACCAATTCTTGACATGGTATCAAGAGCCAGGTTACGTTGAAACCCTAAAAAAAAAACTGAAACTTTAAAACCCTAGAAGATGGGAGGTGATATAGAATCATCTAAAGGAAAGACAGTGGAGTATGATATGCAGAAGAAGAACCCAGTATATCACCTGGGATCTAGTGATGGACCGGGAATCATCATAACACCAATTGTTCTAAAAGGAACTAAGTATGATGAATAGGCTAGAGCCATGAGGAGGTCGTTGATAGCCAAGAGAAAATTCGGATTCATTGTTGGAACCATTCAAACACCTGTAGAATCGGATCAGTTAGAAGAGTGGGTTGCGGTTCACTCAATGCTTGTGTCCTGGATCAGTAATACGTTATAACCGTCAGTTCGATCAACCTTGGAAGATTATGATGATGCGAGCTTGTTGTGGACACACTTGAATAATAGGTTCTGTGTTGTGAGTGGAACAAGGATATGCCAGTTAAAAACGTAACTGAGTGATTGCAAACAAAAGAAAACCGAAGGAGTGGCTGTGTATTATGGAAGATTAAATAAAATATGGGATGAGTTGGTGACTTATATGAAGATACCTAAGTGCAAGTGCGGGCAGTGCACTTGTGATATTGCAACTCAGGTAAGTGTCTTAAGAGAAGAAGATTTCTTACACTATTTTTTGATTGGGATGGATTCTATATATAGTTCCTTGCGTGAACAACTGCTGGCTAGGGATCCATTGCCGTCAATCGATGTGGCATATCAAACAATTGTCAACTGCGAGCGTTTGAAGGTTGGAGATGAAGGTGTTTCGGCGGTTGTACAAGAGAATATTATGGCGTTCAAAGTACAATATGATCAGCGTCTGAGTTCCTATGATCTTACTAAATACTTCAAAAACTGCAATAAACAAGGACATTCTGATGATGGATGTTTTAAAATTATTGGGTACCCTGAATGGTGGGGGGATAGAACAAACGGAAGAGGCACTGAGTTTGCAAACGGAACTGGATATGGAAGAGGAGTCCGTACTGGTGCTGGGAGAGGATGTACTGGCACTGGATTTGCAAACAGAAGAGGCACTGGGTTTGCAAACGGAAGAGGAGAAAGAGGAAATCACCAAGGTGGCGGTGTACGTGCACACAACTTGCATGTGTCAGCAGCAAATCAGCAAGGTGGCGTGACATCCGCTGATGGATCAGGTCTGGTGGGAGTTACAGCGGCACAGGTTCAGCAGGTGCTTGAGTTTTTGAATTCAAGAAAGTCCAATTCACATCTACAAGGTAAGAAGAATAAAACACCTTGGATTGTAGACACAGGTGCAACCAATCATGTCACGTGTACAATAATTGACATGATAAACGTGAGAGGTATTAGGGCATGTTCGGTTGGACTACCAGATGCAAAAACTGCGCACTCTGAGAAAATAGGCACTATTATTCTTCATGGGTGTTTGAGACTTGATAACGTACTTTATGTACCTCAAATAACGTGTAACTTAATCTCGGTTACACAACTTATTGATGAGATGAGATGTAGTATTCAATGTACTAACAATTTATGTCTTATACATGAGCGGTTGACGAGGAATATGATTGGAGTGGCTGAGCGACAAGGTGGACTATATATTTTCTGTGGTGTGCCTCATGTTGAAGTTATGGCGGTTGGTGAAACTACATATGAGCTATGGCATCGACGTATGGGACATCCTTCAGAGAAAGTCTTACAGAAGCTACAAGGCGTGAGTAGCTTAATAAAGAAGAATAATGATGCGTGTGATATTTGTCGACGAGCGAAACATCGTAGAAGTAGTTTTGCTAATAGTTTGAGTAAATCTAGTTGTGTTTTTGAGTTAGTTCATATTGATATATGGGGTCCCTATAGGATACCTTCGTCTTGTGGAGCTCAATATTTTCTGACAATAGTAGATGATTTTTCAAGAGGTGTATGGATTTATTTACTTCAAATCAAAACTGAAGTTGAATTGATATTTCGTAATTTTGTTGCTCTAATGAAACGCCAGTTCAACAGAGAAATAAAAATTGTTAGAAGTGATAATGGAACTGAATTTCATGCATTACGTGGTTATTTTAATACTAATGGGATAGTCTTTGAGACATCGTGTGTAGGTATACCTCAACAGAATGGAAGAGTTGAGAGAAAACACCAACATATAATGAATGTGGCAAGATCTTTGAGATTTCAAGCAAATTTGCCAATACGGTTTTAGGGAGAATGTGCATTGACTGCAGCATACCTGATTAACCGTACGCCTACACCAATTCTACACAACAAGAATCCATATGAAATCTTATTTGGGAAGCTTCCTCCATATAATCAGTTGAAGGTATTTGGATGTTTATGCTATGTTCATAATCAAAATAGTAAAGGTGATAAGTTCGCAAGTCAAGGTAGGAGGTGTGTATTTCTTGGTTATCCTTTTGGTAAGAAGGCGTGGCAAGTATATGATTTAGACACAAAACAGTTTTTGGTGTCTAGGGATGTTGAATTTTATGAGCATCAGTTTCCATATCAACCCAGTAATCTTCAACCCAGTAATATAGAACCCAGTAATATTCAACCCAGTAATGATGTGTGTTGGAGTGATGATGAAAAAAGGGAAGGAGAAAAAGTAGTAACAAGGAATGATGAGTTGGTAGATACGGCTTGTGAGGTTGAAGAATTACCTGACGCCACTCAAGAACAACCGGAAGATCATGTGGCTGTTAGTGATGAAGTCACGGCTGACAATAGATCAGAAAGTGAGATGGGTAAAGGAAAACGTCAGAAGATTCCTTCGAGAAGGCTCAAGGGTTTTGTGAGGCACCCAGTAAGAGAAAATAGTCCACCCCACGCTCAATCTACACAATCATCATCCTCAAGTACGCCTTATCCTTTGACATATTATGTTAGTTGTGATAGATTTTCTACAATGCATAAAAATTATCTTGCGGCTATAACTGCGAAATCTGAGCCTAAAAGTTTCAGAGAAGCAATGAAGCATACAGGATGGAGGAAAGCAATGGCGGCATAAAAAAGGGCTCTGGAAAAACAGGGAACATGGGAACTGATGGAATTATCGCCGGGAAAGAAGGCACTGGGAAGTAAGTGGATTTACACAGAAAAGTATGATGAGAATGGACATTTGGTCAGATTAAAGGAAAGACTGGTGATCTTTGGAAATCATCAAGTTGAAGGATTGGATTACAATGAGACGTTTGCTCCAGTGGTTAAGATGACAACTGTACGTATGTTTCTGGTGGTTGCAGCAGCTAAAAAGTGGGAAGTGCATCAGATGGATGTACATAATGCTTTTCTTCATGGAGATTTGGAGGAAGAAGTGTATATGAAGATACCGCCGGGTTTTGCTAAGGGTAATCCTAATATGGTGTGTCGGATGAAGAAATCGTTATATGGTCAGAAACAAGCTCCACGGTGTTGGTTTGCAAAATTGTCAACATCATTGAAGAATTATGGTTTTCGTCAATCATACTTAGATTATTCTCTTTTTACTATGATTAGAGGTAAGATGCAACTGAATTTGTTGGTGTATGTTGATGATTTGATTATTGCAGGTAATGATCTGGTTGCTCTTAAACAATTTAAGACATACTTGGGTCAATGCTTTAAGATGAAAGATTTGGGAAGATTAAAATACTTTCTTGGTTTGGAAGTGGTTCGTAGTAAACAAGGTTTTTACGTATGTCATAGAAAATATGCATTGGATATTATATTGGAAACGGGTTTATTGGGTGCAAAACCTGCAGAATTTCCAATGGAGACGAATCATCGTCTTGCTTTGGCAAAAGGTGATTTGCTCAATGATGTGGATAAGTATAGGAGATTAGTTGGTCGACTGATTTATTTGTCAGTCACCAGACCGGATTTAGCATATTCAGTTAATACTTTGTCCCAGTTTATGCAAAGACCGAGAATGGAACATTGGGAGGCAGCACTGCGTGTGGTTCGGTATTTGAAGAAGAATCCTGGACAAGGAATTATGTTGCGCTCTGATAGTAATCTAAACTTAAAATGTTGGTGTGATTCGGATTGGGCAAGTTGCCCTTTGACTAGGCGTTCTTTGACAGGATGGTTTGTTCTTCTTGGAGAATCGCCGGTGTCTTGGAAGACTAAGAAGCAACATACTGTTTCTCGTAGCTCAGCTGAAGCATAGTATCGTTCCATGGCGGCAGCTACGTGTGAATTAAAATGGTTAAAGCAATTACTTGGATATTTGGGAGTATTTCATACACACGGAATGAGACTTCTTTGTGATAGTCAATCAGCGTTATATATTGCTCAGAACCCAGTTTTTCACGAACGCACCAAGCATATAAAAGTGGACGGTCATCTGGTCAGGGATGCTATCATAAGGAAGATTATATCACACTCTTATACTCCAACAATAATGCAATTGGCGGATATTTTTACTAAATCATTAGGGAAAACTCAGTTTAATGGTCTTTTGTCCAAGATGGGCATTTGTGACCTGCATTCTCCGTCTTGAGGGTGGGTATTAAGATATATGTGACATATGGGCTTAAGACCCATATAGTCAGTCTAGAGATAGACCCATAGGGTCAGTTTATTGATAGAGACCCATAGGGTCAGTTGCTAAATGGAGACTCTTATAGTCGATCTTAATAAGGTCGGTCTTAGGAAACCCGATAGGTTTACATGTCTTGAGTTCCAAGTATTATTCTTGTATAAATATGAATATGATGAATGAGAAAGCTACGGCAAATATTATACCAATTCTTGACAGCTTTGCTCCTGTCCGTGAGAGTGGTTATCCTACCAAAGGCCTATGGATGTGAACTTGGACTTGGATAAACGGTTAATGAAAACATTAACCATAAGGTAAGAGTAACCGCTGAAATTATGGGCATCAGTCGTGTCCCCTTCGAAAACGGGTTGAGGCATAAATGTAAGTAACTGACGTAGTTGAAGCGACAACTCTGATGACGAATACCACGATCGAGATGAGATCTTGATTAAAGAGATCAAACGTAGTTGATCATTACGGTGAAAAAAATATCTAGCCTTGGAATCATGATCTGTGATTGGTAGCAAGTCACCTGCAAAGGAACCTTCATGGACGACGCATGTATCCCATAATCCAATTTTTGTGATGTAAAATCCCATTGTGGAATCAACAATCGCAATCGATAAGTAAAGCCTCCATGAGTTGTAGCCAACACATCTAACCATAAGACGTGGGCACGTCTTTTAAGGGTGACACATTCCACCGTAAAATCATGTCACCTGTAAACCTAGGTATTAAGAAAAACGTGAGGGGAAAATTGGTATTTTCAAAACAATCACGTGCTACTCATGTGCGATGTCCTCATCTCAATCCGTCGGATCATTTGCATGTGTGGCGTGATCTTAGTGAAGGTGGGTATTTATGTCTTTTACTCTGCACGTGTAGGCTTAACCTCCATTTTTAACAGTGGGGAATTTTTCCAACACTTTTGAACGTTAGGAAGATTTTCAACATTGTAATTCGAAATGGTGCATTTTCCAATTTTTTTCTTAATTTTAACCGATAAAGGTTAATTTAGTCATATAAAATATGAATTCAATCTAAAAACATTAATATCAACTTTAGATCTTAAGTTTTGGACTATATATATATATATATATAAAATATTTTAAGAATCCTATTATTAGGGCTTTAAAGCCAAGAGGCTTTGGGGTTTTTTAAGTTCTAACATTCTAACATGGATAGGGGGAAATCTAACGAATAATAAAAGTCAAATATACCCATTCTAATAAACATAATCTAATTATTATAAAAAAATAAAAAAAAATCTTCTCTTGTTCTTCTCTTCTTCTTCATTTCATCATAATGGGAATGACGATCATAATTTCATCATGATGAAATCATTAAAAAACTTAAATTGATAAAAAAAATTTCTCTCTTCTTTTTTTTTTCTTTTTCTTCTCCATTACATCGTGATTCTTTATCGCATCATGATGAAGATGATGCTATAAAATATATATTATTTTCTTACTATCCTCTTCTCCAAGAACCAAAAACCAAAACCCATTTTCCAGTAGAAAGTACCGGGTTGGGTAGGAGACAATGTTAGGTCCCAAATATAGAACATAGTTTTTACGCCGGCCTGACCAAGCCTTGCACAACCTGTAGGCAAAAATAAAAACTAAGAAAGCCCACCGTTTATTTTTACATTTGATTGACTTACAAATTTATTTTGATTAATTTGAGGAAAAAGAAAAACAATTTCTGAACTGTAGCGACTGGGAGTTCACTCTTTCCAAACCGTGAATCCTATGTTACGGTTGGAAAGACCAGCCGTGAATAATATATTACGTTCGTGAAAATACATGTTTCCCAACCGTGAACCCTGAATCTACCTGTACGGTTGGGAAAGTAAGAACTCCCAACCGTAGAAGAATCTCTACGGCTAGGTTTTCCTAGACGTAAGCTATTCTGATAATCAAATAAAACAAATACAATCAAAGGTCTAGTTTTGGTTAGGATTTTCTAACCGTTCTCTGGTATACGGATGGGAAAGTTCAAATTCCCAGCCGTAGGAAATTGTTTACGGTTAGGATTTCCCAGCCGTGATACTTGCAAAAAAAATAAAAAAAACTAATGTTTGGTTTCAACCAGGATTTCAGCCGTAACTAATACTTTTGGCTTAGAATTCTTAATTTCCTATCCGAATAGTGTCGGTTACGGCTTGGTCGATAATATTTCCCAGCCATAATCACAAAAGAAAAATAGATTGTGAAGGATTTTGATCGGTTTTAAAATGAGTAGTTACTCAATTCTAAAATGAGTATTACTTTACACTCGATTTAAGAAAAAGTATAAGTTCAAACTCGAATCGAAATTGAGTATCACTATATACTCGATTTTAGAAAGAGTACACCTTCATACTCGATTCCAAAACGAGTATTACTTTATACTCAATTTCATAAATAATATAAGACCATACTCGATTTAAGATCGAGTGATACTAATTCTTAAGTAGAAATCCGTTTATACTCATTTTCTGAGTATCTGTTTATACTCAATCTTAAATGAGTTCAATTATATACTCATTTTCAGAGTACAAGCTTTTTACTCCAGCGAAACATTAAATTCTTAGTCGTAAAGCAGTGTACGGTTGGAAAATTAGGAAAACCTAGCCGTAAGCAGGTGTTTACGGTTAGGATATCCTAGCCGTATGCACTTCTGATAACCAAAAAAAAAGAAAAAAAAAGCAGAGATTGGGCTACGGAAGGTTTTCCTGCCGTAACTTATGCTCACGGTTGGGAAACCCAATCGTAAGTTGTCTAAAAAATTTATAGAAAATAAAATCGGATGGGAATTCTTTATTTCCCCGTCGAAAATTATCTGTTTCGGCTGGGTCGATAATATATCCCAACCGTAACCCCTAAAAACCCCAGATTTTTTACTGTTTTTTAACGGACAAGTTTATAAGGTTCTCGTGACTATTTCGTTTAACAATTCCTCCAGCATCACTATATAATTTCATATATTAGAAATTTGTCAATACCCTCATCAATTTCGTTTTCATTTGACAGATTAAAATCATCATCACCAACGATTACCAGTAGCAGGTCAATTTCTTCTCAGCATCAGCAAACCAATTCCATCGTTTTCTAATTCAACCACAACTTAAAACCCTAACTTCTCTGTGATGCCTGCAATTAGAACCAAATACGAATTCAATAAGAACCCATCTTCTAATTCGTCACAAACCCTTCAAAAACCTCCTAGTGTCTTCCAATAACATAATCTGCAGCTGGTTCATCACCTTAGGGTTTTTTTTTTGAAGCATTTTTCATCACCTTACTCACTGCAGCACCATCTTGTTCTTGACCAACTCACGACCAAATATCTGCCTTCGCAAAAAAATACTTCACACGATTGACCTCTAAAAAAATTAGTAATCGTGTTTGTTTCGAAACTCCTTTTTTTTTTTTGCTTATTCATTTTCTCTCACAGAGAAAGAACAATTGAAGTAGAAAAGAAAAATAGACGACGAGATCTGATTCGTCTTTTTAATTTCCATTCCCCTAAAATGAACGACTAAAAATACCACACGTGTCCGTTATTGATTGAATCTGAAGCGTCCAAGTTCTTAGAGATGGATCAAGAAAGATAAGTGTCCAAAATTATTACACGTGTAACCCATAAATACCATAAACTAAAGGGTATAAAAGTAAATTGTGCATCATTATATCATCTCATTTGAGGAAAAATTGACCGTGTTGACCGATAAATTGACAAAAGTAACGGATTTGGATGGAAACACGGATAGAGGCCTAAATTTGCAATTTTCAAAAAACAGGTCTATGGTTATCTATCAGGTTGAAAATCTGGCCCATATCTATTTATAATCCAATTTTTTAATCTTCTTAAATCATGTTTAACACCCCATGCCAGACTAATCTGTTTCGCAACAATAGGGAGCAACTGAATCAGGATTTCAGTCACACCGTTAACAAGAATCGCTTGCACCACCATTTATATGCTGAATTTCGATGTGTATGGTTTCGACAAAAAAGAAATCTGAGAATCCACAAATTTTTATCAATTGAAAATGAAGATGCAAAGAAATGAACAGAAAAGTTGACTTTTGGATTTTGAGTTGTCACGAATAAGATTGACCACCAACTCATTTAGCGTTTTTATTTTATGGACCAACCATGCTGCACAAGTGGTGACTAAGACTCATAAGTCCTTTTCTATCGGACCCTACCGCCATGTTTGTTTTTTTCCCATTCATCTGAAATCTGACTGATATTACATGACTCATCCAAATTTAACTCGATATATTTATTTTTTAAAGATCTGACTCCTCATCTGATTTAAAAATATGTAAGTCAGCGACTTGGTCCCATGAATCAGGGTATTTTATTTCCCGACTCATATTCCAAGTTATGAGTTGATCACAAATCAAATTTGACTCAAAATTAAAAAACAAACAGTTTGATATCTGATTCGAGCCGAAGTAGAGCCCGAGTCAAATTCAGACACCAATCCAGCGAAAAAACAAACACACTCGTGGATGATTTCCCGTCCAAAAATCACTGAACGGGGTATAAAAGCGGAGTCTAATAGAACAGGCCCCTCCTGCCTATTACTTTCCCCTTCCGGACTCTCAGTCTCTCATTATCGGCACCCATGTTCTTCTTCCCCACGTTCAACACTCTCCAAGTTGAAGTAGCGGAAGAAAAAGATGACACATAAAGAAACACCATTGAGACCATCCAAACAAAGAAAAATATAATATCACTAGATGACCGCAATGTGATGGGGGGTCGACCGAAGTTTGGGAGCGCTTCGGTGGTATTGTAGGGGGTTTGATTCATAGTGACAGCTTTGTAACATATTTTGCAACAATGTTTTGTAATAGTTGTTCAATAACATTTATAAATGAGATATTTATGTAATACTTATTCGGTAACAATTTGTAACAGTTTTTGTAACAATTTTGCAATAGCAACAATAGCTTTCGATACAATTTTGTTGGTAATCAACTGTCAGGATTTAAATTAAAAGTATAGGTGAGGTTTTTTTTTTTTTGCCGTTTTCACGCCGCAACTACCATTAATCGGTTCGACTTCCGATCGTTTTGATTGTGCCTAACCGTAGTCGTGGTTGATGACTATCCAATTGTCGATCCAATTTCGTTGAAAGAAGACCATTTGACATTCAGTTTTTGCAATGAAAAATTAAAAAAAAAGCGTTTCAAACGGACTATATTTTGGCTCCATAGGGGGAATCACGTAGAAGGACTTCCTTCGGTCGTCCAAAGAGGCTTTCATACAACTTAAACACCTGATGAACACATGGTTTAAAGACCATAAAATTATGCAAATGAAATTGTTAAAGATCTATACTGCGACCAAAATATAGCAGCATGATATCTTTTTAACTTTGATGGCCAGACTCCAGAGTATACTCTTTCTTTTCTTGCAACTTGCATGTACATTTTTTCTTTTATTCTCAAAACATAATAATCAGCCTTATAAGTTGGCTGTGTTACACCCTCCCAAAAGAGACTGGTAAGAAACTATAACTTTGACAAAGGTTTGATCTTGGCCGTGAAATACTCTGGTGGTAAGACTGTGCAAACAGTCTCCATGAACTCCCAATCGTTCTCCAAGGCCCTTAATATCTCGAAAGGCAGGCAAATGCCGATAGTTATAACTCCATTGACTGGACCAGCGTCCGCCATAATCATCCCGTCAGACTTGTAGTTGTTCCCATATCGACAAACTAATGGTGCACCCCAGCCGAAATCATTGCTGTGGATATTGAACTTCGGAGATCCCCCTACCGCCACATTAGTACTTGATAACAGGTCAAAACTTGAAGGCATAACTGGATTCTCCACCCATGATTGCCAATCCCGTAAAATCTCATTGTTGGTGCAGGATTTAACCATTTGGTTTATCAAAGAAGCTCCAAAGCTGAGTCCTTTTTCCAGTAACTCGCCTGCTTTAGCCGTTGCAAGGCCACCGTGTACTGAGTTGCCAAAGTAACCTTTGGGTAAAGGCGGATCTAGTCTGTCTCTACTATTGATTGCGCACGCGTAAGTAACATTTTCATTTGGATTCAATTGTCTGGCTCGCGTTACAGCTAACCAAACATGAGCCGACACAACTTGTAAGGCTGAAAATGTAGTACCAGATGCATTGTTGGCTTTCCGTTTGAGTTTCGCAATGTTTTGTGGTGTGAAATGAAATGTTTTCTGCCTTAACTCTGGAGATGGGATAAATTTTTCTACCTTAAGTTCTTCAAACGATGAAAAGGGTAGATGGACGGGAAAATTGGTTTTCCCGGGCAACCAGCGAGGTTCGAGAATTACAGGAGGATATAACTTGTGAGTTATGCCTCTTGAGATCTGAGACCATGAATTGATGAAGTGCGAAAGGGATGTACCGTCGCATACACTGTGATTTAAGCTGAAGGCCACAAAGATCCCGTCATTTAATACCGTAACCTGTATAGAAAGCAATGGCAATGATACACCTTCATAATTCGGTATGCCATCAAAGGTGAAGAAGGAGTCGATGATGTGCGGAGTGTAGGTTGGTTCAAGAAGATCAGCTATCGTAACATCTGCCACAGCATGGATGAATTCAACACCAGCAGAGTTGCAGTTAATGCAAAACGATATGGTACCATCATCATCGTGTTTTGTCACGGCAAGACGACCTGCAAGAGGAAAGAAATAGTCGAGCGTTTGTGATAAAGAACTCTTAAGCTTGCTAAGAATCTTGTTTGTTTCTTCTTGGTTGGATTCGCCGCTACCACTGCTAGTTCCCGGTTTAGAAAACAGTAGACCGAACTGCGCATACAAGCGCCTAAATGGCCTGAAATCCATTGGACTCAGTTCAATCTTTCGAGTTGTACGATTCTTTTGTGTTGCTGGTAATACAACGCTGGTGGAGACATGGCGAACTTTTGCGGATGTATTATTCATGTTCTTTTACTCTGGGATGTAGAGTAGAGATCTCTCACTACTCTCAGTTAATGTTTAATGATAATGAAAATTGCAAAAACTGAAATACATATATATATATATATATAAGCCAGAAATTTTCCACAAGGGTGGCCAAAATGAAAGTTGGCGTCCACCAGATACTTTGTACTTAAGATGGCTCCTTTCATAAAATAAGATACCGAGTTCTTAATTATTTTCTTTGGTTGGCTATATGCAACTTGATATTAATACTGATCATCCATAATTGAAGTTTTTGAATAACCAACTATATACTACTTTTGTTGGCGGGAGATCTGACTTTGACTAACGGCTGCCGCTGCCGCTGCAATTGTTAATTATAAACTTGAATTAAAACATGATTATATAATGTTTTTTTTTTGTTAGAACAAGCAAAGCTAGCTGTGCCATTGGGCCGGAGCAACTGTAGAAGTATTGCAATAGTGGAACTCTATGATGCACTCAACCATCATATGACGATGAATCATTGGTCGTTCTGAATGTTCGCATGCAAACGGCTCTTGCAGAAGCTCGAGTTATCAAGTAAGTTACCCATCATGTCCACCACCAGTTCAAATGTGCACACATGAATATTTTCAGACTTTACACCATTTGTTTGTCAGTATATTTGTAGGAATAGAATATCGCACATGTGTTATACGTGAGCGAAAAATAATTAGGTGTGTGCTAAAGTCTCGCTCAAGTCAAGATGTGGTGATGAACTGAATGATATCAGCTTAATCACGGGTAAAGTATGAAGATCGGTGCAAATTCTATAGAGTATGCGAAGAAAATGATGTATGTGTGCGATGAAATTGCACAGTGATTCCGAAAATAAAGGATCTCTTAGCTATCATCCACTATGTGGTATCCTATATAAAAGGTAGTCGGCCTGTGTAGAAGAGGGAGTTATTTTAGGATCCTTGGTCAAGAAATTAGGAGAGAGAAAGATTGTAACGTGAGAGAGAGTAAACCTAAAATTCTCATTATCTTGTAATTGTTCTTATGATCTTAATAAATAAGAAGATGATTTACTTTGAAGCTGGTTAATTACTAGTAGACTTATATCTTTGTGTGGTTGTTAGATTTTTGGCAACTACATTTGGCGCTAGAATTAGCTCGAAGTGGGAAATCCTGATGGTGAATTTGTTTACAAGATTTGATCTCAAAAAAACAAGAGTGATGGCGATAATTATATTTGTTATTCAACCAATGGCAGCGAGAAGGAGTACAAGAATTGCTAAGAGAAGAAGAGATGAAATTCAAAATCAACCAGAGACGGGAGAAGAGAATATTCAAGGAAATAGTGATCCAATTGGAACTCAATGTACACAAGAACAGGACAATCCTATTGATTATGATAGAGTAAGCCTACATACTTCACAAACTGATTGTACTGAAGAAGAAGAAGAGAAAACAACTATAGAAGTGGGAATGATAGAAGGAGATGACAATAATATGATAATTGCAGAATTGAGACAAAGATTGATTGCAGAAAGACGTAGAATAGATAAAATACGTGCGAACTTGATATGACAAAATGATAATTTGAGAGAAAAAAATCTTAGATTACAAGATCGCGGATCTAGAAGTGCAACCAGTATAAGATCGAGATCAAGAAACAATATAAGTTTATCAAGACAAAGTCAATCAAACCAAAGACATGCTCGAAGAGAACGAAATATAGGTGTTGTTGACGAAAACCTGCAGTTAGATGAAAATCAACAAGATCAGCGCGAAGCGAGAGATACAAAACAACAATTGGAATATGATAGATATGAACAACCATGAGAACATCATCATAGAAGAGAAAATCATAGAATTTATAGGTATCCAAATGTTGAAGGGCGTCAACGCATCCTTAACGAGCGGTGTAATAATGAGGAACACGACCCTGAACAAGGGAGAATCTTATTAAATGGTAGAGAAATGTTACGATATTAATATGCATATGAAGACGAAGAAGAATGAAATAACGAACTTCGTGAACTTGAAAGAGCTAAAAGACGTAGACGAAGAAGAGAAGAAACTGAAAAAAGAAAGATACAAGAAGCTATGCGACAAAGTAATCATGAGAATAGGTTGCGACAAGCAAGATTAAAAAGACCTACGCAATATGATTTAGATCAATCTATGAGTGAAGAAATTATTAAAGAAATGGCAGAATTACGAGAAATGATGGTTGTGCGAAAAAATGGTGGAATAAGACAATTAGAAGAAGTCGTAGAAGAAGCAAGAAAAACAGCTTTCGCAAGACACATACAAACTGCAATAATACCTCTTAAATGTAATTTACTAATAGACGCATTTATGTGTCTATTTTCATCTCTATTGTGTATTTTGCTAGTACCCATGTTTTCTTATTATGGTGTTTTTGTATTTGTTTAGGCGTTTTTGGAGAAATACACTTGTGTAGAAAAAGTTGCTCGAAAAGTGCTATTTGGAACCCCCAGAGAAAATTACTAAAGGCACCCCAGAAATGCACCGTAGGCACCCCAGAAATGCACCGAAGGCGACCCGGAAATATGTTGGAAAAGTCCCAGAAAAGGTGTTAAAGGCACCCTCATTTTGGACAAGACCCCCCAGACACCCAAAGGATGAAGGCACACGAGTTTTGGATTAGGGGCACTTCATCTCTTTCATTTCAAAATTTTGAAATTTGGCGGGAAAATGTGCAACAGTTCTAGTGGATTTTTAATCGAATTTTTGAACGTGTTCTAGGGAGATTCAATAGCTGATTTTTGGTAGGAAGTTGTGATAGGGCCTATTAAACACGTTGTGGGTGTTTGGTTCGACCATAATTGGCTAGAATTGTCTACGCAATCCACGAGCTCATAACAGAGAAAACACGTACAGGGAGAAGATAATCACGGGTTTTGGAGAATTTTGGACGTGTTCTGAGAAAGTTTCTTGGCTCGAGCAACACTCTGGGGCATGGTAAGATGATTTGGAACGTGCTGTAAGAGAGTTAACGCGTGCAGGAGATGAGAAGGGAAAGAAAATATTCCCAAAATATTTTCTTTACTGACCGAGTAATGAAGATTATATAGAGTTATTTCGGATGATTTGGAGCTTCTGTTGACTATAAATATGTTGCTTTGGTGTAATAGAAGGTTGTCGAGTGTTGGGAGGAGAAGATAGAAGGCTGCAGAGGAAGAATCATGAATTCTCTCTGCTCCTGCTGCTGTTCATGAAGAACATGAAGAACACGAAGAACAGACTTGCAATAACAGTCGTTCTTTAATAGGGGAAACGACACCTCAACGGGGGTCGTATGCAACGGTTACACAGCGCTCCATTTCTATCGTTCTGTAACAGTGATTCTGTAACGCTTATAAGCGTCAGTTTCCCGATTTTCACCATTTTCTCTTCATTGTAAATACCATTTGAGCTTAATAAAATATTTTGAGAGGTATTTCACCATGATGAGCTAAACCCAAGCACTGGGACAACGGAGAAAGCTGTGTTTCATCCATGTGGTAATTCAAATAATTGTTTATTTACTTTTTGCACCGATTTTAATTGAATTAAGATTTTAATTAATTACTTGTGATTTTATTTGATGGAGCATGCTTAGTCCTAGGGATTCTTGATGCGCCATGCTCATAAAATACAAATAATATTTTATAGAATCTACTTTGGCAAAGAATAGAATTAATATTTGTTTTGTTTTAAACTGTAATCGCCTAGAATTAAATTCTGAACAACTTGAAAATGAAAAACGGCCGAATCTTTAGTCCCAGATTCTCGCAACAGTGTTAATAATATTTTTGTATAAAAATCATTTATTTATTATTTTAGAAAACTTTAATCTTTACAAGTCCGAGTGAACGAAAACCCTTTTACTACTACGAAAAATCTTGAATCATTTACCAATATTCACTCATATCTTTGATGGAACTACGTGTGCAATACAACACGTAAAATCTTATAGACGATCTTTATTGCAATGGGAAGGGAATGATACAGAACTGTGTAAATATTTCCCAGCAAGCTTAACTGGAGAAGCATTACAATGGTTTGAGGGGTTGCCATTGGAATTGTAACATCTTTTCATAATCTACGGAATATATTTCTGGGGAAATATATGAGCAATAACATGACAAGACCAAAAATTGAAAAAACATTTGGGCTTCACAAAAGAATTAATGAGAGTTTGCGACATCTGACAACACGATGGAGAACTATGTGTAGTGAAATGGGAATACGAGTGGATTTATACACAAATTTTCAGGATAAAAAATACCATTACTATGTCAAAATTTTGCGAGTTCCAAGAAGAATATATCGCTTTAGAAGAGAAGCAAAGGGATATGGGTTCGTGCCCGATTGAAATGAGCCATGCGAGTTGGAATGAAAGCTTACTTCCAAGAATAACGAATGCGGTTGCGAGTACATCTCAAGGAAGTAAGCGAAAACAAAATACAGAGATAGAACAAAAGCTGGTAGCCATGGGAAGTACGGATCAAGAAGAATTTTAAAGAGAATACAAAGAAAAACAACTTCAAAATTGGGGAGGAAATAATAAAATTCAACGACTAGGTAATCCACAAGAGAGTTATGGAGGTCAACAACAACAACAACCATATTAATACGAAGTAAGGCAACCAAAAGATAGTTTGGCAACAGATAAATCTTCCACCATTGAATACAACAGTAGATAAAATCTGGGAAGCTCTCATTCTAATGGAAGATATTCCTGAAACATTCAATTTAGGAGATGAGCCACCTCCGGGAAGAGGAAGTAAATATTTCTGTGCATACCATCACTTTCATGGTCACACAACACATAATTATATAAATGTGAGGAAGATCATATTACGAATGATAGAACAAGGACAGTTAAATCACTTTTTAGCACAACAACAACAACATTTAACACACCACCACCACCACTACTTGGAGGTAATGCATACAATATGGAGAAAGGAAAAAAAAAACGTATGTAATTGAAGTGGATGCGAAAGCCAAGAATTTATATTGTAACTCAATCATTCATTCTTTCAAGAACATAAAATACTTTCATGATAATGTCTTAAGTAGGCTGCATGCGAGAGACAATGACGAAAGAGAAATATTCAACCTGGTGAAGGTATCACCATTAAAAGATTGGCAAAAACAAGTAATCTCATTAAGTGCTGAAAAAATACCAAGAGGAGGAGAACCACATGAGAATCCAATAGTGGTAAAGCTAGGCATTAATCCCAAAGCATAATTAGAAGATGATAATGAGGAGGAAGCTGAGGAAAACGTATGGGCACTTGATAGAGTGATCATAGATCCAGGAAGTTCGGTTGACATCCTCTTTTATCATGCTTATAATACCATGGGAGGCAAAGACAATGAACTAATTCCGTCGACCTACAAGATCCATGGATTCAATGGTACTGCTAATAAACCTAAAACAGATGTGACAATGCGGATACCTTTGAAAAGTGTCTCCACAAAAATCACATTTTGTGTTGCTGATGGTGAGTCTCCTTATAATGCTCTGGTTGAAAGGCCATGGCTGCACATTATTTTGGGAGTAGCTTCGACATATCATGAATGCATAAAGTTCCCAATACCTCAAGGTCTTGGATAATAAGGGGAGATCCAAACATGGTAAAGAGTTGTCAAAAAATTGATATAGATAAATGCGAAGAAAGAGAGAATATGCGAAAAAACTGGAAGAAACATATTAAAAGCAATCAAAGGAGTGAAAGGTTAATGGTAGATGAAATTTCTAGAGATGGAACCGTTGGAATAAATAATAATGAGGAATAATCTTCTGAGAATGCTCGCAACAAGAAAAATAGAAAGATTACGCCTTAAAGGAAAAAATGAAGGTGAAGGTATACGTAATTGTTCGATTCTTCGTACACTTTGAAGAAATAATCTGCGAACTTGAGGATGTTGCTAAAGATAAGTACATGATCAAGCGGCCTGAAGAAAAAATAATTGTTCCTTTTATAAGTAGCTATGTAATAAAAAATTTATGTGTTGAAAGTTGCATCACTCGAAAGTACAAATAAAAAGACAAAAAGTTACAACTTCATGGTGGTATAATTTCATGAAAGAGATTATAGTAAGATTGAAGATTTCTTCTTCTTAAGAGATTCTCTTATATACTAAGAGACAGAAATATGACCTTATTCAAAGGCATCAGAGATAAAGACTCCAATTGGGGAGTCTAGCTATGTGATTGTGGCGCACCCTAGTTCGCATATATGGAAGAGGCCATAGAGTATGACCTAAAGCATGTCATAATCCGCATGCTAGTTAAGAATGACTTAAGGGAAGCCCATACCAACCCTGGAACTTGAGTCATGGAGATTTGGGGTGAGAGAAAACGATAAATCCCATCCGGGAGAGATGCCTAAGTCGAAAGATGAATGATCTCTCTCAAGGAGTGCAAAACTCGACCAAGGCGCCGAGGTAAACGGTTGAGTCGAGAGTGAGAGGGGCGTTGGAGCCTACTTTACCACTCTTGACAAGTCTTGGCTATGATGCACTTGATCCGAAGATACTCCACTTAGGGTGCAGGCTCGTAACCATAAACCTTATCGATAGCGGGAAAAGAAACTGCAAAATGAACTTGTTGTTGTATTACCTGATGGGAGGAGCCAACCTTAAACCGGTAGAGGTAATCCTCCTTGAAGGGGCTACCATGGGGGAGATAAGGACGGCACCCTCCAATAGAGAGCTGAATTGTGTCAAAGACGTAAATGTCATGAGGCTTTTTACTCACGGGGGTATTAGGACTTATCATATTTGCGCACGAGAAAACCTGAAGAGGTAATAATACAAGAACAAGTTAAGACGATATCAATGGGTCGATACAGTAAAATGTAAAGACGTCCTGCGATTTTGTCGCACAACAAAACCTGAAGAGGTAATAATACTATTGCGACTTTGTCACACAAGAAAACCTGAAGAGGTAATAATACTATTGCAACTTTGTCGCACAAGAAAACTTGAAGAGGTAATAATACTATTACGACTTTGTCGCACAAGAAAATCTGAAGAGGTAATAATAATACTGCGACTTTGTCGCATAAGAAAACCTGAAGAGGTAATAATACTATTTTGACTTTATCGCACCATAAAACCTGGAGAGGTAATAATACTATTGCGATTTTATCGCACCACAAAACCTGAAGAGGTAATAGTACTATTGCGATTTTATCGCACAAGAAAAACTGAAGAGGTAATAATAATACTGCGACTTCGTCGCATAAGAAAACCTGAAGAGGTAATAATACTATTGCGACTTTATCGCACCACAAAACCTGGAGAGATAATAATACTATTGCGATTTTATCGCACCATGAAACCTGAAGAGGTAATAGTACTATTGCGATTTTATCGCCCAAGAAAACCTGAAGAGGTAATAATACTATCGCGATTTTATCGCACAAGAAAACCTGAAGAGATAATAAAACTATTGCAATTTTATCGCACAACAAAACCTGAAGAGGTAATAATACTATCGCGATTTTATTGCACAAGAAAACTTGAATAGGTAATAATACGACTACGACTTGGTCGCACAGTAAGGAAGGATCATAACCGAAGCATGCAAAGTTCACATGATCATGAGTATATCATTCTGCGACAATTAACAGAGGCATGAGTGGGAATGAAAGCATTAATTATGTTCCTTGCCCCATATGATAAACTCATACACACAAGAGAAATATTGATACTTTAATAATTGCAGATATATAAAAAAATAAAAAGAAAAAAAGTGAAGAATGCGATCGATATATTTAAGAAGTATAATATGTGTTCAAGAAGAATACTAGAAGGAAAAATTCAAGAAGATACGAAGATGTATAAGAGGCAGAAAAAAGAATCTACAACGAGAAAAAACAATCAGTCATTGCGTGGATTATCTTCGTTATTCTGATCATCATTGTGTGGATTATCTTCATTATTCTGATCATCATTGTTGCTTCTCTCAACATCAAAATCATGGATTTATTCTTATAATTCTTCGTCGGATTCTTCATATTCTTCTTCACTATCAGGAATATCCTCGTTGGGAGGGACGTCAGCAAATTCATACTTCGAAAGATGAATATCACTTTCTTCGCAGACTATCTTGACTGCTGCATCGCGAGCACGGATAGCATCCTTGCTATTGTTTGAAACAATTGTGGTATAATTCCTCTTAAGCTTCCGATATTTGGAATCACGAGCAGTGAATTTCTCACCTAATTCTTCAAGTTGTTTCTTCAACTCTTCATTATCATTTAGTTGTTTCTTCTCTTTTTCTGCGAAATGCAAAGATAAATTAGAATTAAAATAGGATAATTCTATTCAGAGATAACATGTATAAGAGAATAACAAATAACCTTCGTTATTTGACATGATATCTCTAATCTAGACAAAATGTTCGGATTCAACACTCATATTCACATCCAAACCTTCTCTAGCATTGCTTATGACTCTAGCATCCCAATCAAATTCAGCATCACTTCTTATAAGAAGCCGAGATCGAGCCAATTTTTTCTCGCTCCAATAGTTCATTCTTCTCTTTTATGGCAAGATCCCGATCTATTTAAACTTGGAGGATAGTTTCCTGGAATTCTTTCAAAGCCTTCGCACCAATGAGAACGGCTTTATCTTTTTCATTAATAAGGGAATTAACTTTTGCTTCTAAAACTTTAATCTTAGATTTGGATTATAGGAAATGATGTTTATAACCGTTACAAGTAGTCAAAGCACTTCTATGGTCAATATTAAGAAGTTGGTATTCTGATCTGAGTCTCTCAAGAGTCAGGGAATTTATCATATCTTCGGAAATGCAATCTAAGGAAGAATTGAGATAGTTAAGGAGAGTGTCATCATCAACGGTATGGTGAGTAGAGCGAAACAGAGAAGCTGAAAGACGATAGATTCCTGCAAGAATAAATACTTAAAAGAAAACAAAAGGGGAATTATTAAAGCAAAGTATAAATATGTAAGAGAAAAATGGGTATACCAACTAGCTGATTGTTCCTTTTGCGAAGTTCTGAAATTGTATTCGCAGAGGCAGAAACTTCAACTTCATGCTTAGATTGAAGAGATTGGAGTCTTCTTTCATGATATGAAGATCCTACATGCGACATGCGAGATGCCTGTAGGAATGAATGGTTAATATTAGAATACAAAGATTAAAATTTCTTAAAAGAAATCACAGAAGAACAGAAGTTACCAAAGAACCAAGAGCAATTTGGAAGCTTGGACTCAACTAATTTGAAGCTCTGCGAAGGGATATATCATCTAAACAAGGGGCATCGCAGAGATATTTGAAACCATACCAAAGCTATGACGTAACTCATCATTACCAATAATAGCCATCGAATCAGCAAAAAGAGAAGAAAGTTTACCCATGGATGAATTAAGAATCCTTAATGGGAGAAGAATCATCATCATCAGATTCAAAGTCCGAACCAGAATCATAAAACTCTTTACGCCTATTAGTAAGATTAGAAGGGGAAGATGGACTATGGGTTCTTGTAGACTTGGTTTTGGTTCTACCCCTTTTTCTAGCAACAAAAATCTCCATCTGCACGAATGATATAGATGAGTAACAGAGATAACAATATTGTTAAAATATGAGAAATAATGTTCCTCACCTCATCATTCTGCGAAGATGTCGCATCGCAGCTTCTTAGCTCTACTCTTTCCCTTTATAGTCTGATTTAAAACAAGTTATCACTACTGGAGAATGGGTTTTTTATGACCCATATCCCCGACCAATGCACCGATCAAAACCGTCCAATATTTAAGAAAATACAGATAGAGTTAATGTTGGTTTAATTCCATTTTTATCCTTTGACTCAACGACGGACTCTATGACTGATGGTCCTATTATTATCCAGGCATCCATTCTCCCGTTATCCTTATCTTCCCATCTATCTATTATTTCTCCTCTGTCGGAACCACCAAACAGAAAAACTCTTTTCTTCTCATGAACCTTCTTCATCTCTCCTAATCGATCTTCTCATGAACCTAAAGATCGGATAATTTTTATCAGAGATGATGATTCTAAGCTTGATAAATCAACAACCCTCTTCAGTTTAATTATCATCGCAATCAGAAATCCCTAACTTTATCTCTCGAAGATCAAAAGCTATAAACCTAATTTTTTTCAGTTTCATACTTGTCACCACTATCATTATAGTAACATAAAACATTAGTGAAGAGCAAAAGAAATCAACGAAGATGTTTTGATTAGATGTCACTCTTCAATTAGGAATTATCGGCAATTCTGAGTTCACTTCTTATATCTTTTGTGAATTTTTTAACCCTAGTATGCATTTAGGCATCACGAATAATTGGGGATTTTGTTGTGTGCAGATTTGGGTTTGATGTTAAAGTTGTTTCTTACAAGGTGAACGACATTTTCATTTAAATCTAGGGTTTTATTGATTTTTGAATAAGAGAATCATAAATATTGAAACTTACTGGTTAGTATTAATTGTTGTTGGTAATTGATTAGATTGTGTTTAATTTGATTGTCTGTGTATGTACTGGGAATCAGCTCCTAAAGAGTTGAAGAAAGTCCTCTTAGTTCTGATTTCGTCTTCAGACAGGTGATTTTCATTCATTCTGATTTCGTCTATTATGAATTTTGTAATTAGTTAGCTAAACAGTTGTGATTTATCTGTAATGAAAGTTGAAAATTTTGCAAATTTAGTGTTTTCTTGCAAAATTGAGATGCCCATATTGTGTTTGTTTGTAGGAACTGTCAAATTTGATCAGGTTGAGACTAGTAGTCATGGATTGATACATGAATTTTAGGATACAACACTATATTGACTTACTCTTTTGGATTATTGGGTTAATTTTAGTGGGATTATCTTTTAAAATTCTTGTTAATACTTTGCTAATTTCTCTTATTGCAAAGAATTGTTACAAGAAAGTTTAAAACTTGGTAGCTATGTTTGAAACAATAAGATTAATTAAGGTGATCTTTCGTACGAAGTTACTATAAAGACTTTCTAAGACTAAACGTCGAGTAGGAAGTATGTTGAATGGGTTACAATTAGCTAGTAATCACTTAATAATCTTAGTATGTTGAAGTTACTATCGAAATTTTATCCCATGGCTTAACTAGATCAGCATTCTGACCCAGACTAATAATAACATTTTATGTTTTCGTTTGCACAGGAGTGCAGATCATACAAAATGGATAGGGGAGTTCCATAGGAAACAGGACTTCATTGATGTTGTTGAGGTATGTTGATTAGGGACTCTCGTCATGCATATGAACTGTATATATAGGTGATCTTCATTATGCATAGACACCACACATTCTTTAACTAGACAGCATTGTGAACTTGGTGACTGGAATTACTTGGTCCTGGCTAGATTTATCTGATAGTTAGATGTTTTTTTGTTTTTCAGATTCAATTTTGGGTTTTTTACTACTGCATGTGGATGCTGAGATTCAATTTGTTATTTGTGCAGGCAATATTTAGGGGGGCTATGAAAGGTAAACTGATTGTGAGTTGCCCTCTTCCACCTGAAAGAATACCTAGAATCACTTAATAAAATGCAAATATTAGCTGTCAAGATTTGAACAAAGAAAAAAAAAGAACGAGTGGTTATTGCTAATTCAGAAGCTTGCTCAGTTACTCACATATCCCACAGGTTGTAATTTCTCTTCATGTACTTATTACCATATCTTCAATCCTGTACCCAGTTTGTATGATTCTCAAGTGAGTGTACTTAATGCATTTCGACTTAATCCTCACATTCGTTGGATACATTTTTTTTTTGTTTTATTAATTTGATGGTTTTACGGTTGTATGTAAGAGACCCCTGTTTGAGCTATTTAGCTTTTGTGCATGTTTGATTCAGCAGTTGTGTCTGGTGTAACACTAATGCTTTTTGCTAGTGTTGTGTGGTTGAAGTTGGCACATACAAATTATGGTGCGAGGGCGCTTTCCAAGTCCACTGACCAGGTAATCTCAACACTCACTTACAGAAAAAAAAGAAACCTAGTGGTGAAATGTTTTAGAGATTTCAATTTATTGAATAGGTGGATATATAAAGTAACATGCAGTGCCATACTTGGCCATATGAGGAGTGAGATCATATTAAGTAACTGTGACATCCTCTGTTTTCCAATCCACCAAGGAACAATCACTTTTTTTTAGATTGTTATTTGGTGTTCATGTACCTAAAGGGAATAGCATTCCAATGGAATGCAAGTATTTCTGAGAGCACAAGTGTCGTATACCAAGTTGGTGGAACTTTAATAACTTACTCTAAACCTTCTTATAATCCCGTAGTTTCCTTCTAATATACAGAAATGGTGCTGATGGACATTATGGATCCATTTTCATCCTACTCATTCTAGAAACTGATCAGAAAAGTTATAGATCTTTTCTGCACAGGTGGACCATACAATACTTTCTATTTTCAGCTGGAAAAGCACCTGAGCCAAGTTTGTGTCGATACAACTACAAACAAATGGAACGAAACGCTTGTTCTGAATGTGGTGGATTTAAACGATTCATTATCTCATCCGGCAGGGGTCTCTGATGTTCAAGTTGAGTCTGCTATGTGCTTAGATCCTGATCATTTTGCCAACTTCTTGGTATGTTGCCATCTCATTTTCATCTTAATGGTGTGAAAGGGAGGATTCAATTATGTTTCAAGCTCTATAGTATGGTTCCATTTCTTCCTTGTGTGGTAGTTTTTTACTTTATCAAATTATAGGTGTTTAGCTGAACATCCTCTGTTTTCATAATTTACAAGAATTGAAGTCTAGTTCCAATATTTGAATGGTTTGTGTCTATTCATTTTGCATGTTGCCATGTTCTGCAACTGCTGGGAGAAAATAAATAATTTGTTCTAAGGTTGGGTAAGATTAGTTAATAGCTGGGCAGACATGCTTGTCACTAGAGAAATACTTACTGATCCAGTTGAGATGAGGCATGCTCTGGCAATGATTTCTGAGTTGGCCTCTAAAGATCCTTATTCTAGAGCTCATGCATTTGATTATAAGTGGTAATCTAAGTATTCTTGTATAATCAAATGTCACATCTCAGAATGATGTTGATACTAAGATGAAGCTCTCATGCAGTTTTATGCCTGCTGTTTTCTTAAATAATTCTTTGTATGTTGATATTTTCTTTCATAAGCTTGGTCTTTGTATTTTTCCTTGTTGGATAATTTATATGTCCTGTTTTGCACTGCCGATTTTAATAGGTTGGAATATGTTCCATTTTCTCATTACAGGTGAAAATATGGGCAAAGCTACTGAATGCCTTTTGTACTGAAAACTGGACTTTGAATTACTCTACAAAGTATAAATCCAACGTTATAAAGACACCAAGTTGATGAAGTTATTCCCTGAAATTGTTCGAAACATCTCTGACCAGGACGTGCTTGCAGAAGATAGGATTCTTCAATGATTCCACAAAGGATTTAACCCCAGGGGAAGATGAGAAGTTGAGATATCACTTGCTGGAAAACTCACAAGCTTTGTTTAAATTTCTTGCATCCTTAGCCACTTCATTGGTTTCAATGTCATTGATTAGGTTTCCGTTGTTGCAGGCAAGGCTTTGAACTCATTTGTTAATTGGCTGGAGGAGGCAGGAGATGGTGCTGACCATGGAGGTTACTATTGAATCCTAGCATCCATCTCTCATCTAATGTATTATGCATCTGATTGTGGAGAGCCTCAAATAATAGGTTGCAAACAAGGTACTGAGTAATATCTATCTTGATTTATTAGTTTCATAATAGTGATATTCCACTTAAAATTATTAATGGTTGCCTAAGTTGTAGGATTACTAGAAATTTTCCCACTGAAATAACTACATTGCAGGCTCAATTTTATGAGTGTCTGAAATCAAGGAATTTGTATGTAAGTCCAAAGATAATTAGTTCTAAATTTTCTGAGAATGTCCATTTGTGGGGTATTTTTAATCTTTAGTGCTTGTTGTTCCATGCTGGACTTGTAGTCTTTTGACCCTTCCATACATCTAGAATTCGGAGTTTACTTTTTCTGTTACGTGCCAACTTAAGTGCCAACTGAATCCTTTTTTGTGTAACTTTTTTTTGCTTCGGGCGCACCCTTTTGAAGTGTTAGTTCAACAGCAGGCAGTCTATCATTTTATTAGTTTGCACTTATGTTTCAGACACTTTGAACTTACTGGGGCTAGTTGCTCTTCTCTTTAAGAAACCTTGAACTTATTAGGATTTGTATTTGTGTGAATTCCAAATTGAAATCGTTTTTGTATGATTTTGAATCCAAGTGTAAACTGAATTCAGTTATAAATTGTGTAATGAATACATTAACTGATTAATGGAATGTCATGTTAAATTTATGAGTACAAGTTTCATTGTATTTGATTTGTGATTTGGTTTTCATTTGAATTCTCATTTGAGATTTAATCAGATTCAGTCAGGCCAAAAAGATTCAGTCAGTCTGAATATGCTTTTTTTTATATTAAAATTTATATCAGCGACTGATTATGTTCCGTCATAATCCCTGACATTTAAAATCGGTCGTTGATATAGGTTGTTCAGCGACCCGCGCAACCCATCCCCGACAGACAAAGAAAGTCATTTAACTCGTATCTATGACTTGCTTTGACGGTTGCAAAATTGCTATTTTCCACTAGTGGAGAAATTTAACGTACGCGAATGTTACAAATGAGATACTCATGCGAAAAAAGCGTCCCTTTTTCTCTTCATCGGACAAGACAAGTTCCCAAGGGCGATAGTTGAGAACACCTTCAGGGAGTGGAAGATCAGAATGATCAACAACTCTACCAGATAGGAAAGGACCAGTTAGAATAACATGACATTTCGTCCAAATCGTTCCAATCAACGTCTCGCATGATCTTCTCATCCTCAGTATAAGTATCTTTTATTCTTATGCGAATAGCCCATTTGGTAGATTCCTTCTTCATGAGACCCACATAATAATGATTAAAAAAATTATCAAGAGTATAATCAGCAGGATTAATTGGTTAGTCACGATGTAATATGTTGCGTACTTCATACGCGTAAGTAGTTCCTAAACCAGTTGCACGACGAGCATATTCCAGAACTATCCTAATGGCATCACCGCTCAGCTGAAAAATACCTCGTGTGAATCATTTATCAGCTAAAATTTCATAAAATAAAGGAATGTTGGGATCATACAGTGGGATAGGAAAACCGGTTAAAAGTTGTTCCAGGGAAACGATGACTCTTTGATTTGTCCATGTATATGATTTGATTAAATCAAGAGTAAGTTTGGACGAATAATTGGATCCAGAAGGAAGTGAATAGCCTCTTGCACTGAGTTGATCCTTCAAAGTTTTAAAGGAGGTTTCGTTTTTCTTAGCAATAGGTGCCATCAGAAGAGTGAGAATGGTGAAAGTTGGAATAATTTAATCTGATTAAAGGAGTGGGAATGGTGAAAGTTGGAAAAATTCAATCTGATTAAAATCAGGATCAAGATCAAATAAGAATCGGTAGTAGAAGAAAAAGCAGCAGCAGAAAAAGAAAGAAGAAATAAAAAAAGAAGTGGAGATGAAGAAGATGAAAATATAAAGGGAAATTACCTTCGGTTTTGGAGGAATCTACCTTATTAATGCGAATGAACGATTGGGTGGAAAAGAGCGGTTAAAGAGACGTGTCAAAGGATTGTGGTCAAAAAAACATGCGTAAAAAGGAAATTTAATTTGATATTTTTCGGCAAGATGGAATTTGAAAAGATAAGCATGTGCGATAAGGCAGGTTAAAATTTCTCATTTCGCTCATTGTAGTAAAAAAGAACGAAACAAGAAGAGGCGAAATGTAGGAATAGAATATCGCACATGTGTCATATATGAGCGAATAATAATTAGGTTTGTGTAAAAGTCTCGCTCAAGTCAAGATGTGGTGATGAAATGAATGGTATCATCTTAATCACAGGTAAAGTATGAAGATCCGTGCGAAGTCTATAGAGTATGCGAAGAAAATGATGTACGTGTACGATGAAATCGCACAGTGATTCCGAATATAAAGGATTTCTTAGTTGTCATCCACTATGTAGTATCCTATATAAAGGGTAGTCGGCCTGTGTAGAAGAGGGGGTTCTTTTAGGATCCTTGGTCAAGAAATTAGGAGAGAGAAAGATCGTAAAGTGAGAGAGAGTAAACCTAAAATTCTCATTATCTTGTAATTGTTCTTATGATCTTAATAAATAAGAAGATGATTTACTTTGAAGCCGGTTAATTACTAGTAGACTTATATCTTTGTGTGGTTGTTAGATTTTTGGCAACTACAATATTATAGTTTACCTACCCGATTGCATGCGGATCAAAGGCACACTCAGAATCGTACAATTCATGATAGAATAGAATAGAGAATTTTGCAATTTTACCATTGAAGGAATATAATAAGAGGACCTACATAACGGTTAGGGAGGAGGACAGTCCTTCCTAGAAGCTCAAAAATTACCCAATTTGGCTTTGGAAAATATAAATTTCTCATAAAATTTTCCTACCTTGCTACAGTCGGGACTGCAGGGGTTGGTCCATATTTGGGACATGGCATATCACAATATCGACGGTGAAGAGGAGAAAGGCTCTAGCATTGGGATTAGTAGTGTGGGGTGAAGATAGGAATGATCAAAGATCTGGATTGGAATGATCAAAGATCTGGATTGATTGTCCCAGATCCGACCCATTTCAGTTGTCCCTTTATAATTAGTATATTAGCAATAGATACGGGCACTCTGTAAGAATAATTAGGTCGAAAATAAAATGGCCGTGTTCGAGCAAAGTTACGAGTAATTGGGTAGGAAATGAAAATTAGGACCGAAATCCGGGAAATGATAAAAATTAGGACAAAAATCGGGGAAATTTAATGTTGATATGTTTAAAATCCCAGAAAATTAAAATTTCAGAATTTATAGACAACAAGATACCTCGGTTTCTATATGCAGCACTCGTCTTCTATTCAACAAACTACATCGAAAAAGACAGCTTCTAATAATAATTTATATTGAAACATATTCCTGATTGAAAATGCTTATCTAATGGAGGTATTTATAAAATTATCTCTAAATGCTTATCTAACAGAATGAAAATGGTCATGCCTACAATTATTTCAAATTTTCAAGGTGCTTTTGTAGACTCCAGATAGATTATAAATGGGATATTAATTGCTTCTGAGATGATTGATTCTAGAGATAGAATGAACATTCGAGGTTTAATTGTCAAAGTGGATCTGCAAAAAGCTTTTGACAATGTAAACTAGAATTGTTTGGACTACACTTTGAGAAGGTTTAGATTTGGAAATTTATGGAGGAAGTGGATTGATTGGTGTATCTCAACTGTAGGGTTTTCTATTTCTTTGAATGCCTCTTGTTCTAATCTGCTTGGAAGTGGTAAAGAGTTAGGCAGGGAGATCAAATTTCTCCACATTTGTTCATTTTAGTGGTGGAAATTCTTTCTTTAATGATTAAGAGAACAGCTGATTTGAAGCTTTTGCAAGGTTTTAAACCAACTACTGATGGCATAGAAATAACTCACCTGCAATTTGTTGATGATCTTATAGTTTTCCTAGATGACAGTGAGGAGCAGGTAACTAATTTCAAGAATCTTCTTATTGGTTTTGACTTAGTTTCTAGATTAAAGGTGAACTTCAGCAAGAATGCACTGGTGGTAGTAGGGAATGCACAATTTTCTGATTCCCGTGCTTTAATTTTTGGTTTTCCTAAAGATCAATTTCCTTTGAACTATTTAGGCATTCCTTTGGGAAGTTATTCGAAGTCAGTAACTTTTTGGGAGTCAATTATGCATAAGTTTCAACAAAGGCTTGACACATGACAGCGAAGATACTTGAAAAAGTTGATAGGCTAATGCTCATTCAAGGCGTGTATCTAGTCTTCCCATTTAGTATTTATCTCTCTTTCAGTTACCTGCTTCTGTAGAAAAACAAATGGTCTCTATAATGAGGAAGTTCTCATAGGGTTCATCTGATTCTAACAAAAAAATAAGTTGGGTGGGTTGGAAAAGAATTAATCTGCCAAAATAAAGAGGGGGTGTAGGCATTAGGAAGTTGAGGCTTATGAACAAAGCATTACATGCTAAATGGTGCTGGAGATTTAGAAAAGAAAGGAAAGCTCTATGGAGGCCAACTATTCATCAAAAATTCGGAGGACATGCTGATGCTTTACTGCCAAATGATTGCTCTAATTCTGTAGGGAAAAGTCTTTGGTCTGGTATCTTAAAATCAATTCCAATTTTGCAACAAAATTCGAAAGTGATTGTAAACAATGGCAACAAAGTGATTTTCTGGTTGGAAAAATGGGTAGGGCATTACAACTTGGCTTATCTGTTTCCTTTTCTTTATAGGCTTTCTAGAAACAAATATGCTACTATCTGTGAAATGGTGGAATTCACTGAGGTAATCAAGCTTGGAACCTTAATTTCTCAAGAATTCTCAGAAATGATTAACTAGATATGGTGGCAAATTTACATCAGCGCAAATTTATATCAGCTTAATTATAAACAACCCTGACAAACCTGAGAATGGACATGACACTATAATATGGATTCCTGAGAATACTTTCTCAGTAAAACCTTGTTACTTTGCTTTAGAAGATGATGGTTATCTCAGATTTCCTTACAAGAGTATTTGGAATCTAAGAATTCTAATGAAGCTTATTTTCTTTACTTAGTGTTTGTTCTATAATCGCTATGGGAGAAACAATGATCAACCACTCCCGAAAAGAGTTGTCCTACATCTACGAAGACGTTTATCGATAAGTTGCACAAGGGTGGGGGTGGGTAGGTTTGGGTAGTTGGTCTGGGGGATTGTATAAAATCCTCAAATCTTTACAAGCCTTCAGTTATAGTCATAAACATAGTTGTCGATTAGTTTTGTACAATGCTTGCTTCAGTTGTGCTTTCAAAAATTCCTCTTAATGCCTAACACAACTCATAAATGTGTTGTGAAAATAACTACTGCACTACACTATGGTCATAATTGTATGTCTTTTCTTTGACAACAATTACTAGAGTTGTATGTCACTTTCCTTGACTACTTATGTACGAGTTGTGTCTCAAGTATTTGACAACAAAAGAAAGAGTTGCAAGTTATTGTCTTGGAAACTCATTTATGATTTGTATCTCAAGTATTTGATAACAAAAGGAAGAGTTTCAAGTTATTTTCTTGACAACTCATGTATGAGTTGTATCTCAAGTATTTTACAACAACAGGAAGACTTGCAAGTATTTTCTTGACAAGTATTGTTAAAGTTGTATGTCAAATCTTTGACAACCAATCTATGTGTAGCAGAAACATGTATTACAATCCACTTACAGACTTTTATAACAATATTGGTTCTTTATCATTTGTGAAAAAAAAAATGAAATTGGCGTCATCATTCAAATATAATAGCAAATGTACCAGTTTTAGATCATTAAAATACTAAACCATTCCACCATTAAAATAATGTACCAGCATTCATTCAAACACTTCAACCCCTCAAACACCTAACCAGTTTTAGATCATTCAAACACTAAACCATTCGATCATTCAAAATATCCAGTGATAAAAAAAAGGAGCAAACAAAGAAGAAAGTTTCCTGAAACACTCCCAAAGAAGATTAAGAAGCCAGATGGCTAGTCAAGCAATCTCAGATCCTTGGACCATGAGATTTAAGTTCATATCATATCATATTATCATGGATACACTTCAACTCATTGGTTTGCATGTAGAGAAGAGCATCATCCACACGAGAAACTTTCACAGATACCCTATAAGCTCCAAAACCTATTGGCATTCCATGGATTAACTTCTTTCGATTTGTTTCAGCAATAACTGCATCAGCCACAATCTCGCCCTAATTGTACCAACTGAGTAACCTGCAAGCTCTATTCTTCTGTGGCACTCCCACTGGCTGTGGCACCATATTTGTTCTGCTCAATGGAATGTCATTTTCACGGACAATGATGGCGCTAGCATGGTTGTTACTGGCATTTCCAGACTACAAAAACATACCACAGTTAAAGAAAAATTTACATAAAGCAAAGAGAAAAAAATGCCCTAATACAAAGAAGAAACAAGTAAACAGACTTACATTTGGACTGGCCTTTTGCAACAGTGATCAATCATGGCAGCAGACACATCTCGAGCTCCTTTCCTATATAAAGACCAAACCAGCAGTATAAGGGGAAAGTTTGAATTCATAAACTAAGAAAAGAATACAACATCAATAATAAAATTTTCACCTCTAACATCATAAATCTCCCATTCAATTCCTTCATACTTTCCCGACACTAGTTAATGGTCTTCTTATAATGGGACTTGACAACCATCTTTGTCTTTGTCGCTCCAAAACTTATTCCTTTGAGTCGACCTGGTTTGTCATCACCAAGAGCATTGACAAGAAGATCATCTATCACAGATGATCCACCAACATCAGCACCACCATTTGCTTCAGCTCTTATATTCTCTTGTATTAGTATTAAACAGAATTAGTCACATTTATGAATTCAATCATTCAAACACATAAAAAAAAAAGAATGAGTCGCTTGGGTCCTCAAAAAAGCCTCAACAACCCCTGGATTTGCTTCCTTTCCTTCCTTTTGCTTTGACCAGTTATCCATTATTCAACTATGTCAGTCTCTTCAGTTGTGTTCCTCCCCTTTTACTGCAAACAAAATGTTAATTCAGTTGGTTAAAAAATCCATAAATAGTTTTTAAACATTCATACTAGCAAACACATAATGAACATACCATTTTCGCCTCCAGACGAGCATAACCTTCCCTACTGATCGTGTGTGGGGTGGTATGCTTCTGCCAAATTTCCTGTATTTTGAATCTTTTTGCCTGACAAAGTAATGGAATGTCGTTAAGTAACAAGACATAACCAACAAAATGATTGTAGAATTACTTAATGTAAAAAATTGCATAATATAAAAACTTACTCTAAATTCCTCCGAGCCAATAGTTTGAACGAACTCCTCCCACTCATTGTCTGACATGTTATGTGGTTTAAGTGATTTTATCCTCTTTTCTCTTTCTTCTTCTTCTAACTCATCAAAGGCTAGTATCTTACCTGATTTCCCATACCTAGCCTCCTTAAGATAACAAGTTAACAACCCATCTTCCCATAATAGTAATCTCTGTAAAAATCATCAACAATGAACCTCATCTGCAAATAACAGTGAAGGAGTTCAGAATATATTGAAGGTTAAAAGATCTAAAGAGGTAAAGAGTTGAAGAGTTAAGAAATTACCTGGACAATCTTCCGTACATTAGCTTTGGCTTCTTTAGGGACCACTATCCAGTCCTTGAAAGTTAATGGAATGTTTCGCCTAACTAAAACTCCCAACACACTTGCAAGTTGCACAGAAGGGTCACCAATGGGATGATCTTTATTGTTACAGATAACAGTGGCCTTGTCTGGAGTTTTTGTTTTTCCCTCTGTTAGCCCTAGTGAATCCATCCGTGTTGGGCCACGAGGAACACACTTTCTCTTATCTTCTCCTTGTACAACCTAAGTGTTATCGCAGTTATCAAGCAAAAGAGTTAAATAAGGATTAAAAAACTACCATAAAGAAACAATTTAAATTAAATCAGCGACACAAAGAGTTATACCTCATCTCCTTTTTCATTTTCATTTGCTGCGATGTCGTTCTCTTTATCATTCTCCATTTCATTGTCTTCACCTTCCCTTTCTTCAGTAGCAACAGTATTTTATGGTTCTGCTTCCTCTTCATCTTCATATTCTTCTTCTTCTTCAACCATATCAGAAAAGGTATCATTTGGATTCCTTCTTTGGACATTCGGATATGGGCCTGATTGGTACAATTTCCACTTCACTTTCCTTCCCTTCTCAATAACTTACTTGGAGCGTGCAATTTGAGATGCTCCTGATGTGGATTGGACTGGTTTAGATTGTGTGGCGCTTTCCGGTTCTACTAAAACTTTCCTTTTCCTAGGTGATGATCGTGTTGGAGTACTCTTTTTAGCAGTATGATCTCGTTCCTATGACCTGTTATTAAACCTAGGTGATGTCCTTCTTGGTGTCTTTTCACGTTCAATTGGTGAATGACTTGGATATTATTGGATTGCAGGTTGCTCTGAAATCTACTTCTTGTTATAAATGTTTTATTTGATTTCAGACTTTGAAGGCTGCGAACTCTACTTTTTTTTCAAAATGATCTGCAACTTAAATAAGTTAAAACAGGAGTTTGGCAAATAAATTGAGTTATACAAATAAAAGAAACTGAATCAACATAGTTTGGTAAACTATAAGAGATGTCTTAGTACCTTATTCTTTGGTAACGAGATAGACTGGACAATTTTGGTTTCCTTGCTAATCTATGACATAAACTTGAATAGGTCAAAGAAAAGAAGATGGTAAATAAAATCATTACACTAAACAAAGAATTATATGATCACGATAAGTCATTACCTTCCTCTTGGGAGTTGGAACGGATTTTTTGGTCTTGGTTTCCTTGGTAACCCACATCAAATTGTTCTTCACCATTCTTGAACCATGCAAACATCAAGAAAATAATTAGAGTCATTCAAACATCAAAATTCTTCATACATAATTTATCAGGCATAATTGGAACACCCACATATAATCTAGAAAACATCAAAAAATATTGTCAGGATACCAAATTAGAAGGATTTCTAAATGAGATAGTGCACTCTCTTTCATATGAGTAAGTCAACCGCTTAAGAATGAAGCAATTGTCTCTCATATGATAGAGAGTGCACTAGATATCATCAATCCTTAACCACCAAATTTCACATATATATATATAAAAATAATACTAAATCAAACAACAGGTAACCACCAAACAATTGACAACATGACGTTGGAATACCGAAGCCCTGCATAAATCTCAACTGAGAATAAGTCAGGGGTTCGGGACTCTAACCCCCAGTCGTTATAGAGTTACTTAATAGATAAGGAGAGACATGATTAAAAATCAAACTCTAAATCAATCAACAGAAGAATCGGTTCATACTCTAAGCAATCCACCTATGAATAGGTTCTGTCAAAACCCCAAAATCAGCTAAAAACTAAAACCCTAACAGGAAATAACTCTAAATCATACAAAAAGAAAAAATCAAACTTCAAATCAAACTTGGCATATTAATCGGTTTCATAAAAAACCCTAACTCGACTAAGAAAAACCCTAATGAAGAAATAACTCTAAAATCAAACTATACATCAAACACAAAGCATATTAAAAACTGTAAATGAAACTATAAATGAAAAACTAATCAAAAATCAAACAGAAAATTGAAAAAAAAAAAACGAATCAGGTGAGATTTATACCTGATGCTGAAGCTGAGCCTTCTGGGTTAAAGGTGAATTTATACAACTCTTAGGGTTTCAATTGAACTCTCGAACTTCAATTCTCCGGCGAGATTCCGGTTTTTCAGATAAATTGATTTTGGGATTTTGCGATTGAGTTTTTAAGATTTCAGTATCTTTCGGGTAAGAGGTGAAGTTAGGTTTCTGTATGAATGAAATTGATTTAAGGGTGAGGTTTACTTTCTTCTGGGGTACAGAGAAGAGACAAAGAGAAAGAAGAAATGAAATGAGAAGAAGAATTTTTTTTTGGATAGTTAGGTTTATTTTCTTCTGATGGAGAAAATAATGTTCTGGTCAATAGTCAACAGTCAAAATCTAGAAGGATTTGCGAAAATTTGGGCGGCCTTTTTTGGTGGGAAACACGGAATCCACATGAGATAGATCTTGGCCGTTAGATTAAAAATGGGACATTCTCATTGGTTCGAAAAAGAGCATACGGATTGAGAAGAAAATACAATTTGGTGAATGCTGACCGTTAGATTGGCTTGAGATTTGATTTCCTTAAATTTGGTTTGTTGGATTAGAAATGGGACATTGTCGTTAGTTTATAAAAAAGCATACGGATTGAGAAGAAAACATAAAATTTGGTATAACCAAACAAGGATGCTGACCGTTAGACTGGTTTGAGATTTGATTTCTTTAAATTTGGTTTGTTGGATTACAAACATTTACAATAAAACCATGAAGAAACCCTAAATTCATCAACTTCGAGAAAGAAACTGAGTCAGAGATCGAAACCTGGCCTTGAGTATAAGTCTGAAACTTCCTAAGAACGACGTATCCAACCATTTACGGCTAAGATTCCATCATATATTCTCTGAAACGTTAAACAAATCCTAAATTCGTCAACTTCGAGAAAGAAACTGGGTCCGAGATCGAAACTTGGCCTTGAGTATAAGTCTATACTTCGTAAGAACGACGAATCCAACCAATTACGGGTAATATTCCATTGTATATTCTCCGAAACGTTAAACAAACCCTAAATTCGTCAACTTCGAGAAAGAAACTGGGTCAGAATCGAAAACTGGCCATGCGTACAAGTCTAATACTTCGTAAGAACTATCCAACCATTTACGTGTAAGATTCCATATGTGTATTCTACGAAACGTTAAGCAAACCTTAAGTTCGTCAACTTCGAGAAATAATCTAAGTCCGAGATCGAAACCTGGCCTTGAGTATAAGTCTGAAACTTCGTAAGAACGATGAACCCAACCATTTACGGGTAAGACTTCATCGTATATTCTCCGGACGTTAAACAAAACCTAAATCCGTCAACTTGGAGAAAGAAACTGAGTCCGAGATCGAAACCTGACCTTGTGTATAAGTCTGAAACTTCGTAAGAACGACGAATCCAACCATTTACGGGTAAGATTCCATCTTATATTCTCCGAAACATTAAACAAACCCTAAATTCGTCAACTCCGAGAAAGAAAATAGGTCTGATATCGAAACCTAGCCTTGAGTATAAGTCTAAAACTTCGTAAGAATGACAAATCCAACCATTTACCGGTAAGATTCCATAGGTATATTCTCCTAAACGTTAAACAAACAGTAAATTTGTCAACTTCGAGAAAGAAACTGGGTCCGAGATCGAAACTTGGCCTTGAGTATAAGTCTGAAAATTCATAAGAACGATGAATCTATCCATTTACGGGTAAGATTCTATAGTATATTCTCCGAAACGTTAAACAAACCCTAAATTCGTCAACTTTGAGAATGAAAATGGGCTCGAGATCGAAACCTATCCTTGAGTATAAGTCTGGAACTTCCTAAGAACGACGTATCCAATAATTTACGGGTAATATTACATCATATATTCTCCGAAACGTTAAACAAAACCTAAATTCGTCAACTTCGAGAAAGAAACTGGGTACGAGATCGAAACTTGGCCTTTAGTATAAGTTTAAAACTTCGTAAGAACGACGAACTATTTGCGGGTAAGATTCCATAAGTATATTCTCGGAAACGTTAAACAAACCCTAAATTCGTCAACTTCGAGAAGGAAACTTGGTCCGAGTTCGAAACCTGGCCTTGAGTATAAGTCTGAAACTTCGTAAGAAAGACGAATCTATCCATTTACGGGTAAGATTCCATCGTATATTCTCCGAAACGTTAAACAAACCCTACATTCGTCAACTTTGAGAAATAAAATGGACCCGAGATCGAAAACTGGCCTTGAGTATAAGTTTGAAACTTTCTAAGAACGACGTATTCAACCATTTACGGCTAAGATTCCATCATATATTCTCTGAAACGTTAAACAAACCCTAAATTCGTCAACTTCGAGAAAGAAACTGGGTCCGAGATCGAAACTTGGCCTTGAGTATAAGTCTGATACTTCGTAAGAACGACGAATCCAACCAATTACGGGTAATATTCCATTGTATATTCTCCGAAACGTTAAACAAACCCTAAATTCGTCAACTTCGAGAAAGAAACTGGGTCAGAATCGAAAACTGGCCATGCGTACAAGTCTAATACTTCGTAAGAACTATCCAACCATTTACGTGTAAGATTCCATATGTGTATTCTACGAAACGTTAAGCAAACCTTAAGTTCGTCAACTTCGAGAAATAATCTAAGTCCGAGATCGAAACCTGGCCTTGAGTATAAGTCTGAAACTTCGTAAGAACGATGAACCCAACCATTTACGGGTAAGACTTCATCGTATATTCTCCGGACGTTAAACAAAACCTAAATCCGTCAACTTGGAGAAAGAAACTGAGTCCGAGATCGAAACCTGACCTTGTGTATAAGTCTGAAACTTCGTAAGAACGACGAATCCAACCATTTACGGGTAAGATTCCATCTTATATTCTCCGAAACATTAAACAAACCCTAAATTCGTCAACTCCGAGAAAGAAAATAGGTCTGATATCGAAACCTAGCCTTGAGTATAAGTCTAAAACTTCGTAAGAATGATAAATCCAACCATTTACCGGTAAGATTCCATAGGTATATTCTCCTAAACGTTAAACAAACAGTAAATTTGTCAACTTCGAGAAAGAAACTGGGTCCGAGATCGAAACTTGGCCTTGAGTATAAGTCTGAAAATTCATAAGAACGATGAATCTATCCATTTACGGGTAAGATTCCATAGTATATTCTCCGAAACGTTAAACAAACACTAAATTCGTCAACTTTGAGAATGAAAATGGGCTCGAGATCGAAACCTATCCTTGAGTATAAGTCTGGAACTTCCTAAGAACGACGTATCCAATAATTTACGGGTAATATTACATCATATATTCTCCGAAACGTTAAACAAAACCTAAATTCGTCAACTTCGAGAAAGAAACTGGGTACAAGATCGAAACTTGGCCTTTAGTATAAGTTTAAAACTTCGTAAGAACGACGAACTATTTGCGGGTAAGATTCCATAAGTATATTCTCGGAAACGTTAAACAAACCCTAAATTCGTCAACTTCGAGAAGGAAACTTGGTCCGAGTTCGAAACCTGGCCTTGAGTATAAGTCTGAAACTTCGTAAGAAAGACGATTCTATCCATTTACGGGTAAGATTCCATCGTATATTCTCCGAAACGTTAAACAAACCCTACATTCGTCAACTTTGAGAAATAAAATGGACCCGAGATCGAAAACTGGCCTTGAGTATAAGTTTGAAACTTCCTAAGAACGACGTATCCAACCATTTACGGCTAAGATTCCATCATATATTCTCTGAAACGTTAAACAAACCCTAAATTCGTCAACTTCGAGAAAGAAACTGGGTCCGAGATCGAAACTTGGCCTTGAGTATAAGTCTGATACTTCGTAAGAACGACGAATCCAACCAATTACGGGTAATATTCCATTGTATATTCTCCGAAACGTTAAAGAAACCCTAAATTCGTCAACTTCGAGAAAGAAACTGGGTCCGAATCGAAACCTGTCCTTGAGTATAAGTCTAAAACTTCTTAAGAACGACGAAGACAACCATTTACGGGTAAGATTCCATAGGTATATTCTTTGAAATGTTAAACAAACCCTAAATTCGTCAACTTCGAGAAAGAAAATAGGTCTGATATCGAAACATAGCCTTGAGTATAAGTCTAGAACTTCGTAAGAATGACAAATCCAACCATTTACCGGTAAGATTCCATAGGTATATTCTCCGAAACGTTAAACAAACCCTAAATTTGTCAACTTCGAGAAAGAAACTGGGTCCGAGATCGAAACTTGGCCTTGAGTATAAGTCTGAAAATTCGTAAGAACGATGAATCTATCCATTCACGGGTAAGATTCCATCGTATATTTTCCGAAACTTTAAACAAACCCTAAATTCGTCAACTTTGAGAATGAAAATGGGCTCGAGATCGAAACCTATCCTTGAGTATAAGTCTGGAACTTCCTAAGAACGACGTATCCAACAATTTACGGGTAATATTCCATCATATATTCTCCGAAACGTTAAACAAACCCTAAATTCGTAAACTTCGAGAAAGAAACTGGGTACGAGATCGGAACTTGGCCTTTAGTATAAGTTCAAAACTTCGTAAGAACGACGAACTATTTACGGGTAAGATTCCATAAGTATATTCTCCGAAACGTTAAACAAACCCTAAATTCGTCAACTTCGAGAAGGAAACTTGGTCCGAGTTCGAAACCTGGCCTTGAGTATAAGTCTGAAACTTCATAAAAATGACGAATCTATCCATTTACGGGTAAGATTCCATCGTATATTCTCCGAAACGTTAAACAAACCCTAAATTCGTCAATTTTGAGAAATAAAATGGACCCGAGATCGAAACCTGGCCTTGAGTATAAGTCTGAAACTTCCTAAGAACGACGTATCCAACCATTTACGGGTAAGATTCCATCATATATTCTCTGAAACGTTAAACAAACCCTAAATTCGCCAACTTCGAGAAAGAAACTAGGTCCGAGATCGAAACTTAGCCTTAAGTATAAGTCTGATATTTCGTAAGAACAACGAATCCAACCAATTACGGGTAATATTCCATTGTATATTCTCCGAAACGTTAACCAAACCCTAAATTCGTCAAATTCGAGAAAGAAACTGGGTCCGAATCGAAACCTGTCCTTGAGTATAAGTCTAAAACTTCGTAATAACGACGAAGACAACCATTTACGGGTAAGATTCCATAGGTATATTCTCTGAAATGTTAAACAAACCCTAAATTCGTCAACTTCGAGAAAGCAACTGAGTCCGAGATCGAAACTCGGCCTTGAGTATAAGTCTGAAACTTCGTAAGAACGACTAATCCAACCATTTACGGTTATGATTCTATCGTATATTCTCCGAAACCTTAGCAGAAGTAGAAAAATTGAGCAAAATAGAGAAAAATTTAGCAGAATTAAAAAAAATTGCAGAATAGAGAAAAGTTTAGTATAAGTGAAAAAATTTAGCAGAACGACAAACCCCTACGACGACATTTTATAACAGTTGTGAAAGGGGTTGTACAAAACATTAAATCATGACCTTCTATTTCAATCTCTAACATTCCAATATTGATTTTGTTTTTTCATTGTACCCTTATCTTTTCTTTCCTCAACCATTCTCGGCCACTTCTTTTCTTTTTTCTCTAACCATTTTTGCAGCACCTCCTCCTTTGTCCCTTTTTGCAGCACCTCCGACCTTAACTAGATTTATCATTAACTGTTTTGTAGTTGAAAATATGGTGCACATTGTTGATCAACAGATGATAGAAAAAATTAGGAAGATAAGCATACCTGTAGAGGATAGAGAAGACATTCCACACTGGTCTTTAAATGAGAAAGGGAAATTCTCAGTAAAATCCGTGTACAACCATATTAATTCCAGAAGAAACATTAATACTAATTGGCTCAGAATATGGAACATGGATATATCACCATCTGGTAAACATTTTGTATGGAAGGCGGCTCACACCATACTGCCTAACAATATGAAAATAACAACTATCCTTCCTGACATTGATACCAAGTGTAAGCTGTGTGGAAGGAGTCAGGAATCTTTAATTCACCTATTTCTAAATTATAATTACACAAACCAGGTCTGGATGCATTTGAATTTCGATATGCAGTTCATTAAAAACCGGAAACCGTATTTTCACGATTGGCTAAATGATTGTTTTGAAGATAACAATAGATGTGGGAATGTTGTAGATTGGAAAGTCATGGGTAATGTAACTATATGGCATATTTGGAAGGCACGGTGCAATGTAGTCTTTAAAAAGGAAATACAGGATAGTGCAATCACGACATATAGTGTAACAAATTTTTTGAATAACTATAAGATGGCAACAAAGAAAAGCTATGATATAATGAAGACACTATACTACAATCCAGTGAATGATGAATCTCTGACAGTAACTAATAATGAAATAAAAGGCCAGCCAGGGTACTTGGACTTAAAGTTAAATATAGCTTTGACACTAATTAATTCGGGCTCATATGGTGTTATTCCATTAACATTATGTGATTACTCATGAAACATCAGAAAAGCATGAGGAATCAGCAGATTGCGACACCACAAAGTAACTAGCAGAAGAAGGCGCAGAAGCGTCTTTCCGTTGGACAACAGAATGGAGTGGGCATGCGATCACTTTCAGAAGTGACTCTCAACAGACTCTCATGATACTGATCGGAAAGTACGCAAAGACTAGAGAGATACATAATTAGTAGAGACTTTGGGAACAACAATGACTTTTCTATAAACTTTAGAGTGAATTCTCTCATTTTATTTTAGTAAGGAGAATAAATATTTTTTGGACAGCCACACTTGTCGTGTTTTGTAATAAGTATATAATGAAAAACACCCGGAAATGATATAGCTTATGGACAATCCTAACCTATTTAAACATTCAAAATTGGAAAAATGATTTAATGATTCACAGGAACTCCCCTTACGGAGCAACTGAAATTTAATCTCATCAAAGAGTATGCAACGGTAACTGTAACTCGCTGTATCAACGTGGAGTCGAGTGGTGTAAATTTATCTCCGGTACTCGATTAATGCGGTGCCTTTGAGAGTATGATTGTTAGACTCGTTGGCGATGTTATGTAGTGCCTCCACTTCAGTATTCTCCTCTTTTACGGTCCTTTTATCATCAAACAGAATAACTTAATGTTATGACGGGGTTTGGATCAATTAATAAAATGTGTAATTGTGCGAATCAATTTTATATACCCTTCGTGGCTAGAAACAAGATCGAGAAATTGGGTAGTTGCCAAGAACAAGCCACATGATCATGGCTTCTTTTTTTATTTTTCTGGTTGGGAGAGAAGCCTTTGTTTATGCACCAATAAGCCTATGTTTATGCACCAATTTTTATTCCCTCCCCAAAGAATTTGATGTTGGAAAATTTAAGCTCAATTTTTATTCCATCGTTCAATGATTGTACCACTAAAAATAACAAAATATTATAAAAGGAAATTATAATAACACATAATAAAAGAATAAACTACACTAATAAAATTATACTCTCTCCGTCTCTAATTAGATAAGCTATTTGGTTTTTAATTTTGTCCAATAATAAATGAGTTATTTCACTAATCAATGGATATTTCTAAGACTATCGTTTTAATTAATTATTGTTACTATATGAAATATATATAATTTGATAGCCATGTTTATATTCGTTGCGTATGTGTTTTAAATTTTTTTTAACGATATAAAGTTTATAAAAAAACTTGGTATAATTTAAGAGATAAATTATTTTTAGATTTTACTAATTATTGCCCATAAAAATATAATTGTAAAAAATACTAAAATATATACTTTACTTTACTCATTGCCTTAAAATTTTGTGTAAACGACAAATAACTCATCTAGTTAGGGACAGAGGTGTATAAAAAAAAAAGACACCTTTGCAAAGGAGCTGAATAATTCATAATTAAGTTCTTGGTGTCTAATTTAGCTTCGTCTCACCGGAATCCAGAATTGCAAATTTTTGGGATGACGAGTTTTAGTTGTTGATTTGATGGGCTACTGTAACGTGATACCGTGTTTCGTACGTAAGTAAAAACTATCGAAAGAAGAAAAGAAAAATCTTTGTAGATGGACTTTTCAAAATTAATTAAAAAAGAAAATACCTCAAAATATTTAGAGGTATTTTTGGAGGATCCTGCAAAAATATTCAGGATCTTTTCTCGAGATTCCTAGAGTATCTCAGTTGTTGCATAGACTTTCGTCTTCTTGCAACATTTTACTAGTGTTCTTTTCCTCAATCTCCGTGCTGCGTTATTTGTGAAGTCTCGGCGCACGACTTGAAATTTGTTTTCGCGGTGGTGGAAAAACAGCATCACGGCTGAATCTTTAGTTCTCCAACACAAAACATCCCTCCAGACTATAGCTGATTCGAAATTTGTCGATGATTTGCAAGGAAGCTGCACCCTCCGTAGCGCCGAGACCGGTGCCATTGAATCATCTTTGAGCTTGTATGTAACTTGATGCCCGCCTGAATTTGTGTCATGTGTATAGACCCCATATTTCATCCTACTACTACCGAACTCATTCTTCTCATCCTGGCGAATTACGACGACTTTGTAACCCCTGGTGACGGGATCGGATACGAACCCTAAACCTTTAGTAGTTTGGCTTAGCATGTCAGGAACGTTTTGAGTTTGAAGGTAGCACTGCTCATCAACGGAGTCATCCCACTGCTCATGAATCGACTCGAACCAGAAAGTACCGACTAAATTATACCAAGACTTGCAGACGCAACGACATCTCATCTCCGTCTTAACATCCTGAATCCGAGGAAAAACCTCGGTAAGCAGAGCGTAACGGAAGTTGTCAGGAAGAGCATCAACAATGTTCATCCTCTTCCTCTTCATCCTTACGACTGCCATCTTCAAATTTCCTACAATATTTTTGAGTGCGTTTGTGGTTTTTATCACATCTCTTCTTATATAGGGAAAGCTTTCCCAAAAATTATATTTAGAATAGAATTCCCCTTTCCTAGTATTTCAGCTTTGAAACTCATTCCTTAATTTTACAACCGAAACTAAATATTAGAGTTTCCAAATCCCAGTCAGTATCACACAGAGAGAAGGATGGGCTCGCCAGCTAAATAAAGGCCCCCGTATTTCATATTTCATATGGGCTCGCCAGCTAAACAATACTGGATCTTATTAAATTTCCAGACCCTCTATGGACGAACAAATTCCATCTTTCCACTTACATAGTCCAATTGTCACCAAGCGATTTTTATGTTCAACTCCAATGCAAGTCGTGATGGGTCAAGACAATTTGATGCAGATATTACAATTATCAACGAAGCAAAAACAGAAACTAGATATGTAAAAAGGATTATGTTCCCCACTAAGAGTTATTTCATGCAAGAACATGGCTAAATTATGAAGGACATGTGAATTCCGGCGGCGGGTGCTTCCCACAGTCTTGGATGAGTACTTGAAGAGCGATAGGTAAGACAACGTTTAAGTTGAGGAGCTTGGCTTTTATGGTGGTGCAAAAACAAAGAGCTGCGTCCAAATCTGCAATTCCTTCCATCAGCGGACAACATTTTTCTTTAGCGCTACTCCCGATTCCGATTTCAGTAACTCTGCCTAACATATCTATACAGCCGCTTAATTTAATGGCATCAACTGGGCACATCTCTTTTGCCATTGGTGGTGGTGGTGGTGGTGGTGTTGGCGGTGTGGGTTTCAGAGTTGGTGGTGGTGGTTTTGGTGTGGGAGTTATTGGTGGTGTTGGAATTATCGATGTCGGTGTCGATGGTGGTGTTGTTGTTGTTGGAGGTGGTGGTGTCGGAGATGGTGGAGGTGGTTGTGTAGGACTCTTTGGTCGTGTTGGTAGTGTTGGTGTCATGGTTGATGGTGTTGGAGTTGGTGCCGGAGTTGGTGGTGGTGTTAGCTTTGGTGTTGGATTTTGTAGTGGTGGTGGTGGTGATGTTGGCGATGTCGGCGGCGATGGCGTTGGCAGTGATGGTGGTGTTACTTTTGGTGGTGTTGGTGTTGGAGTTTGTGGTGGTGTTTTTATCGGTGGAGTTGATGGTGGGGGTGTTGTTGGTGAAGTTGGAAATGTTGGTGGTGGGGTAGATAGTGGCGGTGGTAGTTTTGGTGTCGTTGTTGATGGTGGTGGTGGCGTTGTACTTATTGGCGGTATGGGTGTAGGAGTTGGTGGTGGTTTTATTGTTGCCGGTGCTGGCATGGACGGTGTTGACAATATCGGCGTCAGTGTTGATGGTGGTGGTGTTGGTGTTGGAGTTGGTGGTTGTATTGGTGGAATTGGCAATGCTGGTGGCAATGTTGATGATGATGGTGGTGGTGGTGGTAATGTTGTTGGCGGTGTTGTTATCGGAGTAGGGGGTGGTTTTATGGTTGGAGGTGTTGATGCTTGAACTGGTGGTGACTTTCTTGTTGGTGTTGATGGTGCTGGTGTTAGTTTTGGTGGTGTTGGTGTTGGAGTTGGGGGTGTTATTTTTCTTGGTTGAGTTGGTGGTGGTGTTGGTGGACTTGATGTTGGTGGTGGTGGTGTACTTATTGGTGGTATGGTTGTAGAAGTTGAGCGTGGTTTTATTATTGGCGGCGGTGGCTTGGACGGTGTTGTCAATGTTGGTGATGGTATTGATGGTGGTGTTGTTTTAGGTGGTGTTGGTGTTGGAGTTGGTGGCGGTGTTGGTGGAATTGGCGATGCTGGTGGCGATGGTGATGGTGGTAATGTTGTTGGAGGTGTTGGTATCGGAGTAGGTGTGATTTTATGGTTGGAGGTGTTAGTGATGAAATTGGTGGTGGATATATTGTTGGCGGCATTGGCGTTGGTTTTGATGGTGGTGGGGGTGGTGTTGGTGCTGGAATTGGTGGTGGTGTTTTTATTGGCGGAGTTGGATTTAGTATTGGTGGTGTTGTTGGTGGAGTTCGAAATGGTGGTGTTGGGGTAGTTGGTGGTGGTGGTAGTAGTGTTGGTGGTGCTGGAAATGTTGGTGTTGGTGGTTTTGGCGGAGTTGGTAGCGGTGTTGGCAATGTTGGTGTCGACGTTGATAGTGGCGGAGGTGCTGTTGACGACACTGGTATCGGAGCAGGGGGTGGTTTTATGTTTGGAGGTGTTGATGCTGGAACTGGTGGTGGCTTAATTGTTGGCGGCATTGGTGGTGTTGTTGATGGTGGAGGTGGAGGTGGGGGTGGTGTTTTTATTGGTGGAGTTGGTGGTGGCGGTGTTTTTGGTGGAGTTGAAAATGTTGGTGTTGGGGTTAATGGTGCTGATGGTGGTGGTGTTGGTGTCATTGCTGATGGTGGTGGTGGTGTTGTACTTATTGGCGGTATGTGTGTAGGAGTTGGTGGTGGTTTTATTGTTGGCGGCAGTGGCATGGACGGTGTTGGCAATGTTGGTGACGGTGTTGATATTGGTGTTGGTGTTGGAGTTGGTAGCGGTGTTGGCGGAATTGGCAATGATAGCGATGGTAGTGGTGGTTGTGGCGGTGTTGGTATCGGAGTAGGGGGTGATTTTATAGTTGGAGGTGTTAGTGCTAGAAGTGGTGGTGGATTTATTGTTGGGGGCATTGGTGTTGGTGTTAATGGTGGTGGTGTTAGGGTTGGTGTTGTTGGTGGTGGTATCAGTGCTGGTGTTGGTGGTGGTGTTTTTACTGGTGGAGTTGGAGTTAGTATTGGTGAAGTTGGTGGTGGTGTTGTTGGTGGAGTTCGAAATGGTGGTGGTGGTGGTAGTGTTGGTGGTGTTTGCGTAGTTGGTGGCGGAGATGGTGGCGGTTTTATTATTGGTGTGATTGGCGCAGGAATTGGTGACGGTGTGGGCACTATTGGTGTCGACGTTGATGGTGGTGGAGGTGTTGTTGGCGGCGTTGGTATCGGAGCAGGGGGTGGTTTTCTGGTCGGAGGTGTTGGTGCAGGAACTGGTGGTGGCTTTATTGTTGGTGGCATTGTTGTTGGTGTTGGAGGTCGTGGTGGTGTTTTTATTGGTGGGGTTGGCGCTAGTATTGGTGGAGTTGATAATGGTGGTGTTTTTGGTGTCGTTGGAAATGTAGGTGTTGGAGTAGATGGTGGTGATGGTAGTAGTGGTAGTGGTGGTGTTGGTGTCATTGTTGATGATGGTGGTGGTGGTATTTTACTTATTAGAGGTATGGGTGTAAGAGTTGGTGGTGGTTTAATTTTTGGCGGTGTTGGCATAGACGGTGTTGGCAATGTTGGTGTTGGTGTTGATGGTGGTGTTGGAATCGGTGACGGTGTTGGTGGAATTGGAAATGCTGGTAGCGATGTTGATGATGATGGTGGTGGTGGTAATGTTGTTGGTGGTGTTGGTATCGGAGTACGCGGTGGATTTATGGTTGGAGGTGCTGGAACTGGTGGTGGCTTTATTGTTGGCGGTATTGGTGTTGGTATTGATGGTGGTGGTGCTAACGGTGGTGTTGGTGCTAGAATTGGGGGTGGTGTTTTTACTGGTGTTGGTGCTGGAGTTGGTGGTGGTGTTTTTATTGGTGGAGTGGCGCTAGTGTTGGTGGAGGTGATGGTGGTGGTGTTTTTGGTGGAGTTGGAAACGTAGGTGTCAGGGTAGATGGTGGTGATGGTAGTAGTGGTAGTGGTGGTGGTGTTATACTTATTGGAGGTATGGGTGTAGGAGTTGGTGGTGGTTTTGTTTTTGGCGGCGTTGGCATAGAAGGAGTTGGCAATGTTGGTGTCGGTGTTGATGGTGGTGTTGTTTTTGGTGGTGTTGGTGTTGGAGGGTGGCGGTGTTGGTGGAATTGGAAATGCTGGTGGCGATGTTGATGATGGTGGTGGTGGTGGTAATGTTGTTGGTGGTGTGGGTATCAGAGTAGGGGGTGGCTTTATGGTTGGAGGTGTTGGTGCTGGAACTGGTGGTGGCTTTATTGTTGGCGGCATTGGAATTGGTATTAGTGGTGGTGCTGGTGGTGTTGATGGTGGTGTTGGTGATAGAATTGGTGGTGGTGTTTTTATTGGTGGAGTTAGTGTTGGTGGAGTTGATGGTGATGGTGATATTGGTGGTGTTGGGGTAGATGGTGGTGGTGGTAGTAATGTTGGTGTTGGTGGTGCTGGAAATGTTGGTGATGTTGGTGTTGGCGGAGTTGGTGGCGGTTTTATTATTGGCGTGATTGGCGCTGGAGTTGGTGGCGGCATTGGAAATGTTGGTGTCGACGTTGAAGGTGGTGGAGGTGTTGTTAGGGGCGTTGGTATCGGAGCGGGGGGTGGTTTTCTGGTGGGAGGTGTTGCTGCTGGAACTTGTGGTGGGTTTATTGTTGGCGACATTGGTGTTGGTGTTGGGGTAGGAGTTGGGGGTAGGGTTGGTGTTGGAGTAAGTGGTGGTGTTTTTATTGAGGGAGTTGGAGTTAGTGTTGGCGGAGTTGATGGTGGTGGCGGTGGTGTTGTACTTATTGGCGGTATGGGTGTAAGAGTTGGTGGTGGTTTTATTTTTGGCGGTGTTGGCATAGACGGTTTTGGCAATGTTGGTGTCGGTGCTGATGGTGGTGCTGGTGTTGGAGTTGGTGGCGGTGTTGGTGGAATTGGAAATGCTGGTGGCGATGTTGATGATGGTGGTGGTGGTGGTAATGTTATAGATGGTGTTGGTATCAGAGTAGGGGGTGGTTTTATGGTGGGAGGTGTTGCTGATGGAACTGGTGGTGGATTTGTTGTTGGCGGCATTGGTGTTGGTGTTGATGGTTGGTGCTAGAATTGGCGGTGGTGTTTTTAGTGGTGGAGTTAGTGTTGGTGGAGTTGATGGTGGTGGTGGTATTGGTGGAGTTTGAAATGGTGGTGCTGGGGTAGTTGGTGGTGGTGGTGTTGGCAGAGTTGGTGGCGGTTTTATTATTGGCGTGATTGGCGTCGGAGTTAGTGGCGGTTTCGACGTTGATGGTGGTGGAGGTGTTGTTGGTGTCATTAGTATCAGAGCAGGGGGTGGTTTTCTGATTGGAGGTATTGGTGCTGGAGCTGGTGGTGGCTTTATTGTTGGCGGTATTGGTGCTGGTGTTGAAGTTAGGGGTGGGGTTGGTGTTGGAGCTGGTGGTGGTGTTTTTATTGGTGGAGTTGAAGTGCTTTTATTATTTGAAGAAGTAGAGTTATGAATAACCATGCTCTGCATTTCAGGTAAATTTAACTTACTACAGAAAGAAGCACTGCAAATTCTTTTTGGCTCTGCGATCCAAACCAATGATGGATTAAATTGATTAACTAAAGACCACAACTTATTGTGAGCCCTAGATCTTCTAAGTCCCCTTAAATTCCAATATAAAATCTTCATTGTTTGGATTGAGGGTGTTTGGTACCCCTTCCCTGAATTTTCCTAAAGTTATATTTAACTGGAACATATTTACTAACCTTACTTTTTCTAGGACTACCAGTTGATGAACTTGCATTATTATCTTTTTTGCCCACTGAAGCAGCTACACTAGCAGATGGAATTACCGTTTCCTTGTTTACAACATCACTGCTATTTGATGAGCTTGAATTAATGCCTTTTATGCTTCCTGAATCAATATTACTACCAGATGGAGTTACTACTTTTTTGTTGACAATTGTGGCCCATGATACTACTGGAATAACTTCTTCTTTAACTTTTCAAGAGCTACCGTTTACAAATTAAACAACACTGTTCTGCACAGAATTTGGTTCCACTACTTCACATATTTTTGAAACCTCCGTTATAACTGATTCTGCTTCTGTTTCAGGTACTTCATTATTGAGGCTATCATATCTTCCTGGAGTTAAAACTACTTCTCCCACTTGAGTGTTACTATGAGGAGTAACATTGATTGTATGAACAATTGTATCTTCTTATTTTTCAGAGTCATTACAGATATCAAAAGGAATTCTAGCTGGAGATGCTTGATTAACTTCCTTGGCTGAAGTTGATTGATTAGCTCCCTGAAATTTCTTAGCCGGAACTGATTCCTTAGTTTTATTTTTATCCACATAACATTCAGAGACTAAGTGCCCTATAATTTTACAAGTAGTACAAAATTTAGGACGATCATGAATCAGAATATCTTGAAAGAAACCGCCAAACTTAGTGTTGATCCAAATTTTGCTAGGAATTGATTGAGCGAAATCCATCTCAACCAAAACATTTGCATAGTATCCAACTTCACATTTTGCTGTTGCAGTATCTATTTTAATTGGATCTCCTAGTTCTTTACAAATTGCAAATAATATTTTCTCCTTCCAGAATTCAAGACCCAAACCAGGAAAACGCATACTTGAGCTTTTGATGTTCTCTGAAAGGATGGACGAAAGTTTGATACCCAATTTTTAACTCTCAGTACTTGATTTAGAACTTCCCGTTCACCAGCTTTGATGTAGTTACGATCTATTTCATTATCCAGTTTAATGGTGAAAAAAGATTTCCCAAGAGGAATGAGTTTGCAATCACCAATCAACTTCCATTGTTGTCTTAATATAATTGTTGCATCAACAAATTTAGTCTTATGCAATTGTAATCTTCCAATTAGCGAAAACTTCCAGGGGTGTAAACCCTCCTCAAACAACTCATCTGGTAAATCAATTGAAGGAACTTTTTTTGGGGTATCTTCAGTAGATTTATCTGAATTCATTCTTTGATGATTAAAGTGGATTTAAGACTATTATTCATCAATTTTCTCCTCTCAATCACCAATAATCATTGGAAATACAGAAAAATTGAACCAAATTTACCTGAATTAATGAGAACGAAGCACAGAAATCAAGATCGAAAGAGAAAATTTTCGCCGAGTCAATCGCCAATTTGCAGAGCGTGACTCACCCCGATTCGATGAATAGAATTCCCCTTGAGAAGGGATATGTAACTAAAAGTGCAACAGTGATTAAAGAGTACTTACTATAGAGAAGCATTAAAAGTTCTCTTCCCATATTCTACATGCTCAACTTTATCTAGGAGACCTAACTCAGAATCTGTGATACCCAAGAGAATCTGCACAAAAATTATCCATTCATGAGATACAAATCCATGACACATCCAGCATTACGAAGAAAAAAAATTCAAACTCCACTGAAGTAGGAAAAAATGACAATTAAACTAACTGCCAAAGGAAAAAACCAAGTTGAGAACATCTTTAACATATGCGAAACATTAACTGCAGGTCATATCTCTATTTACATAAAGACTATTTAAGGAAAATAGGAAACTCAGATATGATATGGAAAGAAACTATTCAGTTTAAACATGGAGTTGTATTTAATGACTCTTAAAAAGGAATTCAGAAGCGTAAAAAGGAACTACACCTGCACAGGTTGATGCCGATCCTATTGCAGTTCACTTCTCACTCAGCAAAAATGAACATTAAGCATAATACCTCGCAAGTAGACAAAAAACTAAAGGTCGGACTCCATAAACAAGGTATACTTCAAGGGTTTTGTTAAAGACATAAGAAACTTAAAAAATGAAATAATGATTAGAGAGAACTTACTATCAGAGAAACATTAAAAGTGCGCTTCTCATATTCTACATCCTCAACTTTATCCACAAATCCTATCTCAGAATCTGTGATACCCAAGAGAACCTTCATAGCGAATATCCATTAATGAGATATAATCCATTTACATAAAGTGGTGTTTAATCACCCTGAAAAAGGAATTCAAAGCGTAAAGAAGAATTATACCTGCACAGGTTGATGTTGATCCTAGTGTAGTTCACTCCCCACTCAGCAAAAATGAGCATTAAGCATAATACCTCGCAATTAGATATAAACTGAAGGTAAGATGCTATAAACATAAACTTAATAATACATGTGCAAGCAAGTTGAGTACTTACCAGGGATTGATATCTCCCCAGGTGGCTACTAGTGCTTCATCAGACTTTAAACGAAGCTACCTGCATAATCACATATAACAGAAAGACGACAAACATATACATATAGGATAAACAGAAACAAGGAAATGAAAAAGAAAAGTAAGTTCATAAACGGTTTCTGTTCACATCCATATACCAAAAAGATCAGTTGTTTTTAGATTAAGTTAAATACTTCTTATGCGCAACTGCATATAAGTCTTTCCTTAAGGAGAATAGAATAAAACTTTTCCTTATGCACAAATGCATACGAGTATGCATATTAAAGTGTTCTGCATACATACAAAAGTGTGAACAAAAGCAAAAAAAAGTTTAAAGCCATGTGTTAGACGTATATATAAGATGCAAGATGGTTGCGATATCAATGAAGAACTTCATAGTATACCTCCAAAAAGTAGTGAAGTCGTCTTAATCATATGCGATGAACCTCTTGGGATGAACCACGAATCCTCTGATTCCAACATCTCTAAAGGTATCCACGAACTGGTTAGATTTTACGGTGCGTTCATCTGGCAAGAGAATGTCGTCGATCAACACCTTCAAATGAGTAGCAGGTTCAACTGATCCGTGAGCCATAAGTCCTTGAGCACCAATACAAACTTTACCAGTTGCAATTATATCATCATCCATGTTCAGTAATGAACACTGCTGCATATCTGCAGTTGATAGAGCTGGTGATAGGACATGACCAAGTGAACTTGTTTGAGCAGCAGGTGAACTTGTTTGAGAAGCAGGTGATAGGGGATGACCGGATGAAGTTGTTTGAGTAGCTGGTGAGACGGCATGACCAGGTGAGATTATTTGAGCAACTGAACCTGATTGAGGTGAACCAACATGACCTTGTGAAGTGCTACACATGTTTGAGGCAGCAACTGATGATGACATTGCATCTTGGATATCCTTCACTGCATGGCATAATGTTCCAACTCCTTCAATAAGAACTTTTAACTTTCCACCTAAGTCTTCCACCTTACTATTAAAAACTCCATCTTTAGACTTTAGTTCGGCTACTTTAGCACGAGCAGAAGAAGAGAGATCGACTTGTGTACGAGAAACATGACCTACAACATGAACCCATCCTCTTGAATCCTTCCCAAACAATGAATTCAGTGCACAAGTTTCTTCTACTAGAGTACCTGCTTCCAGTTTTCCCTTGATGTCTTCTAGCACCTTCGTAAGTTGTTCCTGTAGTATTGAGCGTCACAATCACTTGCTTATAATAATGATCACTAGCTAGTATAATACAGTTAAAGAAGATTACATATAACTGAAAAATAATTTGACTCACATAGTATGGTTGCGCACTAGGTAAAATCACCCCACCCTCTTGTGAATGAGCTTTAATCCACACATCAGAGGTAGGTATTTCTGCTTCAGGGTTCGCCGCCTCCTACATTCAAAAACAAAATGAGTATGAATCAATCATTGTCCACAACAGCTTGAGGTAAGTTGCATCATTGAAATGAAATACCTACCAGTTCATCTCTAACCAAATAATGTGGCTTACGACAGGAGGTATGAGAGTAGTCATATTGTTCTCTTTTCCTCTTATTAACAACTCTTATACTTTGGACCACAACATCATTCTCATTTACACAGAATGTTATCCAATCCCCTGACTTCACATTTGGAGGAACATTATCAATCCTTTCCTAATGAGTATTCCAAATATCATAATGTTCTTGACATAACTCGCACTTGAATCTCCTCTATGGATCGGACATCCCCTTCACCGTAATAGGCTTGGAAGTCTCAGGTAAATCAAATGCCATCTGAAAATACAGAGCTAATCAGTGGAATCCTAAATGTGTATCTCCCTCAACTGAAGTTAACTAAGGAATGAGAAGAAATCATGTCATGAAGTAGATTTTGTACCTTAAGTTAATTCCAAACATCTTCCTTGTACTTGTCAGGCGCTTTCCTCCAGGTTTTGAACGAAAGGCACATGGGTACGAACCAAGGCGCCCTTCCTGTGGCCGAGTTTTGTTGCTTTGGCAGAAATGGGTAATCCATATTCATCGACCTCCACTGCTGCTGCCATAATAACCTATAAAATACCAAATGAAAAATATTAAGATTGCATAGGTGAAAACAAAGCTAAAACAAAGAAAACATAACAGAAAACCGAAGTGACTTCTTAGAAAAAGATAGCCCAAGTGATCAAACCAAGCAATTCAGAAAAAGAGGGCAGTCACAAATAATTTAGAAAAAGTAACTTATCAGAAAAAGATAGCGCAAGTGGCAACAACGGCAGTAATTCTAATTTAAACTACAGAATCAACACAAATGAGATTTTTTAAACTGTCATAGTTAGTAAAAGTTGACTGATAAACTGAAGAAAATTCAAGCTTATCTACTGCGGACGTTAATATCAGAGATGAATGCAACACCACAGACCATCCCTCAGGTGAAAGATTCTTTGAGTAGAACACTTGAGATGCTTCGGAGGCGAGGATAAACGGCTCATAAACCAATCTATTGATACTTTTCATCTTGGACAAGTTAACCTTTATCACACTTGAGGTTGCATCAACTTGACACTGATGAGTGCTAAAAAGTGCATATTTCTATATATTTTTCTTGGCATTTAACTCATCCTTTGTGCATTAATTCTACATTTTATCCCATATTCTGTATTTTCATTGTTTTCAAGAATAAATATTTTTATTAATTAATTTTGCATTTTTAGGTACTAAATAAAGCTTGGATGAATTGTTGAGCGAAAAGAGCAAAGAAACGGTCAAGACTCCCGCAGGAAGGCAGCGAAGAATGATGTTTTCAAGAGCCGGATAAACTAGAAGTGGGCTTGAAGAGGAAGAATTATTCTTAAAGAAGATATGGGCTTGGCATACCCAAGGCCCAAAACCCTCACCGAAATCCAATTCCTATATCCATACCCGTTTCCCTTTCTAGCCGTCAGATTGGATCATCTCAGCATCCTACGGTCGCTTCATCGTCGTGCATCGAAGTCTGAAGCTCCTGTCAAACACTACAGCACCTAACTCCATCTTGAGCCATCAGTTTCGTTGTATCGGGCATCCAACGGTCGCTTCCTGCTTCCTTCCATCTCGCCGTTAGATCGATCCATCATCTTCGCTTCCAACGTCTCATCCTCGCTGTTCATCAAAATTTGCTTCACCCGCTCAACACCCAAGCACCTAATACCTATACCCATCAACCAAACACTCCCCTGCTTCTTCTCCATCGACTTCACCTCCCTCACCTCCGTCTGCAACAGCCTCACCTTCACCACCAACTCCGCCAACTCCATTGCCTCAACCACCACAATCAACCACCAAAAGCCATCATGGCTATCCCTCACCGAAACCCATCATTCCCCTAAACTTCTAGCCATCTATTCTCTCGATTTCTTCCCTGATTTCTCTCTGAAACCCTAGGTAAGAAATCAATAGAATAGGTCGAGTTAGAAAAGCAATTGGAAGGCATGGAGAGGAGCTGGAGAGTCAGAAGAAGAATGGGTCGACGTACAGAAGCCATTATCAAAGATTAGGTAAACTGAATTTCAATTTTCAGAAACCCTAATTTACTGTTTTGGGGGTTTTGCTTGTAAAGTGTAATTGACTATAAATAGATGCTTTGGGGTGTTGTAATAGGTGTTCTTGGGTCATCCGAGATACCCCCTAATTGGGTTAATTTCATTGCATATCTTTTTCTTATCCATTGTTAATGTGTGTTGTGTGAATGTTCAATTGTTTGTTGTCTTGTGAATCTTCTAATGTTAGTCCTGTAATTCCCCTGTTTACTTATATGTTCTTGTTTTGAGTCTTAATGCTTGACAACATGAAAGCTCCTAACTCCAGCATGTTCTAATCCATCACTAGGGTGAGAAGACCCTTGAGCCAAATGGTTAACCATTTGAGTTAGTCCCTGTTGAGCTAAAAACAGTTAGGTTAGTGAATTTCCAAGGGTTCATTGGCTTGTGATTAGTGGTGCTTTAAACAGACCATTAATGCTAGGAGTCAGTGATAGTCTGAGGGATTAACAAATCCATATTAGTTAGAGACCTAGACCCTAAGTGACCTGTGATTGCCTATGCTTTAATCAGATAGGCAATGCTAGAGGTTAATCCAAGGACTTTAGGTAGTTAACTAGACACATGACAAGGTTAACCTAGGTGAACTATCTAGGTGAAAGAGAATTCTCATCCATCTTCATACACTTCCATTCCCACTGTTTTCAGTTTCTTCACTACTTTTTTCCACTGTCATTCTTAGTCACTTGCTTTGCTTCCTGCCAACATCTCACAGTTATCTTTTGTCACTGCCTTGCATATAGAATTAGCTTAGGAGAATCTCAACACATCCCCAAGTCTCTGTGGATCGACCCGACTTGCACGTTTGCCACTTTCGACGCCGTGCACTTACGGTTATAATTTCTGTGACTCTTTTAGAGAGCCACCAAGTTTTTGGCGCCGCTGCCGGGGACTTGGCTGTGCTGTTTTGAAGATTTCTTAGCCATCTTGCATTTCATTCTAGTCCATTTGCATCATTGCATCATTGTCTGCATCAGCATCTTGCATCTGCATTGCATTCCTGCATCTTAGTGTAACTTGCATAACCATTGCATTTGCATCTTCCCTGTTTCAGTGTAACATTTTTTGCATTATTGCATCATAACTTGCATATATCTCTTGTCTTTGCATACTCACTTGCATTCATTACATCTTGTGTTCTTACTATTTTGTTGTTGTGCCTCACTTTCTTCTTTGAGCTGCAGGTACAACTGAAGTCCTGCTCTGTGCCTTGTGGTGCCTCTGAACTTGTGGTGCTGCTGTGGAGCTGGTGCTGCACTATTGTTGCTAGAACTTGTGCTGCTGTGGTGCTCCTGCTGGTGCCAGGCCAAGTCTGCTGCAACCCCTGCTGCCTGGTGCTAAACTGAGCCATTAAAGCCCAACTGGGCTGTAAGCTGCAGAAGGTGAACCAAAGCCCAACTGGGCTTTTGCAACCAAACTGAGCAGCTGGGCTGTGCTTAAGCAAGTAAGCCTAAACCCATTAAGAGAACCCAACCTGTGGGCTTCCATTTTTAATTTGTGGGCTTGTAATAATTTTTTCCATTTTTCTGTTGGGTTTGTAATTAATTTCTTGTGGGCTTGTTTGTTTAATTGCTTGTGGGCTTGTGGTGTTAGATTGATTTGGGCCTGTAGTTTTAAATTAGAAAAACTGAACTTTTGAAAGCCCAACTGGGCCTCAGACCAAACAAGCAACAGTTGGGCTATTTCAAAAGCTACATTGGGCTTCAGTTTGCATACACATTGTGGGCTTAGTTCACCTTCCCTTGGCAAAGCAATTTCTCCCACCAATGTGGGCTTGCTCCCAACACTAAAACCAAAATTCTTGCTCCCAATAAAAACCAAAATTTTTGCTCCCAATTAAAAACCAAATTTTTCTACCTCTTTAAAACCAAATTTGCTCCCATCAAAACCAAAAGCTCCCAAATGGGCTTTGTCTTCAAAGTCTAAAACCAAAGTTTTCAAAACCCAATAAACCAAAGTTCTTCGAACCCATTAGTCCAAATTTTTTCCAAAACCCGACAAAACCAAATGTTACCCATAAAAACCAAATTTTTCCCAAAAATCCAAACCCATTAAAAACCAAATTTTGGGCTTTGTAACATAGTTACTTAGCTTTTGAGCCAAATCATGTCTGATCTTGGTCTACAGTTGGGGAATACAACAAATCCCTTAGAGAACTTGCGTATGGACATACTCCACGTTATGAACCTCCATAGACCATGATGTCAATAGTTATAGGAATTAATGGACATTTTCAAAGTCCCGAGCCTCAATACATGAACCCTAATAACTATTCACACATGCATCATTCACCACAACGTGAAAATGAACATTTTGCTAGTGCCTCACTCACACAATCATCACTGATCGATCAATTAGAAGCTCGAATCGCAGCTTTAGAAATGCAATCACATGAGGAATCTGTCACATCTAATTTTCTTAGGCAACCTGAAATCTATGCATGTCCCGCATGTGGTAGTTTAGACCACCCTGTTGAGAATTGTCATATTTTGCATAATTTTAGGCAATCTAGAGAAAATCCAAGGTATGAAATGCCCATAAATTGTGAGAATGGTAGTCATTGGGACCATAATCAATCCTTTGAGGGTTGCGATCAATATTTTGTAAACCCTAATGACCATGCACACATGTACCATTCACCACAATTTGAACATGAAGAATTTTGTACTCCCATGAATTTAGACTCCACCACAGAAGCTTTAAGACTCAGTAAGCAAAACTTTGATAGATCTACATCACGAATTCATGCATATTTAGATCAGATTTTGCTTCACCTACAAAAGGAGGAAATTCATGAGGAAATGTATGTTGTCCCTAATGAAGTGTCTAGTCCCATTCATGTAAATGATGTTGAATATGAACCTAATTTAGAGGAACATGAATCGACTAATGACACCACCACTGTTAATGAGGACCAATATGCATGCTACCATGATGATGATTATGATGATATGTTAGAAGAACATGAAAATATTGTGGAACCTGTTGGTTCAATAACATATGGCTTCTCGCCCTCGACCTTCATGAATGTTGTTTTTTCTAATACTCATTGTAATTCATATGATTTTGATATTGACATGGGATTCGTACAATTATTCTGTGAAGATGAGCATGACATAGGAATAGTTGAATCTTCTGTAGACACTAATGCTAATATGCATGAAAATATATTTGATGTGTCTGATTCTCTACCTAGGTCACATTGTGATATTTCTCCTGATTTGCCGATGCATGAGAATAAATTTGTTGATGATGTTGATGACTCTGATTGTGATCTTGCCAATTTGTTTGATGATTGTGAGCATGTTGTGACACGTGTAGAAGACTTAGGAGATGTTGATGTGATTAGTAATGATGTGCCTATCGTCCTACATAAGTCACAATCTGATGGCCTTCCACCCAACCTAGATTTGGTTTGTACCCATATTGTCAAACCGACTTTTCTGAGAGTCCCTAATCTAGGTTTGGAACTGTGTGCTTCCCAAGTCCTTTTGGACTATTTTGCATCTAAGTATAATATCTTTGAGGAGCCACAGTTGGAATTAGCATGTTTGCCCGTCCCTAGCACAGTTCACTTTGAGTTAGACCTTGTACATGATGAACCCCCAAAACTGCGAGATTTTGTTTCCAAAATTTTATCCGTTGAAAAATCCAGGTTTGGGGGTAGCTCATTTTGTTTCACAGTTTCACTTGCGTTTCTTTCCTGTTATATTTGTGTGAAGCTGTTGAAACCTCTACACTTTGTCTTTTGGGTTGATCCTCAACTCTTTAGATTGTTAGTGTATGGTGAATTTTTTATATAATCCAGTAGATAAAATTTCTTAAAACCCTTTTGTTCCTTTTGTATATATTTTGCTAATCCAATATGATCTCGGCTGACATATGTTGGATTCTTGCCTTGAATAACGGAGTTCTAATATTGCTTTCGCCGAAATCGGGTATTCTCTTTCCTTTTTCTCTACTCAACATGATCCTCTTCATATGTTGTATTATAATTTTGTTCATATTTTGAAACATTGAGGACAATGTTTAGTTTAGGTTTGGGGGTGAAAAGTAGATACTTTGATAATATGCCATAATTGAAAACAAGAACTCCTTCTTTTTGAAAAAAAAAATAAAAAAAAAAAAAAAAAAAAAAAAAAAAATAAAAAATAAAATGGAGCTCATTTACCTTGAAATGTTGACTCTTGTGCAAATATGTAATTTTTAGGAGTCTTAGTCTAGATATTTAGGCACCCTGATTCTAGCACAATTCACATAGTGATAAGAAATTTGCACGCGCACGATCTACCAATACATGTATAGCCTCATCCTTGAGGTGTTCTATCGGAAGTTTTAGTTGCCAATCACTTTAGAATACTGAACGAAACTTGACTAGCTTGTTCTTTGGTTGGTTGGGATAGAAGGTGGAGGTTACATTAAGAAAGACAACCATCGAATTTAACTGGGTGCATCAAAAAGGGCTACCTCTTGCAAAGTCATGTAATTTTTTGTTTCCTTTTGTATATGTATCAAAAGTGTTTCCTTTAAAAAAAAAAAAAAAAAAAAAAAAAAAAAAAAAAAAAAAAAAAAAAAACAGAAAAAAAAAAAAATCAAGTATTTATCAATTCCATCCTCTCTTGTTCCAAAAATAAAAGAGAGTAGTCAATGTAAATAAGAGTCATGTAAAGAGTCATTTTGTTGTTTCATTGTAATAAGCAAGGAGGGTGTATGCCATTGATGTACAACGCGAGTAATTGTGAAATACCTCCAACTCATTCACAATTTTCGTAAAGTCCGGACAGCTAGCTAGATTTCGACCTCGGTTCTTAGCCTGAGAAACTATCTCTTGGTGATTAGTAGTCATAACATCCGATCTTTCTTTACACATGTGTAGATACACTTTACACTATTATCACATGTCTTTATTTGTTATCAGTGCTAGGATTGTGCCTTTCATAGCTAGATTGACATCTCCATTTTGCTGTGAGCTTAAACTGACTTGCGCATGTCACATTTGATGGAATCTGAGCTTATATTTTGTCCTAGAACTTTGTAGGTACGTTCTAAGCAAACCTTCACGAGACTTCACTCGTCCACTAGGGACACTTAGTGGTTTAAAAGGCTTAGTGCATACGCTAAATGCATTCGAGAGACCAGCGACAGTGGTATAGGTAGGATTTCCTTAGTTTTGTTTTACTTGAGGACAAGTAAAATTCAGGTTTGGGGGTATTTGATGAGTGCTAAAAAGTGCATATTTCTATATATTTTTCTTGGCATTTAACTCATCCTTTGTGCATTAATTCTACATTTTATCCCATATTCTGTATTTTCATTGTTTTCAAGAATAAATATTTTTATTAATTAATTTTGCATTTTTAGGTACTAAATAAAGCTTGGATGAATTGTTGAGCGAAAAGAGCAAAGAAGCGGTCAAGACTCCCGCAGGAAGGCAGCGAAGAATGATGTTTTCAAGAGCCGGATAAACTAGAAGTGGGCTTGAAGAGGAAGAATTATTCTTAAAGAAGATATGGGCTTGGCATACCCAAGGCCCAAAACCCTCACCCAAATCCAATTCCTACATCCATACCCGTTTCCCTTTCTAGCCGTCAGATTGGATCATCTCAGCATCCTACGGTCGCTTCATCGTCGTGCATCGAAGTCTGAAGCTCCTGTCAAACACTACAGCACCTAACTCCATCTTGAGCCATCAGTTTCGTTGTATCGGGCATCCAACGGCCACTTCCCGCTTCCTTCCATCTCGCCGTTAGATCGGTCCATCATCTTCGTTTCCAACGTCTCATCCTCGCTGTTCATCAAAATTTGCTGCACCCGCTCAACACCCAAGCACCTAATAACTATACCCATCAACCAAACACTCCCCTCCTTCTTCTCCATCGACTTCACCTCCCTCACCTCCGTCTGCAACAGCCTCACCTTCACCACCAACTCCGCCAACTCCATTGCCTCAACCACCACAATCAACCACCAAAATCCATCATGGCTATCCCTCACCGAAACCCATCATTCCCCTAAACTTCTAGCCATCTATTCTCTCGATTTCTTCCCTGATTTCTCTCTGAAACCCTAGGTAAGAAATCAATAGAATAGGTCGAGTTAGAAAAGCAATTGGAAGGCATGGAGAGGAGCAGGAGAGTCAGAAGAAGAATGGGTCGACGTACAAAAGCCATTATCAAAGCTTAGGTAAACTAAATTTCAATTTTCAGAAACCCTAATTTACTGTTTTGGGGGTTTTGCTTGTAAAGTGTAATTGACTATAAATAGATGCTTTGGGGTGTTGTAATAGGTGTTCTTGGGTCATCCGAGATACCCCCTAATTGGGTTAATTTCATTGCATATCTTCTTCTTATCCACTGTTAATGTGTGTTGTGTGAATGTTCAATTGTTTGTTGTCTTGTGAATCTTCTAATGTTAGTCCTGTAATTCCCCTGTTTACTTATATGTTCTTGTTTTGAGTCTTAATGCTTGACAACATGAAAGCTCCTAACTCCAGCATGTTCTAATCCATCACTAGGGTGAGAAGACCCTTGAGCCAAATGGTTAGCCATTTGAGTTAGTCCCTGTTGAGCTAAAAACAGTTAGGTTAGTGAATTTCCAAGGGTTCATTGGCTTGTGATTAGTGGTGCTTTAAACAGACCATTAATGCTAGGAGTCAGTGATAGTCTGAGGGATTAACAAATCCATATTAGTTAGAGACCTAGACCCTAAGTGACCTGTGATTGCCTATGCTTTAATCAGATAGGCAATGCTAGAGGTTAATCCAAGGACTTTAGGTAGTTAACTAGACACATGACAAGGTTAACCTAGGTGAACTAGCTAGGTGAAAGAGAATTCTCATCCATCTTCATACACTTCCATTCCCACTGTTTTCAGTTTCTTCACTACTTTTTTCCACTGTCATTCTTAGTCACTTGCTTTGCTTCCTGCCAACATCTCACAGTTATATTTTGTCACTGCCTTGCATATAGAATTAGCTTAGGAGAATCTCAACACATCCCCAAGTATCTGTGGATCGACCCGTACTTGCACGTTTGCCACTTTCGACGCCGTGCACTTGCGGTTATAATTTCTGTGACTCTTTTAGAGAGCCACCAGACACCCATTACTTTTATCTTCAACTCTGACCCAATCACAGTAGAAAACTGTTTCTTCAAATTCCAAGTAATTCAACTTGATAATATCTTTAATGACTTCATAATAGGTAATTTCATCTTCAAGATAATTCGTGTCAGTCGACTTAGCTCTATGTCTTGTAATAGCTTTCATTGAGACACCACTGTTTTGTGATACACGCTTCGCATCAAAATCTCGTGGAGAGAAAGTAAAGCCATTAAATTGGTATTTTGCATATGATTGTGCCTTGAACTGAGGTCCTTGCATGAGTCGCCAAAGAACTGATTCAGTTTCATTGGCTTCTAACAACTGCAAAAGATCATGTTCAAGTTAGTTGCATAACCAGAATTGAGAATTCAAGCAGTAACTGAAACAATTATCATATTTTAGAATATTTACCAATATTTTACCAATATAAATTATTCTTATGAACCTTTATTACCTTTTTTCTAACAACTGAATCAGCTTCATTACCAATTCTCGTATTTCTAACAATTGAATCAGTTTCATCAGCTATATATATAAGTATACAATAATTTCAGATATGAGGAAAGACATTGATTTATTACCTCGTCGCGTAACCATAAATGGAAAGTCTTTAGGGTTTGGTTGGACGAATGATTTCCCTGACCATGAGACCTGGCGCAGTTAACATAGGAATCATACTTCCTACAATCAAATAAAAATTCAAGCACTATTAAATCAATAACTCAAATATCAACAGCTACTCATCGATATGAAACTAATTTATTTTAATTACCTTTGCCAGTCATCAATGCCAACATATTTAGAAAGTATCCATCTGCGAGCTTGTTCAAACTGCACTTGATTTAAAGTGATGTTCTTTGCATTACTTAAAGGCATCTCATCAGCAAACTCGCCAGCATCATCTAGAAAGGCATGTCGAAAATGTTTATGAGTACCATCGCCATCCCCTGATATGTCCTCCATAGAGTATAAGATAGCTTCTCGCAACACATATCCTCTTGCAATGCACCTGTCAATGTACCTTCTATTGCGCACCAATCCTTTGAAACCTTTCATTAACCTGTAAAAAAACAGTCACAAAAGTTAACTAGATATTTCAGTAATGCCAATTTCTGAAACTAAAAATCAAAAAACAAAGTAAGTTAAACTAACTAAATTGCGGCAGTTACCTCTCAAAGGGGTACATCTACCTAAATCTGACCGTACCGCAGATTAAAGCTTCATCCGCTAGTTTCACCATCAGGTGAATGCTAATAACAAAAAACGACGGAGGAAAATGCTTTTCTAGTACACACATTGCTTCCACAAGAGTTGCTTTTGCTTTTAGAAGATGGTCTCTGTTAATGACCTTCGCGCACAAAACTTTGAAAAATATGCTTATCTGATGAAGTGCAACTCGCAGATCTTTTGGTAGTGAAGTCGCGACATGAACCAGCAACGGAAACAAATGTTGCATTAGAACATGGTAATCATGAGACTTCAGATTCTTTATCTCCAGAGGGTTGATGCTGACGTTGTTGCGAAGATTGGAAGAGAAATTGGACGGGACCTTTAAGTTCTTCAAAATGGTACAAAAAGCAAATTTCTCATTTTTCATGATCGCAAAACATCCATCTGCCTTTGATGTTTTACCAGTCACTTCATCTGTGTGCATCCATAACTTCTTTTTAATCCCCATAGCTTCAAAATCGTTATGCACATTTGCACCATCTTTGGACTTACTATTCCCCACCACAGTATTTATAATATGCTTCGTGATATTCTTCTCCGTGTGCATAACATCTGTGCAATGCCGGACAGAATTCGAACCCCAGTTTGGCAAATCAAATAAGATGGACCTTCTTGGAAACAGAGAGTTGTCAGCTGCCTCTTCTTCTTCATAAGCACCGTGTTCATTGCCCTGTTCATATGCTCTTTTACGTTTCTTGGATGGTTGTTTTCCTTTCCCTTATTTTCATTTAATATTACGAACCATTTCTTGAACCTGCAACCCTGTCAATGGCCATGGAGCTGATCCGCGTTCTACTCCTCGAGCGAAATTCAATGTATCATCTCTAAACTTGTGTTTTGCTGGCAGCCATCTACGGTGTCCCATGTAACAGATCTTCTTACTGAATGACAGCCACTCAGCAAGCGTGTCTTCTCCACAAGTCGGACACGCATAATACCCATGCATAACGCATCCAGATACGGTACCCAAATCCTGGAAGTCATGGATAGACATAACAACCTTGCCTTCATCACGAATTCAGTCTTAGTGAAGGCGTCGTATGTTAATACACCTTCATTCCATAAAAGTTTCAACTCATCTATCAATGAATCTAAATAGATATCGATATACTTCCCTGGTGCTCTTGGGTCTGATATTAACAATGCCAACATTGAAAATTGCTGCAGCATACAGTTTGAAGGAGCAAGGTTGTAAGACTGGAGAATTACCGGCGAACAACTATAATTCAGACCGAAACATCCATTAGGGTTGAAGCTATCTGTCGCTATCCCAAGTGTAACATTCCGCTGCTCCTTAAAAAACTCTGGAGAAAACTTATCCACACACCTCCAAGCTGCAAAATCAACCGGATGTCACATCACATTCATATCTGACTGCGCTTTAGAATGCCAATACATTGCCTCTGCTATCCATGGTATACTGTAAAACCTTCTCATCCTTTCAATTATCGGAAAATGTCTTAATGTTTTTTGTGCAACTTGGGTAAGTTTCCTCTCATCACTGAAAACTTTTACGTATCTAGGTTCTTGACAAACTGGACACTTCAACAATGCACTTTATCTTTCCAATACAAGATGCAGTAATTTACGCACGCATCATACGTTATATAGTCCATACCTAGTTCTTTAATCATCTTCTTAACTTCAGGGAACTTACACGGCAACGTGTTTCCTTCAGGAAGCAACTCTTTTATCAACTCTAAGACTGCATTTACACCGTTGTCTGAAAATCCATATTGGGTCTTGATATTATTCAGTTTTATAGCAACGTAAAGAGCTGTTTTTCCTTTGGGACATGAATGGTACAAATGTTGTCTTGCACGCTGATGTATATACTGTCTTCTCTTACTCCTGCTGGTTTCAGCATTCCCATCTACTGTATCTCCAGTATTCATATCTACACCCCCACCAACATTCTCATTCACACCATCTGTTATAGGATTAACTGAAGGGACGACAACAGGGTCAACTAAAGGATCGACTACGGGTTCAATATCATCAGCAACATCTCCCACATTGGCATATACACCATTTTTGAAGTATTACCCCCATGTACTTGATGCGCTTTTACTTCAGAACTTTCACCATGGAAACGCCAGAATGTATACGAAGAATCAATCCTATATTTGAGCAAATGGAACGAAATTTCACCAAGTGGTACTGGACCTTTACCATTGACACATTGTTTACAAGGACATGAAAAAAACATACTTCCACCACCATTATACTTGACAAACTCTATAAATGATTTTGCACCTTCTATGTATTTTGGAGACTTACGAGCACAACCCATCCACCTCTGGTTGATATCAAATGACATTACCCTTCAAAATATAGACTTAAGATATTAAACAATTAGACCTAATGGTTACAGTGTTGCCGAAGCCCTGTCATACAATGACAAGTTTCTCTTCTTATAGAAGAGATAATAATCTACAAGTATCCTATGTAAAACCACTAGGACTAGGACTGCAAAACCACCATACAACTGCACTGTAAAACCACCAAATACCTATGATTGTAAAACCACCACAGAATTGACCTAAAGATGTAAAAAAGTGAACAGAGAGGGAGAGGGAGAGGGTTCTTTAAGTTTTTAAATCTACTTACATTTTTATCTTGATTTTTTCAGTTCCTATGCGATTCTTTATATTGAGACTAATCAAAAAAACAAAATAAACAAACACCCAAACCTAAACTAGCCTAACATGAAACAATCATTCAATTTTATTTAAAAAAAAACAACAAACAATCACTGAAAATCTATTACCCATTAAACACCAAAATCTGAAGAAAAAAAAAATAAACAGGGAGAAAAAGAGAAGGTTCTTTTCAATTTTTAATCTTCTTTTATTTTCAATTTCAGAGAGCTTTATCTTGATATCTTAGTTTCTATTTGATAAAATCAAAATTGAAAATAAACAAATACCTAAATCTATCAAAATTAAAAACAAACAAATACCTAAATCTAACAAATGCCCAAAATAAAAGTAGGTTAACATAAAATCAAAATACAACATCTATCAAATAGATTAAATCTAACATACAAAGCAACTATCAAACACCCAAATCTCATCTGACCTAAATTTCAACATAAAAAAATAAACTAAAAAAGAACAAAAAGAAGAACCTTTATACCTAAGATTATCACGATTAGCTGATGCTGATGATTAGTTCTTCCAACTGCAACAATACAACTAAGAGAAGTTAGACCAAACAATCGAAAAAGTAAAACTAAAATCAAAAAGAAAATATGTATCTAACAGAGAGTAAAGTGAGGGAGAGTTATACAATGAATGGGTAAGAATCTGATTGCAGAAATGAAGTCTCTACTTCACTCAATTTCTGGATCTAGTTTAAAGGAGAGAGTAAAGAGACAGAGAGAGACAGAAAGAGGTAGAAAACGAATGGAGGAGAAATGGTCGTACAGGAAAAAAAGAGGGAGAAAGAAAAGAGATATACCGCCCAAAGGTATTAGGGCTAAAATATCCTGCACACTAGCTTTTCGCACGGTGGGCTGAAAATGTGTTTCAAGTGTAGGCAACTATACGGATTTTTCGCACGCGTACAACATGGTTTAGTTGCTAATCACAACAGAATGAAACAGTTGCGAGTTTAGTAACTATTCTAAACTGTTGCGAAATTTTTGCAACTAAAATTCGCAACTAATCTGAGTAGCTAAACCCCATATTTGGTGTAGTGAAATACAATCTATAAAAGAAATTCTCCAAGATAATTTTTTTCTCAATCATGATTGCACCAAATTTGATTGAGGATATTGATTATTCTTCAAAAACATTAATCATGTCAAATATTTTACATAAACTTAATTAGATTTTTTTTTCTTCATCATTCTAGACGTATTCATGCAACATATGCCACTATTCTATCTTCTTATCTGAAAAAAAAAAATCAAAATAAAAGCAAATCAGATCCGCTCTTAGATTTGACTGGAAAATCTCGCGAGTTTGGACGATGCCTTATAGTTCGGAGAAGGATCTCCTCACTGTTCAATTAATGTAATAGTACATTGTTGGAGCTTAGTTTGTCGACTTCCACCTAGTTAATCTAATACCCTTTATCTAAAAATAATTAATAATAAATAAATACTAAATAAAAAGAAGAAAGAAAGAAACTTTTACTAAATCTCCTCTTTGTTTCCAAGAAAAAACAACTTTTACTAAATCAAAGCAAAAAAAAATTAACATTTGGTGAAGTATAAACCTAATTTTAACTTAAGGAGTTGGCTTCTAGTAAACCCCTGCAGATAGCAAACTCTTGCGGTTGATTTGAAACCAAAAGCGGAAAATTTCACGGCAGAAACAATTTTGGGCAAAAATCAAAAGCGGTAGAGAAAAGTTACGGGAAATACCAAAATAGGGTTTCATTTTTTCAATTCCAAATCTCTTTTTCGGAATCCTTAGACAAAATTATCGGAACACTGGGGATTTCTGGTGGTGTCTTTGCTGAAACTGAGGGCATCAGGTAATTAATACTACCAATTTTTGTTTGTCTCTGCTTAAGGAAATGCATAATTCAGATTCCATTTTTGTTCTTTTTATACAACTCTCATGTTTATGTCTGTGTTGTTGTGAGCCTTGCATTTTAGTTTCATGGTATTATAATGGGCAAATTGATGTGATTACACGAATTTTGTTCATTCGCATTGTTGTCCATATACAAACCTTCTTCGATTGAGAAATAAGGAAGATGAAGATTAAGATTGCTAATTCTCTATGTTTTAAGTCTCCTACTGTTTGACAGAAGGGTTTGTTGTGCGATTTGCTTAGATATTGCTCGGATATCTGCTAAACTAGCCAGATCATGAGGGTAAAGGTGCATGAGTTTAGGTAAGAAATTTAGGTGTTGCAGATGGACAGCCAGTCAGATTCATGACACAATGACCCAGGAGAAACTGACCTTAATGTATGGGTACAAATGTATCATATTTGCCTAGTAATAGATGTGCGGATGTGACATGCCATGACTAGCCTTATTGATAGTCATCTTTGAATAATCACTCGCAATCTTATCAGATTGCATCATTATGAATCTGAGAAGGATTCAAAGATTTTGATGTGGTTACTTGTGGAGAGCATCAAAACGGCTATTGCATGTCAGATATGGCCCTAGAGATGAAGCCACCTAATTAGTTAAATATGATAATTCCTCAAAATGGGCAGTATTCCGACCTTAGCTCAGTTGGTAGAGCGGAGGACTGTAGTAGTTTACAGCTTAATCCTTAGGTTACTGGTAGGTCGGAATCATTTTTTCAAAGATTTTGATGTGGTTACTTGTGGAGAGCATCCAAACGGCTATTGCATGTCAGATATGGCCCTAGAGATGAAGCCACCTAATTAGTTAAATATGATAATTCCTCAAAATGGACAGTATTCCGACCTTAGCTCAGTTGGTAGAGCGGAGGACTGTAGTAGTTTACAGCTTAATCCTTAGGTTACTGGTAGGTCGGAATCATTTTTTCAAAGATTTTGATGTGGTTACTTGTGGAGAGCATCCAAACGGCTATTGCATGTCAGATATGGCCCTAGAGATGAAGCCACCTAATTATTTAAATATGATAATTCCTCAAAATGGGCAGTATTCCGACCTTAGCTCAGTTGGTAGAGCGGAGGACTGTAGTAGTTTACAGCTTAATCCTTAGGTTACTGGTAGGTCGGAATCATTTTTTCAAAGATTTTGATGTGGTTACTTGTGGAGAGCATCCAAACGGCTATTGCATGTCAGATATGGCCCTTAGAGATGAAGCCACCTAATTAGTTAAATATGATAATTCCTCAAAATGGACAGTATTCCGACCTTAGCTCAGTTGGTAGAGCGGAGGACTGTAGTAGTTTACAGCTTAATCCTTAGGTCACTGGTTCGAATCCGGTAGGTCTGAATCATTTTTTCATCTCAAACCGAAATTTGAATCCCCTCAACAAGTAGATGCCTCTCTTGAACTGGGATGTAAACATTACCTGGTGAAGGAGACTATTTTTTGGTTATTCACTGTCCCAAAACCTGTGCAACTTCATTACATCCCTATGTTTGAGTCTCCTCCTGTTTTAAAGAAGGGTTGGGATGTTTTCGCTCCAGTGGTACTTTTATTGGAAATGTCATTCAACTTTCGAAGTGTAAGATAAGTGGTCAACTCCGTGTAGCTGTACTACTCTTGTTTGAGACCTCCACTGAGGTAATGTTTTTGTGATTCTAGCTGATGGGCTTGTGTTGGTTTTACTTTCTTAGGGAAGTTTTGTGTTGGCTCTACCAGTAACGTTTGCCTTATATCAATTTCTTGTTTTTATTGTGATTTATTTACTCTTTTTTTCTTTTTCCTAATAGTAAGGGTTCAGTAGTTACCAACCTACTTGCACATTTACAGTTATACTCTTCTAGGTTGCTTGGGAGAGTAAGCCAGAAGTACTGACTCAGATGTTCCTATTGCAATCCATTCAAAATGGACTAGTGAAACAGTTGTGTTTGTAGATGAAACAGGTACCAATTGTCTACGTTTTAATGAGAATCGTGCATGTATATTTATTTTCGTATATCCGAGTCTTTTAACAGAGTTTTGAAAATTCTGGCCTACCGAAATAATGATTCAGCTGAAGCTTTGCACTACCCTTTACTTACCTGTTTTATGCTTGTTGCGAGGTTCTTTTGTGAGAAGGGTATATACAGATTTCCAACAACGGTAGAAGCCGATAAAGAGGTATGGGTTTCACATAACCATAATGCAGATTATTTTGAGTTATAGAAATGTTAGAAATGATGCTATACAGAACAAATGAACGATAGTACAATCTCCATGTAACCGTATTTCTCTTGTTATTTGTTTAGACTTTGTTGTGCGATTTTCTTAGGACCTTTGGTATTGCTCGCTATTGCTCAGATATGAAATATAGGTATCGCTATTGCACAATAGTACCATACAGAATCATGCCTCAGAAACTAACCTTATTGTATGGGTACAAATGTACCATATATTGCCTAGTACTAATGTGCCAGGCCACGGCTAGCCTTATAGGTAGTCTTGTTTGAAATCAGCCTCTTTGAATATCACTTACGACGGCTATATGTCATTTTCAGAATAGTCACATCTGGTAGAGTTATGTCCGAGTACGCGTCACGCTCATGTCAGACCTAGAGACAAGAAGCAGAACCACCTACGTGATTATGTACAATGATTTCTCAAATTGAACATGTTCCGACCTTAGCTCAGTTGGTAGAGCGGAGGACTGTAGTAGTTTACAGCTTAATCCTTAGGTCACTGGTTCGAATCCGGTAGGTCGGAATCATTTTATTATCTCAAAACTCTTTAATCAGAAGGAAATTTTGATCCTAGTTATAGTTTTCCTGGATCCTGTAAGATTTGTTTTTGTTGGGGATGTCAAGTGTAACTGGCTAATCTCTAAAGCAGGCAGAGGTGGTTTGGTTTATAAAAAAGTTCCAGCTTAGTTTCTCACTGTTGTATTTGGCAATTTTGCTTGTCCTTAAGGAGTCAGGATCAACCCAAAACTATTAGTTGATTCATCGCCCAATCTGGTGTAGCTTCACTATTTCCCTATGCTTGTGTCTGCTAGTGTTTTACAGAGGGGATGGTTTCGCTCCAGAGACACAATTTGAATGCTTCATATAACCAAAATGTTGCTAACTTTATTTGAAATTTCTTACAGTTTTCTTAGTGTAAGATAACATAGTAGAAAATATAGCTGATTTCCTAAGGTATCCTCGTACTTATATTTTGAGAAATTGTCGTGTCTCACTGCATTTGAGCTGTAAACATTTGGATGACCCTTATCAGTTTGGTATACGATAGATAACATATGCAGAAAGGTAGCCCAAAGTAAAACTCTGCACATAACACTGTTTGTGACGGAAAGTGGAAGTAAGAAGTTAAAGATTTATGAAACTAGGGTTTCGTTTTTTCAGTTTCAAATCTCACCAAGTCTCTGCATCAGAATTATCTGGAACTCTAGTGATTTCTGGTTGTACCAAATCAGGTTTGATGACCAACTGACGAAGAGGGCATCAGGTAGTGTTTCTGTGCTTCCAAATTTTCTCTGTCTCTGTTTATTGAAATCCATAATTCAGATTCCTTTGGTTCTTTTCGTAACAATTTGGGGAAAAATCAAAAGCGGTAGAGAAAAGTTACGGAAATACCAAACTAGGGTTACGTTTTTTTCAATTCCAAATCCCTCTTTCGGAGTCCCTGAAAATTTTTTATCGGAACTGTGGCGATTTCTGGTGGTGTCAAATCGTGTTTGATGAAACTGAAGAATAGGGCATCAGGTAATTAATGCCGATTTTTGTTTGTCTCTGCTGAAGGAAATGCATATTTCAGATTTTTCATCTTTTTATACAACTTTCATGTTTTATGTTTTTGTTGTTGTGAGCCTTGCATTTACTGGCCCAAGAAAACAGATGTGAAACCATTTTAGTTTTATGGCATTATAATGGGCATATTGATGTGATTATACAAATTTTTTTATTGGCATTGTTGTCCATACACAGACCTTCTATTGAGAAATAAGGTACATGAAGATTGCTAATTTTCTATGGTTTAAGTCTCCTACTGTTTTACAGAAGGGTTTGTTGTGCGATTTGCTTAGATATTGCTCGGGTATCTGCTAAAATAGCCAGATCATGAACATAAGGGTGCATGAGCTCAGGTAAGAAATTTAGGTCTTGCAGATGGACAGCCATTCAGATTCATGACACAATGATCCAGGAGAAACTGACCTTAGTATATGGATGTGACATGCCAGATATGCTAGAGATGGCTATTTCATGTCAGATATGCTAGAGATGAAGGCACCTAATTAGTTAAATATGATAATTTCTCAAAAGCAGAACCACCTACGTGATTATGTACAATGATTTCTCAAATTGAACATGTTCCGACCTTAGCTCAGTTGGTAGAGCGGAGGACTGTAGTAGTTTGCAGCTTAATCCTTAGGTCACTGGTTCGAATCCGGTAGGTCGGAATCATTTTTATATCTCAAAACTCTTTAATCAGAAGGAAATTTTGATCCTAGTCATTGTCTTCCTGGATCCTGTTAGATTTCTTTTTGCTGGGGATGTCAAGTGCAACTGGCTAATCTTCAAGAAGTTCCATCTTACTTTATCTTTGTCGTGTTCGCCAATTTATCTTTGTCCATGTCCGCATAACTGCATCTGATATGTAGAACATTTGCAGAAAGGTAGCCCATAGTGAAACCATGAGCATGACACTGTTTGGGACGGAAAACAAAAGCGGAAGAGAAAAGCTAACGATTTACAAAGCCAGGGTTTCATTTCTTCAATTTCAAATCTCTCTGAGTTTCTGCATCAGAATTATCCGGAACTCTAGTGATTTCTGGTTGTATCAAACCATGTTTCATGATCAACTGGAGCAGAGGGCATCAGGTAATTTATACCGATTGGTGTTTCTGTTTTTCCAAAATTTCTTTGTCTCTGTTTGTTGAAGTCCATAATTCAGTTTCCTTTTTGTTCTTTTCGTAAATTCATGTTTATGTTTGTGCTTGTGTGATTTTTGCATTTACTGGCCCAATAAAATAGATTTAAAACAATTTTAATTTGCGATGGCCCGAGAAAATAGATTGGATTAGACCTATTTTAATTTAGAAATAAGGAAAGTAAAGATCAAAATTGCTTCTTCCCTATGTTTGAGTCTACTACTGTTTTACAGAAGAGTTGGGATGGTTTTGCTCTAGTGGTGAATGCTTCGTACAACCAAAGTTTTGCTATACTTATCTTGGAAATATCATGCAACTTTCGAAGTGTAAAATAAGGCCACTCCAGCTAACTGTACTTCTTCTGTTAATTGTATAGACTTTGTTGTGCCACGTTCGATTTGCTTAGATTTTGGTCGGACGTCCGCTAATCAAGCCAGATCATGAACACAAAGGCGTAGGAACTGCAATACGAAATTAGCTGTGGACCTGGAGAGCCATACATATTCGCTCCAGTGATACTCAGTGAATGTTTCATACAACCGAAAATTGCTTTAAAATTCTAGCTGATAGGCTTGTGTTGGTTTTACTTTCTTAGTGAAGTTTTGTGTTGACTCTACCAGTACCATCTGCCTTATATCAACTTCTTTTTCTTTATTGTGATTTATTTTCTCTGTTTGTTTTTTAATCTCAAGGGTTCAGTAGTTACCGGCCTACTCGCATATTTACAGTTATACTCTACTTGCTTGCTTGCGAGAGCAAGCCAGAAGTACTAACTCAGATGTTCCTTTGCAATCCATTCAAAATGGATTAGTGAAACAGTGGTGTTTGTTAATGAAACATGTCTAATTGTTTATGTTTTAATGAGAATCATGCACGGTGCACGTACATTTATTTCTGTATACCCGAATCTTTTAACACAATTTGAAAATTTTGGGGAACCGAAATAATGACTCTGCTGAAGTTTTGCACCACCCTTTACTTACATGTTTTATGCTTGTTGCGAGGTTCTTTTGCGGGAAGGGTATACAGATTTCCAACAATGGTAGAAGCCGATAAAGAGGTAAGGGTTCACATAACCATAATGCATATTATTTTTGATTGTAGAAAAATTAGAACTGACGCTATACGGAACAATAGTTCAGGTTTGTTTGTCGATTGAATCAATTATATTTACAAATCTTCATGTAACCGTATTTCTCTTGTTATTTGTTTAGACTTTGTTGTGCGATTTGCTTAGATATTGCTCGCTATTGCTCAGATACGAAATTTAGGTGTTGCACATGGACAGCCATACAGAATCATGCCACAGAAACTGACCTTATTGTATCGGTACAAATGTACCGTATTTTTCCTAGTACTAGATGTGCCAGGCCATGACATGCCTTATAGGTAGTCTTATTTTGAAATCAGCCTCTTTGAATAATCACTTGCAACAGCTATACGTCATTTGCAGAGTAGTCACGCTCATGTCAGATATGGACCCAGAGACAAGAAGCACAACCACCTAAGTGATTATGTACCTGATTCCTCAAATTTAACAGTGTTCCGACCTTAGCTCAGTTGGTAGAGCGGAGGACTGTAGTAGTTTGCAGCTTAATCCTTAGGTCACTGGTTCGAATCCGGTAGGTCGGAATCATTTTTTTATCCTAGGGATGTCAAATGCAACATGCTAATCTCCAAAGTAGGCTAGGTAGTTTGGTTATCTTTTTTAGCTTGTTGGTTTTAAAGGGTACCCATGAAAAAGCCAAATACCCTTCATAGAAATTATTACGGAAAAACATGTATTTGAATTTGAAATACCAGAGATGTACTACCACAATCCACTGTCGATCTTAATTAACAAGTAGATGGCTCCCTCAATATGGGGTGTAAATCCGACCTGGTGAATAAGACTATTAGTTGAGTCAACGTTCCAATCTGGTGTAACTTCATTACTTCACTATGTTCGTGTCTCCTACTATTTTACAGAGTGGATGGTTTCGCTCCAGATGTACTTTTATTTAAAATACTGTCTCCGTTTCAGGAAAAGTATAACTTTCACTGTTTCAATTTGGCCTATTTTCATACAATTTTTTTAGTGTAATATGACTTCAGTAGAAAATATAGCTGATTTCCTAAGGTATCCGCAACCTTATATTTTGAGAAATCTGAGAAATTATCGTGTCTACGTGTCCGTGTCCGCATCACCGCATCCGAGCTGTCATACATTTGTACGACCCTTATCAGTTTGAAATACGATATTAAATAGCATATGCAGAAAGGTAACCTTATTGTATGAGTAGAAATGTATTGTCTAGTACTAGACGCGCCATGCCTTGACAATCGTTATCGGTTGTCTTAGTTGGAAATCAGCCTGTTTGAATGATCACCTGCAACTTTTTCAGATACCATCATAAAAAATCTCAAAGTTTTAGATGTGGCTACTTCCAGAGAATAATTTTGTAGGATGCAATTTAGGCCTCTTTAACAAAGCTTGTTTATCAATGGGTGGAGAAATTTAGGCCTGTATCCGTCCTCCCTCATTTGAAGCTAATAGAACACAGTTTGTGGCTCAAATAAAATTCTAAGAATGACAAGTTTTGTTTAGCAAACACAAACCATATTTACTATTGTCCTGGGTATTCGCCAATTTTGCATGTCGGTTCTCCAGGGCCAATACAAGAGACTATTTGTTGCCTCTACCCATAACCTCTGCTTTATATCAACGTCTTGTTGTGATTCTGATTGTGATTTATATACTCTTTTTTCTACCTTATATGGGTTCAATAATTTCTGACCTATTCGCTCATTTACATGCAGTTACACTTTCCTAGGTTGCTCGGAGATGAGTACTGGAGGTACTGACTCAGGGGTTCTTATTGGAATCCTTCCTACAAGGGAAACAGTCATCTATCTCTCCTTTCAAAACGGATTAGCGAAATAGTGGTGCAACGTTGTTTGTTGACAATTTGGCAATCTTATTCTCTTTATCAGGTACTAATTGTTTTACATTTTAATGATAATCATGCACGCGTATTTATGTACTGAGTCTTTAATTGAACACAGTTTGAAAGTTGTACCCAACCTAAATAATGACTCACCTTAAGCTTTGCAATACCCTTTGTTTACATGTTTGATGCTTGTAGGAATCATGAGGTTCCTTTTCGAGAAGGGAGTTCAGATTCTCCAATGTTTCCTTGTTTTCTCCTTTCTCTTTCTTGTTTGCTTCTTTGCGCTACTTTCTTTTGTAATGCAATTAAATAGAAGCAGGTTTATAAAATTTATGATTACTCTACTCATTGCTCAGATCAATTGCATATTACTCTCTTCATAAAACCGTTAGGAAGAGAGTTTTTGGACGGGTAGAAAATTTTCATATTTTCGAATATGTTCAGTATCACAAGATAGAACATCCATTTTCAGGTTCTAGAAGCAGTAAAGGAGCTCTATGCCTCTACCAAACGATATATGGAAAGTATTTGGCGATCGCAGAGGTGAACGGGAACAAAAGTAAGAATGAAAAGTTTGTTGGTGGATCTATGCATTTAAAACATCTTGTAATATTTAATTGGGCCATGTCTTACTTTTTATTGTCTGTTCAATGTGTCAGGCCCGGGGTTACGAGGTGTGACCTCATATTGCCTTGTCAAAAATTTTGCTAAAATGTTTTGATATTAACTGTGGAAAGAGAGGGTGAATTCATGGTCAGACAGTAATCTGACCGACTGTAGATGCAATTACTCTTGGTCGAATAAAAAACCGGCTTGGGCTAGAGATGGGCAAGAAGGCTAGCTTCTGCACTAAGGAACAAATAAAGAACCATTTTTTGGGACCATGATTTTTTTGGGGACCATGGTTCTATTTTGGGTAAAGACATTGGAAGTAATTCTAGGTCACCCCTTATCTAGATATTTATTTAATACCTAATCTACCCTCCTAATTAATTTAGGTTATGATTAGTAAAATAATTTAGTTAAAAACAGTTAGTGAGATTAAATTAAAAGATGGGTTTATTATTAGTTGAGTGAATTTTTATGAGGAGAATTTTTGTGAGATTAGAGTTAGAGAAGATGAAGGAGAAAAACATGGAAAATAATTTTTTTTTCCAACTCACCCAATTTGAGTATTCAAGTGATGAATCTGATTCTTCATCTCCGTCCTCTCATACTATATTTGTTAATCTTCAAAATGATCCGTATTTGGCTTATTTCTTAGATGGTGATTGTATTATTCAAGAAGAAACTCAAGATGAAAGTCAAGATGAAAATGATGGATTTTATCAACCACAACCGGAGGATGAGTATTTGGGTAAACAGGTATGATGCAAACTTAGATAACGTATGTTTAATTGGTAAAAATTTTCCTAAAAATCATAATTTTTCAACTGGATTTGGGACTGTTCGGTTACATTATGTGAAGAACATGTAACCGAACTCTCCTGAAGGTGTAGTTCGGTTTCCTTGTGAGGATGAACAAGTAACGGAACTCATCTGAAGATGTAATTCGGTTACTTTATCCAAACACGCAGGTTACCGAACTCCATATCAATGGAAGTTCTGGCATGCAGCGTTATGTTTGGTTGGTTCGCAACTAACCGAACTTTACATACAAATTAATTTGATATAAGTGTATAAGGTTCGGTTGGATCGCAAACTGCATGCTTCTGCGATCCAACCGAACTCAGATTAGTCAGTTCGGTTGTTTCTTAAACTTGAACTTAGAGCTTAGCCAACCGAACCTAACAAGCCAAATAAATTCTTTCTATGTTTTTAACCTCAGAGTTCGGTTATGCGGAGGTTTTAAAATGTTTGCGATCGAACCGAACTCATAGGTCAGAGTTCGGTTTTAAGACTAATAAAACCAATGGGAATAACAGTAAGGTTCGGTTACATAAAAAAAATTCTTTCTATGTTTTTAACCCTAGAGTTCGGTTACATGGAGGTTTTAAAATGTTTGCGATCGAACCGAACTCATAGGTCAGAGTTCGGTTTTAAGACTAATAAAACCAATGGGAATAACAGTAAGGTTCGGTTACATAAAAAAAATTCTTTGTATGTTTTTAACCCTAGAGTTCGGTTACATGGGAACTTTACAATTTTTTTGCGAAACAACCGAACTCTCTTCCTTTTGTTTGTTCGATTACTTGCCAAATTACTTAATAAACCGAACGTATAGTTCGGTTTCCACGATAAAATTTTCATGTAACCGAACTTATTTGTGATTTCTTGTAGATAATACCAATGCATGATCAACCTTATCTGATTGAGATGTTGTTCGAAGGTACATCTCATCACTATGCTAATGAGTTAGAATTTGACTCACCTATTGATGTGAAGAATTGAGCTAGAGAACATGCCAAGAGAGTCAATTGCGTCTTGGTTTTTAATGGGAAAGAAATCAACACTGGTTTAGAAATGGTTTATGAGAGAAGTGGAGATCCCGAAGCTAGTCACAAGAGTAAGGGTTATGAGTATAAAGGAAAGACGAAGAGGAAGAAGACAACGTGCTCAAAGAACATCAAATGTCCGTTCAAGCTTGTATTTAGCAAGAGGAAATCAACAAAGAAATGGTTTCTAGCTATGGATAAGGTGGTAGGTAGTCATAACCACTCTCGTCCGGATGATCTTGAAGGGCATGCAATGGCAGCAAGGCTCACTCCTCGAGAAATGGAAAAAATAGCCGAGTATAGGAAATTGTGTGTTCCACCTTCCACAATGCTTCGCTTATTAAAGCAAGATAACCCGGGCAACACATCATCTTTGTCCACCATTTACAATGCAATTGAGACGATTAAAAGGAATGAATGGAAGAATAGAAAAGTTATGCCACAATTGTTTTTTTCGGCTCAAGAGAAAGGCTACGCGGTTCAAAAGAAGGTAGGTCCAGAAGAAGAAATAACTCATCTCTTCATTGCCCATCCAAAGTGTGTTCAGTTGGCTCAATCCTTCCATGAAGTTCTTATAATGGATTGCACTTACAAGACAAACAAATACGAGATGCCATTGTTGAACATTGTTGGATTAAGGAACTCAACATAGTGGCCAAAATAACACAGTTCGGTTAGAATGGATTTGTTGATTTTTTTCGGAATAAGGGTAGAGTTAGGTTACTTTCCCTTATTTAAATTTTTTTGCGAACCAACCGAACTGTGTTGGAAAAGTTCGGTTATTTAGGAACTCAACGTAGTGGCCAAAACAACACAGTTCGGTTAGATTGGATGTTTTTTATTTTCGTAATAAGGGTAGAGTTCGGTTACTTTGAAGTTTCAAAACTTTTTCGAAACAACTGAACTGTGTTGGATAAGTTCGGTTATATGGGAATCAACATAGTGGGAAAAACAATACAGTTCGGTTAGACTGGATTTGTTTTCTTCTTTTGGGAATAAGGGTAGAGTTCGGTTACTTTGTAGTTTTTAAAACTTTTGCGAAACAACCGAACACGAAGTTCGGTTACTTAGTTTTAAATCCAAAACAACCGAACTGTTCTTCGTGTTCTTCATTTTCAGGAAGTTCGGTTAGTAAACTAGTTTTTTTTGGAAAATCGGCCTAACCGAACATGGCTCTGTAACTCCTGTTAAAGCCCTATTTTGATGATTTCTATTCGATTGAAGCAATCAAAATCAAATTAAAGTGAAGGGTTTGTTGTAAAATACCTCCGGCATGGTCCCATGACAGAATCAGGTTGCGGCTGGCGTCTTTTATACTCGATGATGCCTTTAGCTTGCGGTTCCACTTATTCAACAATTTCACCCGGGAGATTTGCTAGATGCCCTAATGGGGGACCTGTTCCTGGGAGTCGATTGGTACTCTTACGAGAACCATTCTTATATTTGATTGATTAATCGACGATGAAAATTTTATGAATCGATGATTAATCGATGAAAACGACGTTGAAATGGGAAAGAAGAAGAAGAAAACAGTTTTCTCAAAACTGTTTTTGTTTTGTTTTAGTTTTAGTTTTAGTTTTTACTTTACATAAAGTTAGAGATGGTTATTAGGTTAGGGTTAATTTTAATTAGGGTAAGGGACAAATTAGTAATCCCATATGATTTTAGGACACCCCTTAAAATTATAGGTAAGTGGCCTAATAGGACCATGGTCCCCCAAAAAAACCATGGTCCCCAAAAAATCGTTCCAAATAAATACAACTTTCGTTCCTTCTAACACTTCTGAAGAAACCTATGCCTTCTCTGTTCTGGACCATGGGAAGCTACGACTGGTCGCCAGAGGGGGGAGTTTATTTTTTTTTGTTCTGAAAATCCAAAAATTGTTCTTACTTAAATACATAGGTCCGTATTTGAAAAAGAAATCTTCCTGTTTCCGGTAACGGATTCAAATTGTTTCTATTTCGAATAAATTGCGAACCTTTTTTTTCCGGAACCAGTGCATAGCAGCCAAAGATGGACAAAGGAGTGTAATATTTTAAGCAATAAGTAGGCTCCGGTCTAATTTACTTGGAGCCCAAGTTTTAAAGGCTCCTAGTAGTCCGGTCAAAATAAAGAAACTGGGTATTACTTGGAGCCCAAGTTTTATACTCTATTCCCATATTTATAATCTTCAAATACACCTACTTACTCTCATCTCACGAAGGATTTCTTGTCGTCTCACTCAGGAAACAAAGGTGAAAGAGCGAAAATGTTAGATATCAATCTTTTCAGAAAAGAAGCAGGGCAGGAAATAATCCGTGAATCTCAGCGTCGTAGATTTGCAAGTGTTGAACTTGTCGATGAGGTTATACGCCTCGATGAAGAATGGCGTAAACGTAAGTAGCTAGACTTGTTGTTCTAGGGTTCTAAACATACTCTTATAAAAAAAATCATGATTTATATCGTGTTTTTTGGTTTTAGGTCAATTCGAGCTAGATAATTTGAGGAAAGAGCTAAATAATATCAGCAAAGAAGTTAAGAAACTTAAAAACTCTGGTGAAGATGCTACTGAAAAGATTAAAAGCACGGAGGAGTATAAACAGTGCAAAGCAGCCAAGGATGCTCAAATACAAGAACTAAAAGATTTGTTGTATTCCAAGTTGGATTTGATTGTGAAACGAAAAGGTAGAAAAGATGAAGATTTCTTACTATTGAAAAGCTTGAATTATAAAATGAGTTTTCGCTGTGAATAAATAGGAAGAGATAAAACAAATCTACGCGTAATTAATATCTCTCCTAACTAAGAAAATACATAACTATATATAAAATATACACAATAAATAATATCTCCTAATACTCCCCCTCAAGTTGGAGCATGGAGATCACGAATGCCCAACTTGCGAATAAGCATCTCAAACTGAGGACGTCCAAGAGCTTTGGTGAAGATATCCGCAAGCTGAGCAGTTGTCCGAACATGAGAAGTAACAACAGCACCGGACTGAACTTGATCGCGTGCATAATGACAATCAATCTCAATATGTTTGGTGCGTTCATGAAAAACAACATTAGCTTCAAATATGAAGTGCGGATTGACTATCACAGTAAAGGCGCATAGGCTGAGAGTGAAACACACCTAGAGATTTCAATAATTCCTTTAGCCATGCGAGCTCACTACAAGTATGAGCCATGGAACGGTACTCGGCCTCAGCGGAAGAACGAGATATTGTGTGTTGCTTCTTTGTCTTCCAAGATATAGGTGAGCCTCCCAAAAAGATAAAATAATCAGTAAGCGAACGACGAGTAAGAGGGCAGGAGGCCCAATCAGAATTACAATAAGCAGTAAGTTGAAGAGCCTATCCTTGCGTAAAACAATCCCTTGACCAGGATGACCCTTTAGATAACGAAGAACTCGGAGAGCAGCTTCCCAATGAGACACCCTAGGAGACTGCATAAATTGAGCTAATACGTGTTGTAGTAATTCGATTGCGGTAAATATGGATTTGTTGCTCGGACTTGAATATATTTAAAAACAAAAATATATACAAAATTGTCACAGGATCAAGAGATACTAGGACTCAGGATTTCACCAATTCTTATACTCATGCGATTCATGTATTTATTCTAAACAGTTATAGCTTCTAAACATCGACTCTTTATTTGCCAAAATAGATTTTAAAAATATTAAGTGTAAATCTTAAGCATGGCCTATCAAAAGGATTAGTCCCAAGCATAAACCATCAAATGAAATCACAAATAATTAAGAAAAATCATAATTCAATTCATAATAATGCAAATAGTCATAAAAGAATTAAATAAAAAATTATTCATGCATAAAGAATGGTTTCCTCCATCATCCCAGTATTGGGGTTTATTTATTCATATCAATCACACACTCAACATATTAATTCAAAGCTCAAAGTGTGATTAAAAGAGTCAAAAGTTATAAAATAGTAGTTCTGAGACTCACAAAACACGTCCAGAAAAGAACGATAGTACTCTGCTGCTGTTGTACAACGACAGATTGCTGCTGCTGCTTGCACTGTTGAAGAACGACGGTTCTGGAGCGTCTGTTCTTCGTGTTCTTGAGCACCTCTAATGGCAGCAGCAGCAGGAAAGTTTTCCTGCGGCTTCTTGTTCTTCCTCCTGCAGCCTCTCTCTACGATTCTATTGACCCCAAAACTCTTGATCCCCTTTCTTTGACCTATCCCGAGTCTATTTATATGTAACCTCACGGTTAAATCTCAAGGAAATATCTCTTTCTTTCTCTGCAGGTCACGGTCTTTATCTGGTATTTCTTTTCCTGTCAAACTCTCTTCTACGCGGCTGTTGGTTGTAAAACTCCCTAAGATAGAGCAGCAATCCAATACAAGATATTTTTCTGGCCACGTAACTTCTATAGATAAAATCAAACAGAACCCGTAATGACTCACGGCTCTGTTTTTCTCCACACGATCAATTATGGTCCTTCAAATCACCCCTGTTAGCTTCCTATAAGTCCATAGAATAAGCCCAAACATTTCCATCCCTTTAATCTCCTTAAAACTACCCAAACAATTATATCGAAAATCTTCCAGGCGTGAGAATTAGTTTCCCGCCAAATTTTACGTTTCAAATGTTGAAGATGGGTTACCCCCTAACCAGTCCTGGTGTCCCTTTAGCAGCTGCCTGGAAATGGGTCACCCCTTAGTAATTAGGTTACCCCTTATCCAAAATCAATCCGTATAGCAAGTGTCCTCTGGGGCATTTTCCGCACTTTTTTCGGGGTTCCTCCGGGGTATTTCTGGGGTACTTCCGGTACACTTCTGGGGCGCTTCCGGTACTCTATCAACGGAGGTCCAAACGCCGCATTTTCAGCCAATTTCGCCGCAAATCCTTATTCTTCTAAAAACACCTACAAATAAATAAAATAACCAAATAAGTATAAAATCGAGCACTAACACTATACACAATTGAGATATATTAGACACATAAATGCGTCTATCAAATACCCCCAAACTTATTATTTGCTAGTCCTCGAGCAAATCAAAACTACAAAATAAAATCCTAACTCACTGTCGCAGGCATCGTCGATTGCATTTAGCGTATGCAATAAGCCTTTAAACCCCTAGGTGGCCCTAGTGGCTGAGTTATAGTCTCGGGAGGGCTTACAAGAGATATACCCACAAAACCTGTACTCCAGACCTTAGCTATCTACGCAGAACCTTGGAAGGCACTAAAGAATCTCCTTGGTTGGCATACTTATTGACTACAGGAAGAAGTACCCTGATGCGAAATTCCAATTGATGTACACGAGTTTGCACTCAAGCATACTAAAAATTCATATAAAGTGACAGAGCTCTACTCAGATAGTTGCACTATGGACATCATATTCGGAGTCAAAACTAATCACATGGATAGATCAAGAAGATGGATATAGAAAAACATATATGGTTTTGATGTTTACTAAGTGAACGACGTTTCCCATATCTGTCTGAAGGCCTCCGCCAAAATGAACCTATCCTAATGGATTGAGATACTGTCTGACTAATATCAACACACTGGCATATACAAGGGTACCAGTGGTCGATAACCTAACTCTAGGTCAACACAACTGGCATATACAAGGGTACCAGTGGTCAACTTTATTGAATTTATTCCTTTTGGTCAAATGGTCTGGTCTCAATTTCTTTTTTTTTTTTTTTTTTTTTTTGGTAACTACCATTTTCTTTTCATCTATTCTTTTTTTTTCAATTTTTTTTTCTTTCTCTTTTTCAATTTTTTTTTTTTTTTGGTATCTCAATCACTCTAATTCACCCTAGCATTGGTAACAACTTGAATCGTGGGCCCCACCAAATCACTTAGAGTAACATAGTTTAAAAACAAAATAAAATAAAATTAGAAGTGAAAAGGACTCAACGAGATATGGTGAAACTATCATGTTATTTCTAACACCTGAGCTCTGTGCTTTTATGAATAGACTCTTTAGATGTTTCCATCTAATCAGATTGGTTCCTCAAACTCCTACAATCAAAATGCTTCCATCCACTTAGATTAGTTAGTGCAATCCTCAATAGGCATAATTTCTAAGCTCTGGAGTTTATTTATTGCAACTAAAAAGTTTCTCCCATACCCCCAAACTTAAATCTAACATTGTCCTCAATGTTCTAAAGATAAAATTAAAAACATGAACAAGGAGAAACTATTACCATTCGAAGCAAAAGAGTTAAGGAAAGATATTACCTGGTTGCATGAGTTTGGGTTACCTCCCAAGAAGTGCTAAGTTTAAAGTCTTCAGCCAGACATAGAAAAGGTTTAGTCAACTCGAACCGTATAACAGTAGCCGGAATAACTGTGGGTCTTTAAAACCAAAAAGAGCTGACAAAAGGAAACTGCAGTAAACCAAGAAAATGTACAATACTGGCATGCCCTTACCTAGTTTCTGGATAACTATCGCTAATTGCGGTTCAGGTTCTATGAAGGGGTCTAAATAGACTATTTTCCTCGGATGCATTTCCTCATAGGTATGATCCAAATTATTAGGTCCTAGAGTCTGGAAAAACTCAGATAAGAACCTGGAATCACAAAATAACCTAAAGAATTTAGGATCCTCTAAGTCAATTAGGTATGACTTACATAGTTGACCACAGTCAGAGTAGTGGTCATTCTGAAGCAAATGTGTCGATTCCAATTTCCTAAAGTACTTAGGCTTAGTCTTAGAACTTAATAAGTGACACATTTGAAATCTAAACGTTCCCACAGTCGGAAGAAAACTATTTGGTGGGAAAACAAAGTCAATCTGTGGATCATAGCCTGGGCAAACCACATCAACCAGAGGATGGGTTTCTAACGACTGAACTTTTTTCATGACATCATTAGGTTCGGGAAACCTAGTATGAAGATAATCTTGTAAGATGGTTGAGGCATGGATATCAAGTCCTATGTGAGGCGACTTTCTGAGAGTTAAAGGTAAAGCACTAGGAAAGTGATAATCACCCCCAAACTTAGAGTTTTCAGTGTCTCTAGTTAGACTAGCCACAATCTCCCTAATTTCTAGGTCATCAGATTCCTGAAAATGGGCAATTGATTCTTCTAAGTTGTAATCTTGCGGTGTATCCTCATTAATCTCTACGATTTCATCTAAGACTATTGTTTCTAAATCGTACGACTCTGAAACAGTATTCTCAGGGTAAAACCGTTCCTCGAAACCATCATTGATTACAGTTTCTAAATCGTTCGACTCGAAAACAGTAGTCTCAAGATAAACCGGTTCCTCTAAACCTTTATCGGATTCGTAAACAGGAAAAACTATATCGTCTAAAACGGTGGAATCCCTAATCAAATCCTCGTCCTTTTGAATAGGTGAATAATCATAATAATTATTTGGATTTGAACTAGAAATAATATAATCATTATAAAGCTCAATTGGATTACTAGCTTCCTGATCACTATTCCTACATATTTCATGTTCTTCATCAATACTATCCTTATCATAATCATCATTATAACATGAAAAAGATCGAACCTCATCAAAACAAGTAGTGCTACCAATTCTAACCTTGTTATCTTGATTATGTAAATAACTATCTTCATTCTCAAGGGTATTATTGGATACATTATATTGGCAATTCAAGTAATTTCGAGCAATTCTTTCGTTCGTCTCAGCTATCCTCTTGAGGTGGTATTCTAAAGAAGGTTCACTCATTATTGTAGTTCTGTCGTCTATAATTATACTATTCATATCAGCTAACTTACGCGTCGACTCAGCTAACTTACGTGTTGACTCTAGTAAAGAGGAATTATCAGAAGGATCATAAAAAGGACTACTTTTCAATAGTTTGATTGTATCCTCTAGAGACGAAGAACTAGTACTATAATCTTCTTGCTCGTAAGACTGATGCACGTGCGGATAGTAATTGGGCTGACCATGGTATGAACCATAACCTTGAAAAGGTTGGCGCCCCCAGCCACTATTCTCACTATGGTCATAATACTGATGATGTCCATATTCAAATTCAGGTCGATATTCATTGTATTGGCTTCTATCATACCAGTTCGACATTCTTAATTGCAGGGGAATTCTACGCAATCACAAACAAGGCCGACTCGACTCCACCAAAGCAAACCTAAAGATTTCTAGCAAACAAAAAGCATGATGGCTCCACTTAGATTGTTTCTAGACCAGCTTCTATTCCTTCGAAAAGGAATTCGTTGCAATTTGAGCAGACCCCTCTGGAATCAATCCGAGTCAAAGTAAGTTGAATTGAGGCGAGGGAAGCTCAGTGGAGCTTTGATACCCAAGGCCTCACCGCTATCACAAGGCGGCGCAGTCACGCATTCAACTCACAGAAACCATCATGAACTTTGGAGTGTGCTTAAATAGCAACCAATATTTTTCGAACGAGTTTCCTATTTAAGCTCGTTACCCTATCGGTCTCGTTCTATTCCAAATTTTAAGCTTGGGTTCGCATTAGGTTTCGTTTTCCTAAGGCGGGAAAGAAGGGAACGGTGATGAAATCCGAACTCTTATCTTGTTTAGGCCAGGCCTTGCCCTTTACTAGGAAAATAAAGACAGTCCGGTTCGTCCTCAAACAATTATCACCTTAAGGCAGACAGTAACCCGCTTGCAGGAGATTCGCGGGTGTTTCGATTGGACTTACCTCCCGTACCAGACGGGCGATGAACCGTTGTCGTCGAGTCGGGCCACGACTCCTATGCCGTGTGCGAACCCGAGGGGCCGAGACGATATAGTAATCGTCATCCTTCCCTGCAAACAATTTGTATTTATTTATTTTTTTAATTTATAACCCTTCCGTAGGGTTTTAAAAATAATGTCCAAAGTCCAGAATAAAGTCCAAATGAAAAAAAATCCAAAAAATTACAAAAATTATGACAAATAAAGCCTATTTACAAATTATAAATAAATAAATAAAAGCTATATACAAAAAAAAAAATAATAATAAAAATTAAATCCTAAAAAAAATATTATGTCTATTTTTTTCTTTCTTCTCTTTTAGCTTTTAGCTTTAAGCTTTTTGTTCCCAAGTCCTTAGTATTCCACTTCGAACCTGTAAATCAAAGATACAAAAAGAAACGTAAAAAGGAACAAATAATAGTAAAAAAATAAAATAAAATAATAAACCTAAAAACAAATCTATATACAAGTCCGCGTCGGCGGCGCCATTTTGTTGTAGTAATTCGATTGCGGTAAATACGGATTTGTTGCTTGGACTTGAATAGATTTAAAAACAAAAATATATACAAAATTGTCACAAGATCAAGAGATACTAGGACTCAGGATTTCACAAATTCTTATACTCATGCGATTCATGTATTTATTCTAAACAGTTATAGCTTCTAAACATCGACTCTTTATTTGCCAAAATAGATTTTAAAAATATTAAGTGTAAATCTTAAGCATGGCCTATCAAAAGGATTAGTCCCAAGCATAAACCATCAAATGAAATCAAAAATGATTAAGAAAAATCATAATTCAATTCATAATAATGCAAATAGTCATAAAAGAATTAAATAAAAAATTATTCATGCATAAAGAATGGTTTCCTCCATCATCCCAGTATTGGGGTTTATATATTCATATCAATCACACACTCAACATATTAATTCAAAGCTCAAAGTGTGATTAAAAGAGTCAAAAGTTATAAAATAGTAGTTTTGAGACTCACAAAACACGTCCAGAAAAGAACGATAGTACTCTGCTGCTGTTGTACAACGACAGATTGCTGCTGCTGCTTGCACTGTTGAAGAACGACGGTTCTGGAGCGTCTGTTCTTCGTGTTCTTGAGCACCTTTAATGGCAGCAGCAGCAGGAAAGTTTTCCTGCGGCTTCTTGTTCTTCCTCCTGCAGCCTCTCTCTACGATTCTATTGACCCAAAAACTCTTGATCCCCTTTCTTTGACCTATCCCGAGTCTATTTATATGTAACCTCACGGTTAAATCTCAAGGAAATATCTCTTTCTTTCTCTGCAGGTCACGGTCTTTATCTGGTATTTCTTTTCCTGTCAAACTCTCTTCTACGCGGCTGTTGGTTGTAAAACTCCCTAAGATAGAGCAGCAATCCAATACAAGATATTTTGGCCACGTAACTTCTATAGATAAAATCAAACAGAACCCGTAATGACTCACGGCTCTGTTTTGCTCCACACGATCAATTATGGTCCTTCAAATCACCCCTGTTAGCTTCCTATAAGTCCATAGAATAAGCCCAAACATTTCCAGCCCTTTAATCTCCTTAAAACTACCCAAACAATTATATCGAAAATCTTCCAGGCGTGAGAACTAGTTTCCCGCCAAATTTTACGTTTCAAATGTTGAAGATGGGTTACCCCCTAACCAGTCCTGGTGTCCCTTTAGCAGCTGCCTGGAAATGGGTCACCCCTTAGTAATTAGGTTACCCCTTATCCAAAATCAAGGGTTCGTATAGCAAGTGTCCTCTGGGGCATTTTCCGCACTTTTTTCGGGGTTCCTCCGGGGTATTTCTGGGGTACTTCCGGTACACTTCTGGGGCGCTTCCGGTACTCTATCAACGGAGGTCCAAACGCCGCATTTTCAGCCAATTTCGCCGCAAATCCTTATTCTTCTAAAAACACCTACAAATAAATAAAATAACCAAATAAGTATAGAATCGAGCACTAACACTATATACAATTGAGATACATTAGACACATAAATGCGTCTATCAATACGTGCACTGAGTAAGACAATTCAGGACGCGTAATGGTCAAATAAATCAAACGTCCAATAAGCCGACGATACTGGGATGAATCAGAATATAAAGGCCCATCATCAATAGCTAACCGATGATGTTGATCAATGGGTGAAGCAGCTGGTTTGGCTCCAAGAATACCAGTCTCAGAAAAAATGTCCAATGTGTAATTTCGTTGAGATAAAAACAGACCATCAGCTCCCCGAGACATTTCAATACCAAGAAAATACTTGAGATTTCTCAATCTTTCATATGAAAACAACGGATTAAATATGCCGTAATAGCAGCCGAATTGTTCCCAGCAATAATTAAATCATCCACATAAACAAGTACATTAATAGAATTCTCACCTCGTCGAGGGTAAATAGAGAATAATCGGCATAAGACTGAACAAACCCAAAAGTCTTGAGAGCACCTGCAAGCTTAGCAAACCAATTATGAGAAGCTTGACGAAGACCATACAGAGATTTATGAAGTCGACACACTTTACCAGGAGTTTTTGTTGAATATCCTGGAGGAAGTTGCATATATCCTTCCTCATCAAGATCCCCATGTAGAAAAGCATTGTGAAAATCCATTTGATGCAACTCCCAATCACGAGCAACTGCGACTGCTAAAAATGTTCTTAAAGAAACCATTTTAGATACGGGAGAAAATGTTTCATGATAATCCACCCCTTCAACTTGTCTATTACCGAGAACGACCAGGCGAGCCTTATACGCTCGACACTACCATCAGAATTATATTTAACTTTGTAAACCCATTTACAACCAATAGCCTTCTTACCTGGCGGAAAATTAGTAATAGATAACGTGTCATTCTTATCAAGAGCACCAATTTCCTTGGCCATAGCTACACGCCAACAAGGAAGACGAACAACTTCAGCATAACTGGTAGGTTCTTTAAGAGTAGTAATTGCATCCAAAAAACGAGTATGATTAGTAGAAAAAATTGCACAAGACACATAATTAGTTATGGGATAAGGCGTACCTGAAGACGTCGATGAGTGGAGGAGCCAGGGTCTATAGCTTTGACAGTATTACAAACATAATCCTTCAACTTAGTATTAGGAACCCGAGCCCGAATACTTAGTCTAACTGCCTGATCTGAATTATCACCAATAGGGGTTCAGGGTTCATCAAAAGCTACCTCTGCTTGAAATCGAAGAGGTAACTTTCTGTGTAGCTATATCGTCAGACGAGATAACTGTGTCATCTGACACATACCGAGACCGAACGGAAGAAAGTGGATCCAAAATGTTAAGTGATAATGTGACTGTTCCACTACTTGAAGATGTCTCTTTTGTCACGTTCTGAAAAGATCCTTCAGATGAGACAAAATTCTCTTGTCTGCTATTAAGCAAAGGAATCTGCTGTACTGACACCCCACTAATGTCACTTGTCTCTGCTGTACGACACATCATTAGGCCTGTTAAACTTCTGTCACTACATGTGACTGTGCAAGTTTCTTCACCACATGTAACTTTCCGTACGTCCGTTGAACTCCTATCACCAACTGATACTCCTGGTTCACCACTATTAATAACTGACACGCCTGGCCGAGCAGTTTCTGTCACTCCACTTGTCTGTCCTTCACCACTATTAGTACCTGACACGCCTGGCAGAGCAGTTTCTGTCACTCCACTTGTCTGTCCTGAACCGGATGATTGCTGAGTGTTGCTAGGCGACAATAAAATGGAATGCTCTGCAGGGATTACTGTGCAGTCATCCAACCCCACACGATATTCTTCATTATTATTAACCTCACTATTATCATCTAAGGAGGCAGTTGCATAAGGAAATTTGTTTTAAAAGAAAGCTACGTCACAAGACATAAAAAATTGTTTGGTTTCCAAATTAAATATCCGCCAACCCTTTTTTTCATGAAGATAACCAATAAAAATACATTTTCGACTTCGTGGATTAAACTTATTACGATCCCGAGGAACAAAACTTGCATAACATAAACATACAAATACTCGAATATGAGTATAAATAGGAGGCTTCTTATGCAACAATTAACATGGAGTTTTCCCATTGAGCAAGGGAGTAGGCGTACGATTAATAATATGAGTAGCACTTAAAATACACTCAACTCAAAATCGAAGAGGTAAATTGGCTTGAAATCGTAAAGCACGTGCCACATTCAATATATGACGATGTTTGCGTTCAACTCGCCCGTTTTGTTGTGGTGTATCAACACATGAAGTTTGAAATTCTATACCCTGTTCAATAAAGAAAGGAATTAATGGAAGAAATTCTATACCATTAACTATCAAATTGTGTCTTCGCCATAGCACAAAAACTCCGAAAATTTTGCACGACCTCAGTTTTATGTGCCATCAAATAAACCCAAACACAACGAGAGTAATCATCCACTATGGTAAGAAAATAATGTGCACCACAAGAAGATGGAGTACGATAAGGACCCCATACATCACAATGAACTAAATTGAAGAAGTCATCCGCTTTATTCTCACTAACCGGAAAACTAGTCCGAGTTTGTTTAGCTTTAAAAGCAAATATCACATGGTTCATTAAAAAATTTCCAACAATCAACTTTATTCATACCCGGAAGTAAAGAAACCACCTTATTAGACGCATCACCTAAACGTCTATGCCATAAACAATAATCTTCTCCAGCAGACACTCGATTTGCAGTAATGAGCGTTCCACTATGGAAGATATAGACCCGTCTCGTTCATCACCTACACCAATCACCGTCCTCGTAGTGCGGTCCTGTACCACACATAATTTATCAGTTAAAGTGTCAATACATCTCAAATCTTTAATTTATCACACATGGTCGAGATACTTTGGGTATTTATAGAGTTCATCAGTTTGAGAAGGTAGAACAGTTTTGCATGACCAGCCCAAATGGTACCGACTCCTGGGAAATGCATGAGGAAATGATTAAAAACTCTGATCATGGATTATTATTGCACAATGATAATGTGTTATTATTCTTTTGTTACAGCTGAACTTGCCCTATCGAGTTGTTTCCATTGTTTCGGGTGCTTTGAATGATGCAGCTGCAAAGAAGTACGATCTGGAAGAACATTTCCCTGCCTCAAATGCATACAGAGAGCTGGTTTCATGCTCAAACTGTACCCACTTCCAGTCTAGAAAATTGGAAATTCGATTTGGGCAGAAAAAGGTATATTCTTTTTATTGTATTTTGTTATTGATGAAGCTTTCTCATTGTGATTAGGCTACACTCGACTTGATATTTGTGTTGAAAGTTTCTTATTGAAAAATATTTGTTGCAGAGCAATGAACAAGGGAAACAATACTGTCACCTGCTAAACTCAACCCTAACAGCAACAGAGAGGACCCTTTGTTGCATCCTTGAAAATTATCAGCAGGAAGATGGTGTTGAGATTCCGACAGCTTTACAACCATTCATCCCGTTTCAGGGCCGACCTTCAAGAGAAGCAGGAAAAGGGCCAGTTTTGGTAACAAGGCCTAAAGGAAATAAATTACTCGTTTTACTGAATGTTGGTTTTATATGCATGGTTGTACTGTATGCCATTCTTTTTAGGCCATGATTGACGACTAGATTTTGGTTTTGCGGTAAGCCAAAAGTTACTTGTGTCACCGATAGCAACATCTAGGAGCAAGCCAAGGCCAGCAAAGGATCCATCTAATCTCAGCTAGGATACTTTGTAATCAGCCCAATTTAATTTTTGGCATTTTTCATGTTTACTGCTAATCTTAATTGTTAAGTACTTAATTCGTAAGGATTACTTCTGCGAATTCTATGATTCTTGTTGTCTGTTTCGGCATTTTTTGTCTAACTCTAATTTAAGTTATGATGCAAAGAGGTATGAACCGGTCGGACATCAAAGAAAAATTAAAAAGCAAACCATTAGACATCTGACCTGTAGAGTTGGCAAAAAACAAACGGTATTAGCTTTCCTCGGTAAGTCTTGAGCTTGCAGTGCGGAAACTACCGCCATATCTGTTTTGCTAGCTCAATACATTTCTGCCCCATTCATTTCTTTCCATGCTTATAAATACCAGATCTGGAAGTATTTCCAGCTGAAACAACCCATCTTCCGTCGCCTCTTCTACCTTTGGCAGTCTGTTCAATTGCACATTATGTAAAATTGCAGAATGAAATTGTTTTTTCATTGTGTTTCCAAGCTTCCCACAAGGAAAAGAAGCCTAGGGAACTTTTCTTCTGCAGTACTCAAAGAAAATCGTACTCTTAAACAAAGGAAAAAGATGGGAATTTTTGTAATCGTACTACTTTACCATCAGATCACGATAAAGTAGTCCCAGCAGAGTCAATCTATTCTTCCATATCAGTTCTTCCTTCGTTCTAAACCTGAACGTTTATCACAGCACCAACATTTTTATGATGCAGTAAAATTTGGGGAAAATGATCCGTTCCAAAGGAAACCACCAAATGAAACAGCACCCATTGTGCCTACTTTGCCACTCCCGGTTTGTACATAATCGTCTGCAACTCACTCAAATTTTAACAAGTACATGTTCATTTTCAGTAAATGTAGATGCATGAAACAAACAAAAAACTATTACGAAATTCTGATGCAGGTATTAGATCTATGCAAGTAGATACGAGTAAAGTAACAATCTATCTATTGACCAGAATACAAGCACATAGAAAACAAGAGAAATTCTTAAATTAGTCGTAAATAATCCTCCAGCGGAAATCTCCCGCGATATGCAGATCGCCGGAGCTGGGTTCGGTGTGTGTATCATTGGTGTGAGAGAAAAAAAAGGTGGTGGGCCCCACCTTTAACCCCACCCCTGTAAATTTTCTCACGGTACAGATCGCCGGAGCTGGGTTCGGTGTGTGTATCATTGCTGGATTAAATAAATAATTTTTTTTTATTAATCTTTCACTAAAATCGAAAACCAGACTTGTAGCATTGGGAAGCATTTAATGGTGGTTTCAAATAAAAAAATCCTCCTGCCGCACAACAAAAAAACACCAAAGTTGTGAAGTAAATTCGACCGAAGACCCCTATGGAAAAAAGAAGATTGATGATGAAAAAGAAAGTCTCCATAATTAAGAAAACAATCTAAAAATTTGTAAGAGACTTATATTAAATACATGTTACATTTGTGAGAGGAAAAATCATTGTGAGAGACAAGTTGTTGTAGTTGGAGTTGATTTTTAGGGTTAGGGTTTGGAAACTGTTGTTCTATCACAACATAGATGAGGGGTGAAATGAAATGAAGAAACCTAATTCTACTTATAAAGGCTTACAGATCTAACCCGTTCAGACTAGGGTTAAATGACGGCCATTGATTTGTTGATCTAACGGATCATACTTTTCTTATGACTGATCGGAATCGCTGAATTATACACTTAAACTGACCGTATTCTATGTTGGTTTCGACAGCAATAAGGAAAAAGACCTTCACAGCATGGCTTAAAATGAAGCATCGCGGGAAAAGAAACTTCTTAATTTAATGTTTCTTTCTTCCTACTGATCTGGATTTTTCAGTAGCTTGATAAGGGATTCTATAAGAAGTTTTCATCATGACTGGGGACCTTCTTTTTGGATGCCTTTCTGTATTCTAAGCATGACGGTATCTGCTCTAAATTGTTCAGTGCCCAATTTGATTCTCGGGTTACTCTTCGGAAAGGCCTATCCACCGATTCTGTCAGAAGGATCTACTCTGCTGTGGTTCGCGCTTTGAGCCTGGAGTCACCTCTTGTCACTCTTCGGAACGGCTAATAGTTTCTGTTGGGAGGGCTTGCTTTGTTGCTCGCGTCTTGATACTGATCCCAATTACTCTGGTGGATTTGATGTGTTGCTGGAGGTGAGGTTATTCGAAGATGGTCCAAGGCGGAGGAGACTTCAGTTTGCGGGAAGAAGCTTTAATTTGCATGTTTTATGTCTTCCTCTTTGTTTATACATCGCTACACTGTACTGCTTTCCTGCATTTTTATCTTGGGAATGGACATGTATTCGAACTTCTAAAGTTACTTGAAATTTTGAGTCTTAACTGTTTCGTGCATGTGGCGTTGCGCGAAATATAGTTGTGGTTGTTTTTTTTTTCTGAGGAGGTGGGAAGCATTACTCCCCTTCCTGTCTCTACTTTCTACTTCCTCAGGGGACCTTAATTTTCTCATGCGAATGGTGTTTGCATAGGTCAGATTATGTTCTTAAGATAGAAGAGTGTAAATTTATAGCGAGGGATTTTAAATTCTTGCGAGTATGAATATTAAGTTAAGACTTTATGTATGCAAAGAAAATCTCTATATATATGAATGTGAAGCATGGTATGCGAAGACGTGGTTATGTTCTTCTTGTCATGCTATGTGAATTAAATTTTCATGGCATGCTTGAATTGTTAAAATGTCAAAATCTGTATACTTATCTCAAGAGGAGCGGGTTTCCTTTCTACCTGAGTGCTTCCTTTCCACGCCTCATTCGTGCTCTTTAGATTGCTTGTATTTGTGCGACTTTTGGAGGTCTTAACTGCGTCATAAGTAAGGTCTTACCGTCTTGCCCACATAGAACTTTAAAGGACTTATGGTCGCCTTGGGTAGGGTCTTCCACCTGTTGGGCGACGAAATCTCAGTTCCATGTGCTCTTACGAGTCATTGGCCATTGATATCTCCTTAACCGTGTTAGTATTCTTACCTCCACAGGGTTTTTCTGCGATAATATACCAGTCCTAAATACTCCCGTGAGTAAAGAGCCCCAACACATTGCCGTCTTTGACACAATTCAGCTCCCTACTGGATGGTGTCGTCCATTTATATTCCCCTGAATCCCCCCTTCAAGGAAGCCTCCCCTAACCATTTTGGTTGAGCTCCTCCCATCCGGTTATTCAACGACCAGTGTTGTCGTAATCTCATGATTTTCGCCTAAGTGGCTTAATAGTCATGAGATCACACCCTAAGTGGGGTTTGTTGGACCGAGTGTATCACATTTCAGGCCATCTTCTATTCCACTGGTCTGCTTTTACACCCATACCGAAGATCTTATTCGCTTAGTGGTTCGTTCTCAGTGGCCTCCAGTGGATGGGATTTTCTTTCACCCCAATAAATAATTGTCCTAGGATACACCAGCTATGACGTGCGTTAGGGCTTAAGAGTTGCCTCTTACACACACTGTGCAGTCCTCTGGTCGCACAGTTTGTACCAACTAAGTTGACACGCCATAACTGTATTCCCAGCCTCCCTAAGTAGAGGTTTTAATAATATTTTGCTTCCCCCTATTAAGGTCTTACGAAATTTATTGTTGCTTTGTTGCGTTGCTTTTATTTTGCCTTTTGCTTGTTTGCTTATCAGAAGAACTTGCATTGTATTTCTTGTAAAGAATTATCGGGTGCATCTTATCCTTCTTTGATTGTACATCTTATTGATTCAGGGATAGTGTATGCTCTCCATATTTGTCAGTGAGTTCATATTCCCCGTTTTCGACGATGCTCTTCACGATATAAGGTCGTTCCCAGTTCTTCGCAAGTTTTCCTCCTGACTCCCTCTGGTATGGTGGGAGTTCGCGCAACACAATGTCTCCTACGTTGAAACGCCTTGACTTAACCTTTTTATTGTATTCCCGAGACAGTCTTATGTTATAGTTAACCATGTGTTGTAGTGCGACTTATCTATCTTGTTCTACATCGTCAAGCTTTGCTAGAATAAGATCTTGTTCAAGTTCCTTTACAAAGCTTCGCGCTTAGTGTTTGGTATGATGACTTCTGTCGGCAGTACAGCTTCGACACCATATGTTAGACAAAAGGGATACATTCCGGTGGCTTCGCGTCGAGTTGTATTGTACGCCAACAAAATATTATGGAGTTTTTCTCACCATCCCTTATGGTGGCCATCAAGTTTCTTCTTTAGAATATCTGCCAAGGTTTTGTTGGTTTCCTCGGCCTGACCATTGCTTTGAAGATATAGTGGAGTTGATTTCCCACTCTGGATCTTGAATGCGTTGAGAAACATGGCGATTTTATGTCCTTCAAATTGCTTCCCATTGTCCGACACTAACTGCACTGGTATCCCAAATCTGCAAATGATTTGTTCGAATATGAAGTAGAAAACATCAGAGTCCCTGATATGCTATGTCGCCCTTACTTCGACCTACTTCGTGAAATAATCAGTTGCTACGATTAAGAACCTTCGCTATTTGCTACCTGGAACTAGGTGTCATACTATATCTAGGACCCATTTTGTGAAGGTCCAGACACTTAGCACAAAACAAGGTCCTTCCTGGAGCATGAATACGCTTCCCATATCTTTGGAATTCTTCGCACTTAGTGGCGATGTCCTTTGAAGTTTCTTGCATGTAAGGCCAGTAATAACCCTGTACTCTAGTCTTGAGTGTCAAAGATCTTGTTCCGCTATGATTTCCGGCGTCCCCATAGTGTATAGCCTTCATAATTTCAATGCCCTCTTCAGATGATAGACATCTCAAAAGAAGTCAAAGATCTTTTGTATTACACTCCATCTCTCAATTCGTAGTTTGTAGCTATGCTCTTGAGTTTATGTGCCTCTAATCTGTCGCGTGGAACCTCTCCGTCTTGCAGATACTTTTTAATTTAGGTTCTCCAATCGGGGTTTCCAGCATCTGGGGTATCATGTTCCATTTCCATGGTTTATACAGCATGCCCCCTGGTGTCTATATATGGTTGCATCAGACGATCAATGCGAATGAATCTTGTTTCTGAATTTACTATCATTGATGTAATGACCGCAGGAGCATCGGGGTGTATATGTTTTTCCGGCCTATGTGTCTCCAGATGACGTTTGGGATGCGGTCTGTATACTGCTTTACTAGTTGTGAATACCTTTGTAGCGCAACGTCATTGATTTTGTACCTCCCATCCATTTGGCGAATGACCAGTTGCGAATCCCTAGTAAGCCTGACATCTTCCAACCCCATCTCGACTGCTAGTCTTAACCCATGTACGGCCCCTCGTACTCAGCTTCGTTATTTGTAGTGTCATGTTCCAATCTAAAGCAATAGTCTATTCTTTCCCCTGCTGGTGAGACAAAGACGATCCCTATCCCATTGCCTTGAATGTTTACTTACCCATCCAAAAATATTTCCCATCTTCTTGGGTCGTCCGCCTTGAGTAGGTCCTCTAGATCAGGACGTTCTTCGTCAACATCCATTATTTTATTCACGGGGTCGTCTTATTCTAGAGGAAATTCTGCGATGAAGTGTTCTATCACTTGGGACTTTGGTGAAGATAAGACTTCGTAACTTAATCCGAACTGCTCGATCGGTACATTCCATCTTTCAATTCTTCCCACTCTTTTAAAGGATTTTAGTACCGACTCAATAGGCGTTCTGGTTAGTACCTTGACTTTATGCGCGTGGAAGTAAATACGGAGCTTTTGGGTCGCATAAACTAGCGCGAGAAGTAATTTCTCGATCTTTGTGTAGTTTTGCTCGGCAGAGTTGAAAGTTTTGCTGATGTAATATTGGTTTTTTCACCCCCTTGATCCGATCGCAGTAACACGGCGCCGAGGGAATATGGCGTCGTCGCGAGGTATATTAGTAACTGTTCACCCGATTCAGGTTTTTGTAACATGGATAAGTTGGCCAAATAATCTTTTATGCTCTGTAGTTCAACCTCGCATTCTTGTGTCCATGCGAATTTACTTCCTTTCTTTAGAATGTTGAAGAAACTTTTGTACTTGTCGGATGATAGTGACACGAACCTTCCTAATGATGCAATCAAACCATTTGGTTTCTGTACATCCTTGATGGTTGCTGGGATCTACTTGAATTCCTTCTTTTGAAACGATGTAACCCAGGAATTTCCCAGATGAGACTCCGAAGATGCACTTCGCCGGGTTTATCTTCATCCTTATTTTCCACATTTGCTCAAATATTTATTTTAGATCCTTTGTATGATCAATCGACTTTTTAATTTTTACGAGCATGTCGTCAACATAGATTTCCAAAGTGGTGGGTATCCAAGGTTTAAACACTTCTTCTACCTTCCGCTGATAGGTGGCTCCAGTGTTTCGTAACCCAAATGGCATTCGGTTGTAGCAGTATAGACCACTTGGAGCGAAGAATGTCGTGTTTTCCTGGTCCTTCTCTGCTAAAGGTATCCGGTTGTACCATAAATAACCAACCATTAACGATATTCATTCACATCCGGTGACAGATTGTACAGTCTGCGGGATATCTGGTAGCGGATAGCTATCCTTGGTGCATGCTTTGTTCAAATCGGTGAAGTCAATGCAAATACGGATCTTCTTATTCTTTTTAGGAACTATGACCATGTTCGATACCCATTCTGCATATTTTGCTGGTCTAATAATCCATGAATCGATCATTTTTTGCAACTCGACCTAAATTTGTTCATGATACATTGTTGCTATATTTCGTATTCTTTTTCTAACAGGCTTCGCCGTTGGATTGATGGCTAACCTATGGCATGCCAGAGAAGGATCTATGTCAGTCATCTCGCCTATACTCCATGCGAAGACGTCTCGATAGTCCTTTAGTAACTGAATGAGTTTCTTTTCTTCTTCTTCCTCCACCGTGGTTCCTATTACCATCTTCGGCTCGTCCTTAGTTCCTAGGTTAATGTCTTTGATGGGCTTTTCAGCCGTGAAATTTGGTGCACGTTCTCCTTCTGGTATTGGCTCCCCTCTCTGGTGCACATGATCGCCTTCCTTTTCGGAGATTTCACTAGGAATCCCTTTCCTTTCTATCGCCCTCACCATATAAACTTGGAATTCTTTCTCCCTTTTTATTTCTTTCGTTTTTTTCTCTTTATCTTTCTTTCTTTGTTTTCGCCCTTCTTGATATCGCACATTTAGGTCTTTGCATTTCTTCGATTGTAGAATATCTCCTTTGACTTCTCCTATTCCGTCAGGGACGGGAAAGCGAATGCGCTGATGGAATGTGGACGCGATTCCTATGACTCCGTGTATCCAAGGCCTCCCGATAATCGCGTTATAAGGGTATCTACATCCACAACGCTAAATGTTACATCTGTCTCTAGCGAATTGACATGAATTGTTATCGTAACTTCGCCTTTGGGTTTTGTTGCGATTCCATTGAAGCCAAAGATATCATAGTCCGCTGGTGAGAGATTTGAATCATTATATCCCATCGCCTTGAACGTATGATAAAATAATACATCTACACAACTTCCACTGTCGACTAGTCTCTTGTCTACTGTCATGGGAGGTATCGCACTATCTTCGTGTCTGCGATCTGATTGCATTATCAAGGTCACGATCAAGTTTTCTTCGTGTAGTATTCCTCCCTTTGGAGCATCTTCCACACAAAACGTGATAGGCTGCTTCTGCCATTCTTTCAAGGGTTGACTTTCCTCCTTTGGATGTATTTCTGCCCCATTGTAGTCGCATTTATAGATTCACGTTAGTACTTTATCATGAAATTCTTTTACATTTCTCGATTTTGAGACGATGGCATTACATTGTTGGTGTTCCTTATCATTTCTTCTTATCCATACTCGGTGTTGATTCGCTCTTCTCCATTTCTCGTAACGTCTCATTCGCGCTGCTCTCCTCATGTCTAGACGCCTTTGTTCATCGTGCCATATTTGTTCTTTTAGTCGTGCTTCTCTCTGTTCTCTTTCAGCGATCTTGTTTACTCTGCGGTATCTCTTGTAGATTTCCCCATATTCTTTCTCCAATTCATATTCTCGCATCTTTCTTTTCAGATTGTGGGCTTAGTATCAACAATCACCGATATTTGACTGCAAGATTCACTCGTTCCACAATTAATACCTTTTCTCTTTATTTAAGTTGCGCGAGCTTTCTTTCATGTTCTCACATGGTGATGATGTCTCCGTTCGTTCACTTGTGGTTTCAGTTTTCCTATCATTTCTTTTATCATCTTTTCTGACCCACTGCATGTTTCTGCGAATAGGACGTTCTCTGGTCATTTTTTCACTTCTCTCTTCATTAACTCTTCTTTTCTGTGTTGCTATGAAGTTTTGTTTGGTGATATAATCCCTGTAGTTCTGTCACCTGATAGATATGGATAACAGTCAACGGGAAAACTTTGGGAGAGATTTTTCTCAATGAGGCAAAGAGTATGGATTTTCTTGAACGCTGCTTTCCGGATCTTTAGAGCGGTGTTGTGAACTTTCAGGAAGATGATGGTTTCAGATAATGTTAAATCTGGATTTTCTCATGATGGACAGAGAATGATGATGGTGATGAAATGATAAACCAGCTGAAATAAATGATGATTTCTGACTGAATACTACCAGGTGGGGAATAATCCTCCCTTTTTCTAGCGCCAAAATATAGTTGCGGAAAATCCCACAACTACACCCAATGAAATAATAAGAACACAAAATCTAAGTCGTGGAGATAAACTCAAACATTCATGATATTATATACCTCTTGACACTAAATATGATCTTCAAACAAACTGATATATTGAGAGTATAGGGTTCTTTCAATTATCACAAAGTTCAAGCATACAACAATGTAAATGATAAGTAAAACTCAAACCCTAAATGGTTTCTCTTCTAGGTGATTACTCTCTCTGCTACTTGGCTGACCTCTCTTTCTTCATTATTCGAATCCTTATATACACAAATATCAAGGTAGCAGACAACTGAGTTCACGTGCAAAATCTCTGCTAGGTGATCTCGGTTCACTCTGTCTTATTTACCAGGCTTTTGGGAGATGTCGTTTTCTTTCGCATGGCTCCTTCGTACTCTTCATGGTAGGTGTCGTGCTATTTTAGTCGCAGGGCCGTTCTTCGTACGTTTTTCTCCTTATCGCATGATTACCCTTCGCCTAATATTTCTATTCTTTGTGTTAATTTAGTTTTATCCGATATTTCGCCCTACAAGGCTTACCTCTCTATCAAACCTGGAGGTAGACCGTTTTACCTTCTTCTTTCATGTTACTTTGTTAGGCCCATCATTTCTATGGCTTTTTTTTTTTTTTTTTTTTTTTTTTTTTTTTTGTATTGACTTGCCGATACAATGAAATATGAATGTGGAATTGATTAGGTTGATGAATGGTCACCGGGAGAAAAATCCTCGTTGTGTAAATTAAACAGCTAACAGTTTTGGCTCTAAAGTTATGTGAAGTTTATTCATGAATTTTACAAAAGGAGGCTGAAATGAACTGAGGAAACCTAGTATGCTTATAAGGCTTACATATCTAGCCCGTAAGGATTAGCATCGTAATTGCTGACCTAATATTACGTTGGTTCCCACAGCCATAGATATAAAAGCAGACCCTACGGCATGGCTTAAAATTAAGCAGCGTCATAATTCTTGGAGAACAAAGGATTATGTAAACAATGGGGTGAGCAACAAGGCCAGGGGGCAATACATAACTCGTTTTATTGAATGTTAGTAATTTTGTATGGGTGCTCCTTTATATACCCCTAGAAACATTAACGGTACCCCCAACAGTTAGTTATGTTAGTTATAAATTGGTTAACATGAAAATGTTAAAATTGTTCCAAATTTTGTATACCCATAGCCCCTCTTAAAGTTCTTAAAGTTTGTGAACAATAAAATCCGCAAAATAAATGAATCCCTGTATATGCGAACAAATGAAATCCCTGTATACCCCCTCTTGATATATATGCATGATCGAATGCAATTTTTTTTAGGCCATCAAATTTCAACGAGTGATTGATTAGACTAGATTTTGATTTTGGCTCACTTAAAGATAGGTAGGACAAAAAATGACTTGTATCATCCATACCGATATGCCAAGGACAGCAAAGTATCCATCTATTCTCAGTCAGGATATTTCGTAATCAGTATTAGTTTCCTGGCAGCATTTGTTGCTTCTGACAAGTGACCGATATTTCATTCAGACCAACAAACAGTGGGATTGTGAGGTTAGCTCACTAAATTATAGAATATAGAAATTCTTTCAGCAATTGATGAATTTTCTTTTTTCGATACTGTACTACTTTATCCAAATTCTGCATTCTCTCTAGTTACAAGCAGAAATTCATAGTTTTTTTTTTCTTTTTTTTTTGCATTTTTCGGTTTTTTAAGGAATCTTGTTTCTGTTGGAAAACGATTAATAAAAAAAGAATTTTTTTTTTAAGTTTTAATAAAAAACTCTAATTTATTGTTTTCTTTTGTGAATGAAATTTTTTAGTCCCACATTGTGGAGTTTCCAATTTTAGTAGTTTTAAGAAACTATATAAACCTTTTAGTCCCACATTGGGGAGTTTTTCTTCTTAAGTTGTATTTGTCAATTATATAAACAAATTTACTACTTTTGTAAAATCTATGGGAAAGGGGTTGCTCTATATTTAGAGGGACCCCTAAGGGAAAAAATATTTTATATTGTTTTCTCAAGCGTTCGAGATTTTCCTTTATGGTTTTTTCGGGAATTTCCTTTATGGTTTTTTCGGAGTTGCCAAGCTCAAGTTAAGCATCTACTACATATGCTAGTAGTAGGTGTATTAGGGTGTTTTATCCTGCATATATCCGTCCTGTGAGGGCTATAGCATCACTCTTGAGTGTAGCCGGGCGCTAATGTCTTAAGGGCAACGTGTTGAACACGTGACTCACTCTGTTTTTTACAAAGTTTTGCCTTGTTGCTGTTGCGGAGATATGGGGAGCTCATTTGTTTCATCAAATCGATCACTTCCATTATAAAGGAGCTAAGTATCAATAACTTTTGCTTATTTGATTTTTCCTTGTTTTTGATTATTGCACCCAACAATCTTAAGACATTAGTATTTGTAATAATCAAAAATGGTTGGTTGGTTTGTGAATCATGGTTGTTAATTGTGGAGTGAAAACAAAAACGAATTTTTGGTCAGCTGTAGAGTTTCGAGTTTATCTCTTAACCTAGAAAGAATTTCGATGAACCCTTTTGAGACAACGTAGTAGACATCCTAATAGTTACCCACGTAAAATTTCAGATTTTTTGGAGTTGTAAAAGTATTTTTTTTGATATTTTATAAAACTGAGAAACGTTCCTGAAATATTCTGACGGGCAAAATTTTGTTGTTAACTAAAGTAGTTTTTATAGGGTAACCATGAGTTTTTTGATATGGTGGTTCAAATGAAGTTTATAAATCTAGATATTATCTTCAAAACTCATATTTTATCTGAACTAAGGTGTGTGAGATATGGTGTATTAGGTGATTGGGAAATTACCGTGTCCGTGGTCAGAGTATAAATGAAGTTTGTGACATGAAATTGAAAAGGAACATGGCTACCAGGCGCATGTGGATGAACACAAGTCTTCTAAAGCTGACAAAGGAGAGAACATCAAACACAACTCTAAGCATAGTCTTCATAAGAGAGGTATGTTTCGTAAAAATGAATCCGGCATTACTTTAATTAAGGGTGATTGTTATTTTTGTAAAATTCCTGGTCATACGGCAGTAAAGTGTAGACAACATAAAACCTTAATAAGTAGAAAGTTAATGCTAATTTAGTTGAAACAATTTAGAACGAGTTCATTGACATGATGTCGGAAGTTATTTTAATAACCAATGTGAGAGACTGGTGGGTGGATTCTGGAGCCACTAAGTATGTTTGTTGAAACAGAGACATGTTCACCTCTTATCAGAGGATAAGGGATGTCGAGAAACTCTATATGAGTAACTCATCTGCGACAGAGGTTGCATAAAAGGGAAAGGTCGAGCATAAGCTCATACCTGTAATATTCTCACACTGAATGAAGTTTTCATGTTCCGAGCATATGAAAGAATCTTGTATCTTGTTTTCTTGAAGATGGTAAAATATTGAAGATCTTAATTAAATGTGGAAAACTTATTATAACTAAGGGTATTGATTTTTTAGGCAACAATTATAGGACTTAGGGTCTATATAAGTTTAAAGGAAAATCTGATGAAGTGAACATAGTTGATTCTTATGTTTTCTTTTGTGTCTTTGAATGTTTTGCATGGTAGACTTGGAACCGTAAAATTATAAGTCAACGCATAAACTGCCTAGCATAAGCTTCGTACCCAAATTTAGTTTGGATCTTGAACACAAAAGTGAAATGAATTTGCTATAAAATCTTTTAGCACAAATGTTCATAGTAATTCTAATCCCTTAGAATTAATTCAGTTAGGCCTAGTTGACATGAGTTCAACCCAAAACCACTATGGTAAAAGATGGTTTATAACTTCTGTAGATGATTGTACGAGGTACTATCTTGTATACTTGCATAGGGATAAAGATGATGCCTTAGAAGCCTTAAGATGTATAAACTTGAAGTTGAAAACCAATCAGAAGCCTTCAACATAATAATTGTATCCTTAAGGAGATAATAATTGCCTTGTTGATTAGTTCAGGATTACCTGCGGTCTTGTGGGAGGAGGCAGTCCTCTCAACATAATAATTGTATCCTTAAGGAGATAATAATTGTACCCTTAAGGATCAGATGAAACTCCATATGATTTATGGAAAGGTAGATGACCTTCTTATGAATATGTCAAAGTGTGGGGGTGTTTGACTAAGATTTTCATTCCTCTTCCTAAAAGAACTAGATAGAAACCAAAAATGTTGATTGTGTCTTCATATAAGGTATGCTGAGTATACTTCTACATATAGATTTTTGGTTGTGTGTTCTGATTTTTCATACTTTGGTGTGATTTTTATGACTTTGTTGTGAATACTATTACATAATCTAGGGATGCTGAGTTCTTTGAACATGTTTATTCTTAAACCTGTACCTGATTAGAGATGTGTTGTTGATCCCCTAGATTTATTTTCAAATAGTCAGAACTTATCTTAAAGGAAGATGAAGTTAAAGTTGAGCCTAAGAGAAGTATAAAAATTAGACTTGAGACTTCTTATGAAGCCGACTTCATAACATGCCTAGCTTAGTCTAAGCCCTGTACTTGTAAAGAAGACTTCTTATCTACTGAAATCCCATTCTGGTAAGAAGCTTCATTTAGTGAAATGGACTCAGTCCGTCGGAACCTGACTTGGGAGGTTTTTACCTCCAGAGAGTAAGACCATGAGATGTAAATGAGTCTTTAAGAGGAAACATTAGGTATATGGAACTGTAGAAAAATATTAGGCTAAGTTGGTAGCTAGAGGCTGTAAACTAAAAGAAGGTGTATATTTCCGTGATTCTTATTCACATGTGACGAGATTTACTTCCGTTGAGATGCTAATTGTTATTGCTGTCATAAACAAATTAGAGATACATCAGATGGATGTTAAGACAACTTTTCTAAAATCGTGAATTAGATAAAGAAATTTACATAGACCAACCTGAGGACTTTGTAGTGAAAGGTTATGATGACAAAGTTTGTAAGTTGAACAAATTTTTTTATGGTTTATAAAATAAGCACGTAAACAGTGACATGGAAAATTTGATCATGTGATAATGTGTAGTGGATTTAAGTTAATGAATCTGACAAGTATATTTATAAGTAACTTGTTAAGGATGCCTGTGTGATTGTATGCTTGTATGTTGATGATATTCTTATACTTGATACAAACATAGATGTGATTAATTCCACTAAAAACATGCGCTGAATGAGAACGTTGACTTGAAAGACTTAGGCCCTGTGATGTAATCTTAGGGATGAGGATTAGAAAATAATCTAACATATATAGTCTTAGTCATTCTCATTATTTTGAATTTGTGCTTAAGAGATACAATCAGTGTGATTGTAAGACCGCTTGTACTCCGTATGATTATTCTTGTAGACTCAAGAAAAAAGGGTAATGAAATATCTTAACTTGAATACTCAAGAGTTATAGGATGTCTGATGAATTTAATGAACTGTAAGAGTCCAGACATTGCCTATATTGTGAGTAAGTTAAGTAGATATAATTGTAGTCCAGAGAAATAGTATTCAGATGCACTGAGTAGAGTATTGTGGTACCTAAAATACTCTATTACCTTTTATTTGATTTATCAAAGGTATTTTGCTGTCCTCGAGGGACTTTGTGATGTAAAATGGATAGTTGACTCAGAAGAGTCTAAGTCTACGAGTGGATATGTTTCACTCTAACATCAGGGTTTGTTTTTGGAAGATTTACAAATAAACATATATTGCTTAATTCACTATGGAATCTGAGAGTATTGAGTTAGATAAAGCACGAGAGGGGGCCGAGTGCCTAAGATGCTTTTTAGAAGACATTCCTCTCTGGCATAGGCATGTGCCAGCTATATCTATACATTGTATCAGCCAAGCTATAATACCTAAAGCTGAAAATAACTAATCTCAATCGACATTATTTCCATTGATTGGATAAAGTCAAAGGAGAATATCGCGCAATCTTTGACGAAAGGTTTATCCCAAGAGATAGTTAGAAATGCATCGAGGGGTAAGGGGCTTAAGCTCATAAATTAAACTTGTCATGAAGGATACTCAACCTTGCTGACTGGAGATCCCAAGATCAAGGTTTCGAATGAGACAACTAATTTGTGGTGGGTAAAGGTAAACACTATCAGAGAATTTTATTCTCTGTCCCTTCCCTATGGTGTAGACGTGATAGTGTGACTGCATGTGAAGGGTGACTTTTAAGAAGTCTTAATGAGTTCTATAGTTTCAATTTTAGATTGAAGTGGGGTGTAGCAGTAACACTCTTTATGGAAACTCACCTATCTGAATGAGGAAGTGGGCCGCTTCCTATGAGAATATGAGCTTTGATTCTCTAGAGCATTCTGAGAAACAGGATATGTTCAGGGCCAAATTAGACAAAACGACACGAGCTTGGCAGCAATCTTGGAGATATCACCCGTGGTTGTTATCGCGAATTACATCAAATGCTAGCAGTTCAAGACATAGTTCACTGTCTCTATCAAGTAATTCCGGTAATATCTCACTAAGCAAAGATTCAAGACCTCATGGACACCTCTGCCTAAAATGGTATTTCCTGCGCTTTTAATGTCATTTTCGTTTTGATGGTTTTGTTATTACTGGAACTTAGGACCTAAAGGTCACTAAGGGTTCACTAGTTCATGCTTTTTCACTTTGGTGAAATATACCTATAGTGTCACCATGTGAGAATTAAAGATGAAAGCTCTCAATACTATTATGACTCTGGGGTCAACACACTTTTGTGTGAGGGAGAGGACATAGAAATGACTAGTATGATTTCAACACTTGCACGATCAGTCTGTTTGGATCGTGAGGTTGGGAGTTGATTTACCAAGATCTATATGTGTTTTCATGTTTTATTGAGTTTTCATTCATGTGGAGGATTGTTGGAAAACGATTAATAAAAAAAATAATTTTTTAAAGTTTTAATAAAAAATTATAATTTATTGTTTTCTTTTATGAATGAAACTTTTTAGTCCCACATTGTGAAGTTTCCAATTTTTAGTAGTTTTAAGAAACTATATAAACCTTTTAGTCCCACATCGGAGAGTTTTTCTTCTTAAGTTGTATTTGTCAATTATATAAACAAATTCACTACTTTTGTAAAATCTATGAGAAAGGGGTTGCTCTATATTTAGAGGGACCCCCAAGGGAAAAAAATATTTTATATTGTTTTCTCAAGTGTTTGAAATTTTCCTTTATGGTTTTCTCGGAGTTGCCAAGCTCAAATTGAGCATCTACTACATATGCTAGTAGTAGGTGTATTAGGGTGTTTTATCCTGGAGATATCCGTCCTGTGAGGGCTATAGCATCACTCTTGAGTATAGCCGGGCGCTAATGTCTTAAGGCCAACGTGTTGAACACGTGACTCACTCTGTTTTTTCCAAAGTTTCTCCTTGTTGCTGTTGCGGAGATATGGGGAGCTCATTCGTTTCATCAAATCGATCACTTCCATTATAAAGGAGCTAAGTATCAATAACTTTTGCTTATTTGATTTTTCCTTGTTTTTGATTATTCTACCCAACAGTTTCTTTTATCATTCAAATTTTCTTTTGTAACTGGTGGACCGTTTTATTTCGAGATAGGAATCAACATAAAAACAATAGGGAACGAAATCATGCATGGTATTCAGAGTGATCCTTTGATCTTGTTGTACTTGTAGAGACATGAGTTCTGTTCCAGGATTTGAGCAAATTCTTGATCAAAGGAACACAAAAAGATTAAGGCACAAGAACTGATTCTCATAATAACAGAAGCTCATTCCAATTAACACAAAAAGATTAAGTAACAAATTCATTTTTAGCAGTAAAGTAAGGTAGATCTGTAAAATGAAACAAGTAACCTCATCTTAACTCTCAAGAAATTCTGATGCAGCCTCCAGGTATAGAAAAGAAATACAGATACATAGAGGAATGAATCTATTTAGAGATCAAAATACAAGCCATACAGCTTAAATTAATCTTAGATTATCCTCCTGATTATCACAGGTGATTAGCTTATTATACATAAATTAAATCTTTCACCGAACAGCTCCTAAACAAAGGAAAAAAGAACTAATTATACAGAAATTAAATCTTTTACTGATCAGCTCTGAAAAAATACAGTTTCAAAATCTACTGATTCGAACTGGTGTGAATAATATTCGCCAGAATATGACCAAGGAAAAATGGTGTCTCACACCTGTAGAACAAAATCTAAAAAATTGGTAGGAAATCCTGTCAAAAACATCCCAGTTTCTTGAGAGAAAAAATCATAGTGAGAGGAAAGTTGTTGTTCTTGATGGCCTTGTATTTGATATTTCTGTTTCCATCGACGAATCGAGGAAAAGAAGAAGAACCTGAAAGAGATCTGTATTTAATTTTAGGGTTTGGAGTGTTTTTCTATCACAAACATAGATGATGGCTGAAATGAAATGAGGAAACCTTATTCTACTTATAAGGTTTCCAGGTCTAGCCCGTTGGGATCAGGGTTAAATGTTGACGGTTGATTTGTTCATTTAACGGCTCACGCTTTTCTCATGACTGACCCAAGTACTCTTAAACTGACCGTATTCTATGTTGGTTCCCACACGGCATGGCTTGAGAGGAAGAAGTATCATAATACTCGTTATATTGAATCTTAGTTTTGTAAACATGGTTGTATATTGGCATTCTTGTATCATCCATACGGACATCTAGGAGTAAGCCATGGCCAGCAAAGGATCCATCTATTCTCAGTCGGGATATTTTGTGATCAGCCCAATTTAGTTAGTTTTTGGCAGTTTTTCATGTTTACTGCTAATCCACTTATTAGCATCTTAATTCCGTGATTCGTTTGTAAGGATTACTTCCAAATATAGATATTTTGTAAATATAGATATCATGATATTAAGGTGTGGTGAGATTACAACATTTTTCCGGTGGCACTTTCGGTCTGCCCATACTCATAGCCGGCACAATATACATGCGAGTAAAACCAACAACGAATCTATTTAGAGATCAGAATACGAACCATAGAAAACAAGACAGAGATGTAAAACAAGTTCAACTACTCTTAAATTACCCTCCTTTTCACATAGGATTAACTAATACAAAAATAAAATCTTTCACTTAACCAAGACGATGCATACAGTTTAAATCTACCGATTCGAACTGTTGTGAAAAGATTTCACCCAGAACTTGACCCCGAAAAGATGTTTCTGTTTCCACCGATTGATCATGGAAAAGATGAAGACCGTGAAAGAGATAGGTTAGGGTTTGGACTGTTTCTCTGTCACAAACACAGATGAAGGCTAAAATGAAATCAGGAAACCTGTTCTCCTTTTTTTTTTTTTGGTTTTTTTTTGTTTGTTGAAACTAAAAGATGAATTTATTAAGAATGATTGGTGCATTTGGGCAGATATTTCATCAGGCGGACTTAGTAACCAGACACTACATACATAAACGATCTACTCTCCCAAGTTTAGACAGAATATCAGCTACTTTGTTCTTACCTTTTGGCACATGAAGACATTGTCAGGATTTAAACAAACTAAAGAGAAACTTTATTTCTTAGAATTAAATCCCTAAGTCTCCAATCAAAAACTATGTAAACTGTATTTCTAGAAACTTTATTTATTAAATTTAAGCAGCTTCCAGTTTTGGCTCCAAAACTATGTAATGTCCGTCTTCTGTTTTAGAGTGCTTCCTGAAGTCTGGTTTTTCTCACCCATTATGCACATGCCAACCCCTGCAACTCTCTCAATTTAAAATTTAACAAATTCATTTTCAGTAGTAAAGGTAGATCTCGGTATTAGATATATTCTCCATTGGACTTGCAAATGAGGAACTCCACAACATTCTGAATGAAGCCATTGGAGCTTGAAATTAATCTACTTTTTGGAACCCTATGCTCTAAAACTAATGTTTTTTAGATGCGCATTTTAGGATTGTGGGGTTATAATACTTTTTTGGGTGCCATTTTCGTCTTTTTTTTTTTTTATCGGTAAAGATAAGTTTTATATAAATAAATGTTGCGTACATTATACAATTGTAATGCAATCCTTGTTACAGAAGATACCAACATAAATGTTACTACCCACATAAGATAAGAACGTTGTTTTTGGGCATACTGAATTCTTATTTAGCATACAAAACAATAATCCTAACTTGGGTGACCTTATAAGGGGTACCCTATGAGTGGTTCAATTACCTATATACCTTTAATACAAAAATCTAAAATCAGTTTTCTAAAAAATCAAAATCAGTTTCCCTTAACATCTCTTTTTCTTCCTCCTCTAGCCGAACTCTTCCCCTCCCGCGAAAAAAAAATAAAATTCATCACCGTGATTAATTGTCGATTCGTAAAAATTTGATCGTCGATTAAACTCAACTACATAATGACTCGTACAAAGAAAAGCAGGGACTAGGAAAACCAAATCGTCTTCTAATCCATCAATTGAAGAAGAAGAACCAATTGAAGATGAAGGTGTAGAAACTGAAAATCAACCACCAATTGAACCAGAAATTGAACCAACTGCATCTCATGAAAGCTTCTTGTAAGTGTATATGAACAGTTCGGCATGAAATTTCAAGCCGAACCTAGACACAGATAGAGATGCATAGGGGTTCGGCGTATTCGATAATCATAATATGTACTGAACCTAGCACATTTACTAGGTTCGACTATTACGATATTCACATTATGTGCCAAACCAATACAAATTTCTTACCCCAACAATTATCAGGAATATAAAATGATCAGGTTCGGCTTATATAATACTTATGTAAATAGCCGAACCATGTACTACCAAAAGGTTCGGCGTTTAGGATTTTCTCAATATAAGCCGAACCTCACATAATTGTTCTTCCAGATCACACAGTATTAGGTTCGGCTCATTATGACATTTTTTAACAAGCCGAACTAGGGGCTACAAAGTGGGTTCGGCTCATAATAATAACACTTTCAGCTTGCCGAACTGTTCATTAGTTGTCAATATCCAGGTGGGTTCGGCTGATATATTAAGCTGAACGTATTCCAGACTCACCGAATCTCGGTGAAAAACACAAACTTTTTATGATTTTAAGCTACAAAAGTGAGATTACACATTAGATATAAGTGTACCCTCCTCATCCATTGAATCAAATACAAGCTTTTTTCTCATTTTCCCCTTATCCTTCTCCACTAAAATCTAACTATTTTTTTTCTTACTCAAAAATTTTCATCTACACAAATTTATAACTAAATAATCTTAAAACTAATCACTAATCAGAATTATTTTAACTAATCATTAGTATTAACACTAATCCTAAAAGGCCAGATTTGACATTAAAAAAAATATTGGTTAAGGGAGCTTCTGATTTTGTTATTTCACATCCTTTTTTATCTTTATTAGGTATGCCTAGTAAAATTCATGTATGCCTAAAAACATAAATCCCTCAAATAATTGAGGCCCAATTTTTGAAAACCCCGTAAAATAGAAAACCCATGTAGAAGCTGAAAGGATGAGATCCAGTCAACCCCTACCCATAACCCGAATCCTACCCGAGCCAATAGATTGAGCCCAAACATAACCCTAAAATCAACCAAATAGAAACTGCCGCGGATCGACCCAAACGAAGAACAGGAGATCATGGAAGGTGAACCATTAAATATGCACAAAACTTTAATTAGAACATGAAGATTTTGCTTCTTAAGAACCTGCGGCAATACCATCTCAGCACCAACTTGAAACATTTAAGACTGTATCCGCAATTTGAGATCTCTACCATCATTTTGCTCCAGCAACTTCAAAAATCACATCTATCACAACCAGTGGAACCATTCTTTAAACCACCAAGGAAATGGAAAGTTTTACCCAAGATTTGATTGATAATGAAGATGAAGAGGGCTTAGAAAAATGAACAGAGGATAATGAAAAGTGAAACCATTGAATAGACACAAAACTTCAATTAGAACATGAAGATTTTTGCTATCAAGAACCAGCGGCAATACATTTCAGCCGACTTTAAGAAATTAAGACTGAGTAGCTGTAACTTTGAGATCTCTACATCATTTTTCTCCACCGATTTCAAAAATCACATCTATCACAACCAATTGAAACCATTATTTAAACCACTAAAGAAATGGATAGTTTTACCCAAAGATCTGACTGAAGATGAAGATGAAGAGGGCTTTTAAAGATGAAGTAAAGAGCACAGCACTTCCTAACAAAGGATTTAAAATATGATTAAGGGTGAAGAATGAAGGGGGGACAAAAGTTATAAGGATTCATCAAAGCATAAGATAAAGAAAATCAGAGGAAATCAAATGATTCAAGCTTCCAAGACCACACAGTAGAATCCCTAAAGATTTAGTAAAAATATCCGCCAATTGCACTGTTGTAGGAGTGTAAGAAGGCGTAATAAGCTTCTGCATGATAGCATCTCTAACCAGATGACAATCAACTTCAATATGCTTTGTTCGTTCATGAAAAACTGGATTCTGAGCAATATACAAAGCCGATTGACTATCACAGAGAAGGCGCATTCCATGTGGATGATGAAATCCCAAATCACCCAGTAATTTTTTCAGCCATTTTAATTCACACGTCGCCGACGCCATAGATCTATATTCCGCTTCAGCTGACGAACGAGAAACAGTATGTTGCTTCTTAGTTTTCCAGGATATTGGAGAATACCCAAGAAGAACAAACCAACCCGTCAACGAGCGTCTAGTTAAAGGACAACCAGCCCAATCTGAGTCACACCATCCTTTCAAATCAAGACCACTATCAGAGCGCAACAGAATTCCCTGCCCAGGATTCTTCTTCAAATATCGAACCACACGAAGAGCCGCTTCCCAATGTGCTATTCTCGGCAGTTGCATGAATTGAGACAAAATATGAACAGAATATGCTAGGTCTGGCCTAGTCACGGACAAATAGATTAAACGCCCAATCATCTTCGATATTTTTCCACATCCGTGAACAAATCTCCTTTGTCCAAAGAAAGACGATGATTAGTTTCCATTGGAAATTCTGCAGGTTTTGCACCTAATAAACCTGCTTCCATGATGATATCCAACGCATATTTGCGTTGACACATATAAAAACCTTGTGCACTCGTGCCACCTCCAAACCCAGAAAATACTTCAACTTTCCCAAATCTTTCATCTTGAAACATTGTCCCAAGTAAGTTTGAATTGATCAAGCGCAACTAAATCATTACCCGCAACAATCAAATCATCCACATATACCAAAACATTAAGTTGGGTTTTTCCCTTAGTCATGTAAAAAGAGAATAATCGGAATATGATTGCCGAAACCCATAATTCTTCAAAGCTGCAGACAATTTTGCAAACCAACATCGAGGAGCCTGCTTTAAACCATATAAAGATTTTTTCATCCTACACACCATATTAGACTTACCTTGAGAAAATCCAGGTGGTATTTTCATATACACTTCTTCTTCCAAGTCTCCATGAAGAAATGCATTATGTACATCCATCTGATGCACTTCCCAATTCTTAATTGCTGCCACAGCTAGGAAAGTCGCACTGTCGTCATTTTCGCCACTGGTGCAAATGTCTCATTGTAATCCAACCCTTCTACTTGATGATTCCCAAAGATCACCAGTCTAGCTTTGAGCCGCACCAACTGTCCATTCTCATCATACTTCTCTGTGTAAATCCATTTACTACCAAGAGCTTTCTTTCCCGGCGGTAATTCTTCTAATTCCCATGTTCCTTGTTCTTCCAAAGCTCGTATTTCTTCTGCCATTGCCTTACGCCATCCTGGATGCTTCATGGCTTCTTTGAAATTTTTAGGCGCAGACCCAGCAGTAATTGCTGCAAGAAACTTTTTATGAACTGTAGAGAATTTATCACAACTAACATAATACGTCAAAGGATACGGCGTACCTGAGGATGATGATTGTGGAGAGTGAGCATGAGATGGACTATTTTGTCGTACAGTGTGCGTTACAAAACCTTTGAGCCGACTAGACGGAATCTTCTGTCTCCTTCCTTTACCCATACTAGCTTCCGTCACTTCCTTCGAGACCACAGGGTTCTCAGTAATATATTCTGGGTTCTCAGTATCATCGTCCAGGTTCTCAGTAATGTCTTCCGGGTTCCAGTAATGTTTTCTGGGTTCGCAGTAATACCTTCCTGGTTCCCAGTAACATATTCTGGGTTCGCAGTATGTCTTCCGGGTCTCAGTAATGTAATTGGGTTCTCAGTAATATCTTCTGGGTTCTCTTGCTGCACTATTTCTTCATCATCACTCCAACACACGTCATTATTAGCCTGAACTATCTCAGTTGCTGATCAGGTACCCTAGATATGTAAGGAAACTGATGTTCATGAAACTCTACATCCCTTGAAACTAAAAATTGTCTTTGTCTAAGTCATATACTTGCCATGCCTTCTTCCCAAAAGGATAACCCAGAAAGACGCACCTTCTTCCTCGACTTGCAAACTTATCCCCTTTACTACTTTGATCATGTGCATAACACAAGCAACCAAATACTTTCAACTGACTATATGGTGCCGGTTTCCCAAATAGAACTTCATATGGAGTTTTGTTATTTAGAACCGGTGTAGGCGTACGATTAATCAAATACGCTGCTGTCAAAGCACATTCTCCCCAAAATCTGATCGGTAAATTTGCTTGAAACCTCAAAGCTCTTGCCACATTCATTATGTGCTGATGTTTTCTCTCAACTCTTCCATTTTGTTGAGGTGTTCCTACACAGGATGTCTCAAAAACTATTCCATTAGTTTAAATAGCCACGCAATGCATTAAATTCAGTTCCATTATCACTTCTAACAATTTTGATTTCTTTACCAAATTGACGTTTCACAAGCGCAATAAAGTTAAGAAATATCGTTGCAACCTCAGTTTTGCTTTGAATTAAATAAATCCACACACCTCTTGAAAAATCATCTACTATTGTCAAAATATTGTGCTCCAGAGACGAGCACGTCTTATAAGGACCCCACAAATCTATATGAACCAAATCAAAACTACAACTGGATTTGCTCAAACTACTAGCAAAACTACTTCTACGATGTTTTGCACGTGGAAAATATCACACGCATCATTATTTTTCTTCAATAATCTACCCAGACCTGGTAACCGTTGTAACACTTTCTCTGATGGATGTCCCAATCGCTGATGCCACAGCTCATACGTATCTCACTCACCGTAAGCACTTTAACTGGAGGCACACCACAGAACTATATAGTCCACCTCGTCGCTCACCCACTCCAATCACCTTCCTCGTCAACCGGTCCTGTATAAGACATAAATTGTTAGTACATTGAACATTACATACTACCTCATCAATGAGTTGTGTAACAGAAATCAAGTTACAAGTTATCTGTGGCACATAAAGCACATTGTCCAATCTCAAACCACCAGGAAGAATGACTGTTCCTATTTTCTCAGAGTGAGCATATTTTCCGTCTGGCATTCCCACCGAACATGCTCTAATATCTTTCACATTTATCATATCATCTCTTTTACACGTGACAAGATTTGTAGCTCCTGTGTCTATAATCCAGGATGTTTGATTTGTCTTACCTTGGAGCTGGGAACTGATTTTTCTTGAATTTAAGTATTCAAGAACCTGCTGAACTTGACTTGCAGTCACGCCTGTCAGTCCTGATGCATCTCCTGAAGATCCAGTGGCATGATGAGATGATGTTGTTGCTGCCGAGATGTTCAAATTATGCGCACGTATATTGTCTTGTCCTCTACCTCCTCTGCTGTTCACAAAACCGGCACCAACACGTCCTCTACCAGCAGCTCTACCACCAGTTCGGCCTCCTCGACCATATCCTCTTCCACCTCTTTGTCTGTCACCCCACCATTCCGGGTATCCAATCAGCTGAAAACACCCTTCCTGTGAGTGCCCTTCTCGGCTACAATGCTTGCAAAATTTGTTAGGATCATACATATTATTGTATGGACGCTGGTCTGACTGAACTTTGAACGCCATAACATTGTCCTGTGTCTGAGACGTCACAACTCCTTCCCCCAATTTTAGACGTTCTGAATTAACCACAGCTTGATAAGCCACATCTATAGATGGCAGTGGTTCTCTTGCCAGTAACTGTTCACGCAGGGAGCTATACATGGTATCCAATCCAATCAAAAAATAGTGTAAGAAATCTTCTTCTCTCAACGTACTAACCTGTGTTGCAATGTTACACGTGCACAGGCCACAGCTACACTTTGGTATCTTCATGTACGTCACCATCTCATCCCATATCTTGTTCAATCTCCCATAGTACACTGCAACCTCCTCAGTCTTCTTCTGTTTGCATTCGCTTAAGGAAGCTTTCAACTGGCAGATCCGAGTTCCACTTACAACACAAAATCTCCTCTTCAAGTGCGTCCATAACATGCTCGAATCATCATAATCCCCCAACGTTGATCTAATATTTGTCTCCAATGTATTGCTGATCCAAGAAACCAGCATTGAATGCACTGCAATCCACTCCTCTAACTCCTCAGGTTCTGTTGGTTCTTTGACGGTTCCATCAACAAAACCAAATTTCTGTTTGGCTATCAATGATCTTCTCACTTCTCTAGCCCATTCATCATAGTTTGCTCCCTTTAATACAATAGGTGTGATGATAATCCCTGGTCCATCACTTGATCCCAGATGATATTCTGGTTTCTTCTTTTGCATATTGTTTTCTACCTCTTTTCCTCTTTTAGATGATTCTGCATCATCCGCCATGTTTACTGTTCTAGGGTTTTCTTATTCGTGTTAATCAACTCTGGCTCGTGATGCCATGTTAGATTTTGTAAACCACATATATCAAAATAGTTCGTACCTCTTTCATTCATTCAATCTGCCTCTTATACAAGATACACAACCCTAGTTTTAGACCCTAGAGTTCGACCTTACAATGGACTGTCCATAACAGTTTAAGCATTGGACTTTTAAGATGGGTCTCAATCTGGAGACTGTGAAGATGGGTCTCAACCCAACAGTCTCGAGCCCATATATAACTCTCCTAATAAAAACACGGAGTGAGGCCAAGGGGTGAGCAACAAGGCCTAAGGGCGATACATTACTCGTTTTCATTGAATGTTAGTTTTATAAGCATGGTTGTATAGCATTCTTTTTAGGCCATCAAATTTTAAAGAAATGATTGATGACTAGATTTTGATTTTGCTTCACTTAAAGATAGGTAGGCCAAGAATGACTTGTGTCATCCATACGGACATCTAGGAGTAAGCCAAGGCCAGCAAAGGAACCATCTATTCTCAGTCAGCATATTTTGTAATCAGCACAATTTTGAGTACTTGGTTTGTAAGGATTACTTCCGCCAATTCTGTGATTCGTTTTGTCTGTTTAGTCATTTTCGGCCTAACTCTAATTTAAGTTATGATGCAAAGAGGTAAGAACGAGTCAGACACCAAAGAAAAATTAAAAAGCAAACCATTAGGCATCATCTGACCAGCAGAGTTATAAGAAAACAAACGTGGTATCAGCTCATAAATCTTCCCTGGGAGTATTTTCCCAGTGAGTCTTGAGCTTGCAGTGCTAAAACTAGAACAAAGCCAGATTTTATTTTTCCCAATTCTATCTCTCTGGAATATGATATACTCATCCATTTTATCTTCAATTCTCACTTGACATACTCCGTAAATGATTTTCCATGTCGACTGATACTTCACCAACCCAAACTTTGTATCTGCGAAATCAAGAATCCCACAAAATCTGACGAGTTGCACTAATTAATTACAAGATAATCATGTTATTTTGCTTGGAAGCTTCTGTACTCCTTGTGTTACTAATCGGTGGAACACTACTGCCTTGCTTTTGTTTGCTTCTCTGGTTTTACAAGATCAAATGGTGTGCGTAATGCTGGATATATCTGTTTTTCGGCTCATGATGCGCTATGGCTCTTATAGACGGAGCTTTGAAACATCTTGGCATTTTTGCCCCATTAGTAGCTTTCCAAGTTGACCGATACCACAACCTTTGTTGAGGGTTCATATTTTATGCGGCCTTGTGCAAAGCAAGGGTTCCTTTTTTGTCCGACCTCCAAGGCCATTACTGGGGGGTTGGTTTCTGGAAGTATTGCCCAATTTTCTTCTTTCTTCCCCTATTCTATCTCCCGCACTCTGTTCAGTTGCACATTGAATGTAATTGTGGCCTGAAGTTGGTTTTCTCGGAGCTTCCCACAAGGAAAAGAAGCTCAGGGAACTTCTTTTCTGAAGTCCAAACAAAGAAAAAAGATGGGAAAAGAACAAACTCTTAGTTCTTCTCAAGACCTTGTACCATCGGAGCACGGTAAAGATATACTTCCATATCAGTCTTCCGTCCGTTCTACACCTGACTTTTACGTCAGACATAACATATTTTGTGATGCACGTTCATGGTAGCAGCTCGCTTCTTATCTTCCCAGCCATTCTCTATATAGGGTTTCTTCCAATTTGACAGGCAGATATGCAACTTGCTAAGAATATGCAGGGAGGACCAAGTAATAGACTAGTTAGGTCCTAGTGTTGCATATTTTGCGGCCTAACTACTCTTGCAAGCATTCACCGGTAGTCACTCTGCAAATGTATCCAATTTCACTCACCCACTGGGTTGGAAAAAAAACCATCTACGCCGTCAGTCATAGAGTACCTGGATCAGCAATTAAGATACGCGTGAGCCGCTAAACCAAATCGTGAAAAACAATCAACGGTCAACATTTAACCCTAATCTGAATGGGCTGGATTGTAAGTCTTTATAAATATAATAAGTTTTCTCGATCTATTTCAGCCTTCATCTGTGGCAGCGGAAGAAAAAGACCCAAACCCCAACCTTAAAAAAAATCAACAACAGATCTATGATGTGTTCTTCTTCATGATCCATCAAGGGAGACAGAAACATCAAATATATGGCCATCAGTACAATGATTTTTTCTCTCAAAATTTTGACATTTTTTTAATTCCGAGTTCTTAGATTCCTTTCTATGTTGGAATCTTGTGTCCAAATATTTTTACAATAAAAATTTATTTTTTTTACAATAGAATTTTCAATTACCCTTTCAATTGTTACTTTTTCGGAAAATGGTTCATTTGTCCAAATATTTTTAAAACACGATTCTAATGGACGAGTAAAAATTAGTATGGGTGGAAATGGACACAAAAAAAATTAGCAAGAATGACACTGGATTCACCTTGACTTAAACTTAAAAAATAGCGCGGATGAAACTGAATGCATCCTGTGTAAATTAAAAATAAGAAAAAGTGTTTGAAAATGGGCAGGATGAAACTGTTAACATCCTGGCTATTTTTAAATTTTTGTCCATTTAAACTGTATTAAAATATAGATTCTTTTTCACTCAGAAATTGTTGATTTTAATCTTTTTAACCAATTTGGTGTTACCTTTTTAGGCCCAACTAATCTAGGACCTGCCAATATTGCCTCGTTGATAACTATTCATCGATAGAAAAATCCTCATTGTTAAAACTAAGTAGCTTAAAATTTTGGCTCTAAAATTATGTTTTAAGGTGCTTCCTGAAGTGCAGTACTACTATTGCCATTGAACATTTCATTGGGTTACTTTCACACCCTTCACTTGTTACTCCCAGTTTGTTGACACTCCCTCTAAGTCTCTCAGATTAAAATTTCGATAGTAAAGGTAGATTTATCTCTCCATTCTGTTCCATTTGCACTTGACTTGCAAATATTTTTATTTATTTTTTGAAGAAAAGGTTATATTAAAGAAGAAAAAAAAACCTTTCACAATACAAAGGGAGTTACATATTCATGAGAGTCTCCCAATTACTCCAAATCAAACTAGGGCTAACAAACTTAAAGGTATCTGAATCACAAGACCAAACAACTACAAGTTGTTTGATAAGATCAATAATCTCCATCGCCTCTTTCTTCCTAGCCCCAAAAAACTCTCCCATTACGTTCTTTCCATAATCTCCAACAAATAGCATAGTGGATAATCCTCCACACTAATTTGCTTCTTCCTTGTAAGACATTTGTAGACGAAGCTTCAAACACATCAAATAAGGTTTTTGGCATTGGCCACGAAATTTTGAAGGCTTTAATGAAATAATTCCATACCTCAAAAGAATAAAGACAGTGCAAGAACATGTGATCCATTGATTCTCTAACATTATTGCAGAAGACACATAAATCACTGTCTATCTCTACTTTTCTATGCCTCAACATGTCTCTAGTTAGAAGGGAATTGGTCAACTATTATGAATGAGTATAACCAACAATGAATCTATGGATGTATTGGAGCCTGAAATTGGTCCACTTTTTGCAAACCTTATGCTACTGAACTAACTAATGCTTTCTAAATGAGCTTTTTAGGGTCGTGGGGCTACAATAGATATATGTGAGTAAAACCAACAATTTAGATTAGTCTTAAATTATCCTCATGCTTTTCACATAGTATTAACTAATACAAAAATTGAACCTTTCACTTGAAAAACTAAAAACAAGTTAAACATTCCCCTCACAGCAGCACCATAAACAAGCAAAACATACATTTTGAAAGCTACCCAGTCGAAGTGCTGTTCAAAGATATCGCCCAAAGATGAAAATGGAAACAATGGTCACTCCAACTAAGAAAAAAATCTAAAAAGTTGGTCACGCTACGGTTCACTGATGATGGATGATAAAGAAGAACATGAATGAGATTTGTTTTTGATTTTTTAGGGTTTGGATTGTTTTTCTCTCACAACACTGGAAACTGAAATGAACCGAGTACACTTAATAAGGTTTACATATCTAGCCCATTCTGATTAGGGTTAACTTTTGACCGTTGATTTGTAGATTTAACGGCTCAAACTTTTCTTATGACTGACCCAAGTAGTGTAAGCACTAACGGCTCAAAAATTAAACAGTTGTTTGTTTTGGCATTTGTCGTCCTAACTTCAATTTGAGTTATGATGCAAAGGTCCGAATACGTTCTCCCTGTATACCATTGCAAAATTTGATCAATTTAATTTATACTTATTGATTGTTGTGACTTGAGATCCAAAATGCTCATTACTCCGAACCAGTGGGCACAAAGAATCTAAGATCCAAACTTTCTTTTGGTAATCCAATTTTATTATCAATGATTAAATTTTTAGGACCATAAAATCTGGAAAACAATGAATCCCAAAAATTCACATTACTTTGGGCGCCCTATTAGAAATGAGCAACAAATTATGGTATACAAATACTTCTATTTGGCTAACTTTATCGTTTGAAATAATCCATGAGCCGAATTGAATACACTGCTGCTTGTGTTTTGTAATGGCTAACTGCAACTCTCTCACGTTAAAATTTAGGGTTAAGTGGCAAAATGCCCAAAAATGAATCTCAAGGTTGTGAAAATGCCCTGTAAGTTAGGGAAAAGATTAAAATGCCCCATTCTATTAGTTTTGGGGCATTTTGATCAAAATTGGGCATCTTGACCGATCAATTGAGTTTTGAAATTCCATTTTTATCCTTCTTAATCAAAACGCCCCAATCCGCCACTACCACCGCGACCACCAACAAACAACCACCAACCACCATCGTTGCCATCACCACCGCCACTGCCACCATCCCCACCACCGCCACCACCACCACCACTAGAACAACCACCACCAACACCACCGCCACCGCTACTGCCACTACCTCCTCAACCACCACCACCACTACCACCACCGCCACTATCACCATCACTGCCACCACCACCGCTACTATCACCATCGCTGCCACCAACAATATCACCACACCACCGCCGCCTCCTCCACCACCACCGCCACTATCACCAACGCTGCCACCACCACCGCTACTATCACCACCGCTGCCACCAACAATATCACCGCACCACCACCATCACCAACTGAATCTTAAATCCTGAACCCCAAACCCTGAAGCTTGAGCCCTGAACCCTGAATTTTAAACATTGAACCCTGAATAATGAACAATGTATCTGGAAGGGCAATTTCGACCACTTCACAGTCTCTAACGGAAAATCTAACGGAATGAGGCATTTTTATCTTTTCCCTAACGTCCGGGACATTTTCACAACATTGGGGTCCATTTTGGGTCATTTTACCACTTAACCCTAAAATTTAACAAGCAACAAATTCATTTTCAGCAGTAAATCAATGTAGAGCTGTAATTGAAACAAGCAACATCATCTTTTAACTCTTAAGAAATTCTGATGCAGCCTCCGGAAAACAATTATATAGATAATATATGAGAATCTATTTAAAGACCAAGAACATGAAAAACAAGACATAGATGCATTCCATAACATTTAATGATCCACGACCACGAGTCTGTCCTACACTAACCTCCTCACTTACCAGCTGGTAAAAATCAAAAGATACAGTTCTAAAATCACAAAATTGGTTAAACAGACCAAAATCAATAATTCATGGGTGAAAAAGACATCTAGATTTTGATACTGTTTAAATGGACAAAAATATAAAAATAGCCAGGATGTAAACAGTTTCATCCTACCCATTTACATCAGGAAGAATCCAGTTTCTTCCTTGCTATTTTTTAAGTTTAAGCCAGGATGAATCCAATTTCATCCTTGCAATTTTTGTGGTATCCATTTTACCCATACTAATTTTTACTTGTCCATTTGAACCATGTTTTAAAAATATTTGGACAAATGACCCATTTTCCGTTCTAAAATCTGATTCGAATTGTTGTGAAAAACATCCGCCGGAGCATGCGAACAGAGAGAAGGTGGTTGTCTGCTTCAGAACAAAATCTAAAAAATTGGGAGGATATCGAGTGAAGTACATCATAGTTTCTTGAGAGGAAAAATCATTGCGAGAAGCTTTAGTTGTTGATGGCCGTGTACTTTCTGTTTCCATCGATGGATCATGAAAAGGTGATTTTTAGGTTAGGGTTTGCATTGTTTTATTTCACAACACTGATGAAAAGGCTGAAATGAAGTGAGGACACTTATTCTGCTTATATAAGTCTTACTAATCTGCCCTGTTCTGATTAGGGTTTAGTTTTAACCGTTGATTTGTTTTTTAACGGCTCATCGTTTCTTATGACTGGCCGTAATTGCTGACCCAAGTAGTGTATGGCTGACCGTATTCTATGTTAGGTTCAGCTAGCCATAAGGATAAAGGCATACCCTGCGGCATGGCTTCAAATGAAGAAGCATCATAAATCTTGGAGAACAAAGGATCATGTACAAACAAGGCGGTGATTATTGGGTGAGCAACAAGGCCTAAGGGCAGTACATTGCTCGTTTTATTGAATGTTAGTTTTATAAGCATGGTTGTACGGCATTCTTTTTAAGCCATCAAATTTGAAAGAACTGATTGGTGATTAGATTTTGATTCACAAAATTAGTTAAAAAGACCAAAATCAACAATTTCTGGGTGAAAAAGATATTTAGATTTTGATACCTTTTAAATTGACAAAAATATAAAAATAATCAGGATGTAAATAGTTTCATCCCACCCATTTTCAAATACTTTTTCTTATTTTTAATTTACATCAGGATGCATCCAGTTTCATCCTTGCTATTTTTTTGGTGTCCATTTCACCCATACTAATTTTTACTCGTCCATTTGAACCATGTTTTAAAAATATTTGGACAAATAATCCATTTTCCGATTTTGATTTTTCCTCCATTATAGATAGGTAGGCCAAAAGTGACATGTGTCGTCCATACCGACACATCTATTCTCAGTCAGGATAACTTGATTCTTTGTCGGGATAACTTCCGTGGATTCTGTGATTCGTGTTGTCTGTTCTGGCATTTTTTTGTCTAACTCTAATCTAAGTTATGATGCAAAGAGGTATGAACGAGACACCAAAGAAAAATTAAGAAGCAAACCTTTAGACATCTGACCAGCAGAGTTAGCGAAAAAACAAACGGGGTGTTAGACTTCCTTGGGAGTCTCTTCCTCAATGAGGCTTGAGCTTGCGGTGCTAAAACTAGGAAAAACCAGATTTTTTTTCTTCCCAATTCTCTCTGGAATGATTTGTTATTCCATTTTATCTTCGATTCTCACTTGACATACTCTTGTAAAACCATGTCCACGGTGCCAAAAGGATAAAGGCAGACCCGAACGGCATGGCTTAAAATGAAGTGGCATATAATTCTGGGGAACAGTGCAAAACTCGCGTAGTAACTAAAAAAAAAACCAAAGAGTAAGGTTAATACTAAACTTAAATACCTTCGAATTAAGGGACCTGCAAGATATATGTCGCCCCCATTACTTAGGAATCTGTTTGGGTTAGTGGTAAGATGCCCCAAAATCGACCCCAACTTTGTGAAAATATCCCGAACGTTAGGAAAAAGATTAAAATGTCCCATTCTGTTATTTTAAGAGCATTTTGATCAAAACTGGGCATCTTGATCGGTCAATGGAATTTTGAAATTCCATTTGTATCCTTTTTAATCAAAATGTCCCAATCACTACTACCGCCACCACCAAACGAACAACCACCAACCACCATTGCTACCACCGCCACCACCACAACCACCGTCACCACCACCGCCAGCACCACTACCACTAGAACAACCGCCATCACCACCACCGCCAGCACCACCACCATCAGCACCGCCACTATCACCATCGTTGTCGCCACCGCACCACCACCACCACCATCTGAATCCTGAACCCTAAGCCCTGAACCTAAAACTCTGAACCCTGAATTTTGAAACATTAAACCCTAAATCATGAACAATGTACCCTTAAGGGAAATTTCGACTACTTAACTCTCTCTAACGAAAGATCTAACAGATTGGGGCATTTTTATCTATTCCCTAACGTGCGGGGCATTTTCACAAGGTTGGGGTCGATTTTGGGGCATTTGACCATTATCCCAATCTGTTGTTGCAGGCTAAACAGTAACATCTCCCTGGGTGTTCTACCTCTCCAACAGAGAGTTTCTTTCCAAACTAATGCTTGTCGGAAACTATGCGATAATTGAAATCACATAAACCAGATTTTGCAAGTTTTTTTTTTTGGGGGAATTTTAAGAAAATGCCACACTTCCAATTTCCGGTTTAAGAAAGTGCCATTGTTTTTGTCAGAATTAATAAAATTCCACAACCGTCATATATGCCGTTAAGGCCCACCAAACAGGTCTATATTCTTTGAATAAGTCAAGAAAATATTCGTCTTTACCTATTTGCCCTTCACAATCCTTGAAGATTTGATTTCATACAAGAAACATAAAAAAGAAAGCCGATCTCATTCATGAATATGTCCATTAGATACCACCGTTCACTTAGGTTTTAACGGTGAACCAAAATCCTAAATTAGGTTTATGTCTTCAACACTATTTTCTCTCTTCTTTTTTTTTTTTTTTCTTCTGTATATATTTGAAAAGATAGTGTGGTAGATGATTAATTAAGAAGAGATTGATTGAATTGTGGAATTTAGGGATTAATTGAATGGGCTATGAAGCTATTATGTGGAATTTAGGGATAAAGTTGCATGAATAGAAATTGGGTCTGTTTTGAGAGGAAATTGCTGGTGGGATTGTAATCGAGACCGAGATGGAGAGTGAATTGACATCAAATGAGATGGAGTCGGTAAGAATTAGTGGAGATGATTGAGCTATTGTAATCAGTGCAAGGAGATATTGAAGTAAGGATGGAGGGGTATTGCAGACGGACTGCCGGAAAAGTGGGTATTGCGAATGCTGTTCTCTTGGAATATGTACCAAAATGGGTGTTGGCTGTTCTCTTGAGGTTGAGAAGGTGTTGACAAATGCTATTTACCGTGAATGCAGCAGGCTGAAATTGATTCAATCAATATGATTTTGTATGGGATTGTCGGTTTGAATTGGATTGGTAGTAATACCATTTGGTTCATGTATGTTATTATTTTAAGCTTATACCTACTATCTGTTCGATGAAATTCCCCAAACAAAGGATTAATAAAAGCATACTAAAAGGCGTCTCAGTCAATTGTGTTCTCATCTTGATTAATTTTTGTGGATTTGACAGTAGTATTGTTAAGTGATTTTGATCATTTTTCTGTTGGTGGGTTATATTTGAGATTTAGCTCTGATTCACGCCTTAGCTCGCTAGTGATTCGCAATTATGACCTGATTTAACTCAGTGTAGTGAGATAATTCGAGGGCATGAATGTCTTTTACTAAGCTGAATTATTGCCACCTAGGCACTAACGAATGTTAAATATTGAAAAAAACGAGATGGAAAAGATCAGATGTGTGGCATTAAATAAATTCTGAAAAAAAAGTGGCACTTTCTTAAACATGATATTGAAAGTGTGGCACTTTATTAAAATCCCCTTTTTTTTCTAATGTTTTATTCAACGAATCCTATTTCTTTATCATTCATTTTTCATTTTTAATGAATTCTTTATCGTGAAGGCGAAGCCATCATTTCAGATATTCAAGCTGATTAGGTTGAAGAATAGACATCAAGAGAGAAATCCTCATTGTTAAAATTAAGCAGCTATCAGTTTTTGGCTACTGCTAGTCAAGTGCGCAGTGCTGCTATTAGTCATTGAATTTGGCTACTCTGGTTTTTCTCACCCATTATGCCTACTTCACTCTCAGCTTGTACATATATACACACTGCAACTCACTCAGACTAAAGTAACAAATTCATTTTCAGTATTAAATGTAGATCCCATTGAATGAAAATGAGACAATTAACAACCTCATTTACAAATATGAAGGAGTAAATAAATCTATTTAGAGACTAGAATACAAGCTCATAGAAAACAGAACACAAATGTAAACACTTCAATTCGATGGAATTAAAGAACTGATTATAATTAGATTTTGATTTTGCCTCAGTTATAGATAGGTAGGCCAAAATAACCTGTGTCATCCATACCGGCATCCAGGAGTAAACCAAGGCCAGCAAAGGATCCATCTGTTCTCAGTGAGGATACTTTGTAATCAGCCGAATTTAGTTTTTGGCACTTTTCATGTTTACTGCTACTAATCTTGATTCCTAAGTACTTGGTTTGAGTTGAGTATTACTTCCCGCGAATTCTGCGTGTTATCTGGTTTGGCGTTTTTCGATTAACTCTAATTTAAGTTTTGACACAATGAGGTATGAACGAGTCTGACACTAAAGAACAATTAAAAAGCAAACCATTAGACATATGACCAGCATGGTTAACAAAAAAAAACAAGTGAAAACTACAGGAAGACCCATTCTCCCAGACTTTTCAACTATGAAACCTACGCTCAGAAAAACACAAGCGCGCACCCATTTTCTGGAAGAAAATTATTCTCAAACCTACAATTTCAAAAATTATGTTTTCGTCTGTTTTAATGGTCGAATTACACTTCTTCTTCAGTTGTTTTTCCTGTTCCTCCAACTGTGAAGTAATCGTTAAAATCTCTGGTGCAGGTTCAGGATTTGTCTCACAAGACCTTTATCTTCATGGGTTCTTTAGCGTTTCGATCAAATTACCAGCAGATTATACAGCCGGGGTTGTCGTTGCCTTCGATGAAGAAATCAAGTTAGAACTTGAAGATGGTGATGTTGTTAATGTTTATGATTAATCTCTTCTCTGTTGCTGCATATAGGGTTTGAAATTGATGCTGCTACAGATCGAGAAAAAGAGAAGAGTTGCTCAGAAATTGAAGCTCGGATTCTGAATCTGCTTCTGAGATTCAGATGGAAATGGTGGTGAATTTTAGTTCAAAGCGGCGATTTGTGAAACAGATGATTGATAGAAAAATGGTGGTTCAGATGAATTTCAAGGGTTAGAAGATAATCTGCTGCTGTTGTGAATTGGGGTTTTAAGTGAAGAAATATGAAACTGGGTTTAGTGTTTGAGCAGTTGAGGAAGAGAATAAACTGAGATGCTCATGTCACTGGATTCATCATCGTGTTGCTGCTGGTGATGACTTGTAACCGATAGTGCTGTCTCAATATCTCCAATAGTTGGACCTGAGTAGAAGTTGTGTTCTGGTGGTTGTAGTTCAATTTGCAGGTTAATTTGGGTATCGAAATGGTGGCTGATGTTTGGCGAAAATTTCAGTGGAATTGAGATCTGTTCATGAGCAGAAGCAATGGGTTTTTGAGAGCACTTCGATTGCAACAAGAAAAAGGAGATGTGCCCGTGCCTTGGTGGTTTTGCAGCCGAGTTTGGAGCTGAACTGGGTTTGATTTGAGCTGATATTTCAGCAGTAAAATGTTGCTTCTATACAACTGAATGATGAACTGTTTACAGGGATTCGAATTGGATTAGTGTTGACAGCGGTGTGGCTCAAGTTTGTAAGGGTTTGGTCAAGTTTTTCTCAGGCGAAGGAGCTGGTGTTGCTGCTACGTCGGAAGTAGAGTTGTTGAATAAAGGGCAGTTCAGGAAAGCAAGGAATGAGGTTGGAATGACCAAGTCCGGGACTTATTTTGGTTGTATGTTGAGCTGAAGTTCAGTCTTAAGATATGTATTATTGCTATGGTTCTTTGCAGCTGTTTTCCAGGGATGCTGATGAATATTTACAGAGAGTCAGTGAAGGAGATATAACAATAGGAGGCAGATATGATGGCATTCTAAGTCGTGTACTGCTGGGATGATTTGCGGTTGTGTTTGAGGACTCAGGGCGTGGTTTAGAAGCCTGAGATGAACAAGGATAAGGAGGTTTATGGCACAAATATCATGGGTTTGTATATAGCAGTAAAGCTCTCTTACTAACTCGGCATCATTTTCTGTTGACCCATCAAACCAATTAGTTGCTGCTCTTAGTAAATATTCCTCCATTACGATGATCTTCAACTTAACGTATACAATTCACAACATTACCAGAAGAAAAAGAATTATTGATGGTAGTATAAGTAAAGATGAAGAAATAAAGGGATAGGTGTTGTTGGTTGGAAAGCTACAGACGTATTGGTGTTGTTGTTGTCCATAATGGTTGAATAATCTGTTATGCAACTCTAAAAACAGTTGCATAACATGTTATGCATCTACAAAATTTGTTGCATAACGTGTTATGCAGTCCGAAAAATGATTGCATAACACGTTATACAACAACATTTTTGTTAGTATTGAAACCAACAAAAAATAAGGTTGCATAACTTGTCATGCACCTACAATAATATCTACATAACATGTTATGCAGTCGTGAAAATGGATGCATAACCTGTTATGCATCCGAAAATATGACTGCATAATGCATTATGCATCGAGAAAATTGTCGCACAATCTTTTATGCATCGAGAAAATAGATGCATAACATGATATGCATCCGTAAATATGGATATATACTGCATTATGCATCAATTTTTTATACTCAAGAAGGGTGCGAAAACAATGGGTACATGACTTGTTATAGATGCATAACTTTGTTATGCAGATGCATAATTTGTTATGCAGTCGAGAAAATGGTTGCATAATTCGTTATGCGTCTGCATAATGCGTTATGCATCCTTTTTGGTGGCTGCATAATGGTTATGTATCAAGTTTTCGAAAATTTTGCCTAAAACGATGATCACGTCCGATTTTTTCATGAAAAACAAAAATTCGATATTGTTGTTTGTACTCGTTGCGTAGCTCTCTTTAAAAGATTTCCAACCATATAAAATTTGTAAATTTCTAAGGTGCGGATTTTTAGATATGTTATGTCCAAGTTGAGTTTCCAATTATACCCCTGATGCATAACTCAGTCATGCAGATGCATAATCCGTCGTGCAGAAGTCTTTAATAGTTTCATATAATTATGGGTGTCACGGAAATAATTATGGGTGTCACAGTACCCAAAATTAATTGTGGCCTGAGAATGAGAATATTTTTTTTTTGGGTCTCCCCTTAAATTCCCCCAAAAAACAAACGGGCTTCCTTTGGGAGTCTTTTCTTCAATGAGTCTTGAGCTTGTAGTGCTAAAACCTGAATGAAGCCACATTTTGTTCTTCCCAATTTTACCTCTCCAGAACGACTGATACTTCACAAACCCAAACTTTGTATCAGTAGAATCAATGAATCCTACCAAAATCTAACGTGTTGCACTAATTTCAAGATAATCATGTTGTTTTGCTATGCAGATTCTGTACTCCTTGTGTTTCTCTTGGTGGTATATATACCACTTACTATTACCGTGTTTTTTTTTTTTTGATCGGCCACTACTACCGTGCTGTTGTTTTGCTCTCTCTGGTTTTACAAGCGTATGACTACCAATACCTTTGTCGAGGGTACATATCAAGAGTGCCTTGTCGTGCGACTTCCTTCAAGGTCATTACTAGGGGGCTAGGTATTTGGTAATTGGCAATGAAGAAGGTCGTTGAATAATGAAGTGCATGGTTGTGTTGGACTTAGGAAGGGTAGAGTGAAGGAACTTTACCAAAGTTGAACAGGTAGATGAATAATCATCAACAGAGAAAGTTAAAATTAAGCAATTATCGGTTTTTAGAGGTTTGTTCTTCTATTTTACATTGCTTCCTCAAGTGCAGTACCACTATTAGTCATTTCATTTGGGCACTCTGGTTTTTCTGACCAAATAAAAACCGGATATATGGTATTGGGAAACATTCAATGGAGCCGCCAAAAAAACACCAATTTTTCAAGACCAAATTCGCTGAAAGATGCCGACGAAAACAAAAATCCGGCTAAGGATCCATCTATTCTCAGTCAGGATATCTTGTATTCAGTCCAATTTAGTTTTTGGCATCTTTCATGCTTACTGCTAATCAAACTTATTAGTATCAGATATGGAAGTTGATTAGGCTGACGAATAGCCATCAAGAGTGACATCCACTGTTTAACCTAAGCAGCTATCAGTTTTTAGCTCTAAAATTATAAAGTTTGTTCTTCCATTCTACATTTCTTCACTTGCGTCTCCCAATTTATACATACTCCCAATGCTAACTCTCTCGTAGTAAATTCATTTACAGATACAGATGAGAGACTAGAATTGATCTGCCTGAATGGTTCCCATATAACACTCAAGTTCAGTCATCTTGGATTTAGCTGACTTATGCAACTGCAGTGGACAGTTGCCACTTTTTATAATTCAAAATTATCTCTTCCAGGCAGTTGGAAAAAGGGGATAGGAAAGGGAGAAAGAGCAGTTATCAAGCTATCTATTTATTATGAATGTTTTATTTTATTTTGTATTACCACTTCTTATGAGTTGATGATCTCAAGTAAGAATGATGGATTGTTTTCCGTGAACATTGGCTTGCTGGAATTTTTATGACTGGGGTGGTTTGACTCAATTGAGTGATGAGTCTCCCAAGGAAAATTTTGGATGTTAGTCATCCCACCCTTGAAATTGCTTTAAACTTCTGTTGTTAAACTTTAGGGCTTCAGTCTTTTTTCTTTCAGAGCACAGATGAAGGCTGAAGTGAAATGGGGAAAGCTGTTCTACTTATAAAGGCTTACACTTCTAGCCCGTTCGGACTAGGGTTAAATGGTGAATGTGGAAGTTGATAGCCGTGTATTTGATGTTTCTGTTTCCATTGATGGTTCATGGAAAAGAAGAAGAAGATGAAAGAGATCTGCAGTTGATTTTTAGGGTTAAGGTTTGGGCTGTTATTCTATCACAGACACGGATGAAGGCTGAAATGAACTGATCAAACTTATTCTACTTATTAAGGCTTATATATTAAAAAACTAACCCGTTCGAATTAGGGTTAAATGTTGACCGTTGATTTCTATGTTGATTCCCTAGCCACAAGGATAAAGGCATACCCCACGGCATGTATTAAAATTTGTTAAGATCAAATAAGTGTGTTTAATACACAACTTTGTCGCTGACATTGTTAGAAATTTGTTTCCGCCGATGAAACAGTAACAATGTAACATCTCCCTTGGGCTCCAACAGAGTTTTTTTCTTTCGAAATCAAAGCTGGTTGGATTATACGATAACTGGTACTCAGTTACTGAAACTTGAATAACAGCTTGTAAAATTGTACTTTCGAGAAGCACGCATAATTTAACCTCATATCTCATGGATGAAATAGAAACAACAGGAAATAACAGGTAAAAAGAAAAAGAGGTACGCAGAACGAAAAAAAGAGCACAAACTCAAAACAGGTTCTTGATTAGTAACACCACAGGCTGTTTGACCAGAAAATGTGGTGGCACCAAGCAAATTGTAGGTGGCATCGGTAATGTTCTCGAGTTGTGTATCTTCTCTCTCGTCGTTTCTCTTCCTTCTGACACGGGGTTATGATGTTGCTCTGCTGGGACATTCTCCACTTATATGGGCTTCACTTTGCACAGCCGTTTGTATCCCTGTATAAATTATACAGCTGGATTTCCTGGTTAATCATCGGACTATGGTTCTACTGTTTGACTTCGTCAATCCCTCCAGAATTCTGTACATCCACCGATCCAGCATTCCTAATGATGTCCAAATGAAATAAAATTGATGTATTTGATAATCAGGAGTAAGGAAATATGCAAGCAAAATATGGAGGACCAACATGGCAACAACAGAACCTAAACACAAGAAGTACTAATCTTATATTTGATTTGAAAGTAACGATACAAGTAATAAACTAGTCGAGTTGCATATCTTACTGCCTAACTACTCATGCAAGCATTCACGGGCAGACGCTGAGCAAATGTATCCAATTTCATTCACCCGCTAGGTTGAACAAAAAGCCCAACTAAAATTTTAAACTATATTTTTCATGAAACAAAAATAGACACTGATGCCATCACCAAAACAACCTGCAGGGGCTTGGGTTTTGCTCACCATTGTTAAAAGTGGGATTATCAAACCATTGGTCCAAGCACCAAGTATGGACCTTCTATTTAATATGAACTCTTTAGACTACTCATCATCACAATATCCTGTTCTAGCCTGGCAGATGGAGAAAAAAAACTCTAGAAAACATTTGCAAACAAGGCAGATGCTGTTTTTTCTCAAATTAAAAAGTGTAAGAAGAATTTATGATAATATACTGATGCACAACCGAAAATGGGCAGAATGGCATGAAACTGAGAAAGACCCCAGCCACACACATCCAAGGAAATAGATAGAGATTAACAATTAACAAATAGAGAACGCACCAAGAACACCCCTGGGTAAGCTAAGAACGACAATAGTGTCAAGTTTCAACTATGTTATAAATCTGAACCTAGATCAAAACCACAAAGTTGATGTTTCCAGAAGGTCAAGGTGAGTTATGCAATTAACATGTTTAACAGCTTCCATTCAATTTCATCACAAATAAACAAAATGGGGATGTGTCAAACACGAACCTGTTAGAGCAAATGTACCACCAAGGACAGCACAAAGTCTAGTGATAAAGTGGAGAAAACTGCGACGCTCTTCTCTAATTGTCACAGTGATTGGTGAAAGATCATACAGAAAGTAAACAGCTGCACCAAATAATGAAAGACAACAAAAACAGAAGAGGTGAGACATTTCACTTGGAAAATCAAAAAAGTTAAGTCTTGGTTTAGCAAAAGAATTAGTGACAACTAACCTGGCCAATTTCTATCCTGCTCATTTATTTGGCTAAAATATTCAGTTACAGAAAATTGATTAGTCGGTATTACGTCTTTTGAGAGATACCGGAATTCTGTTGGAACAACCTACACACAACAAAACCAAATAAATTAGCCAGCAATATTAAAGAGACTTGCACCTTCAACTGCAGTAATCAGTTAAGAAACATGTGTCTTGAATTAATTTGGGTCTCGATGGTAGATACAAGTTTTAGTTTGAACAACATGATAGAGGATAAGAATACATTAATATGAGAATCATATTTCTAACAGTGTATTTAGGTCTATGTTGTAAAAGGCGCTGGGCGAGGCGAGGCGCCAATCCCATCGCCTCGCCTAAATTAGCGCTTAAGTGCTCCCTAGGCGCCAAAAGCGCGAAAGGCGCCCAGAAAAAAAAAAGTAGATCAAACTTTGTGCAGATGTAACTCGATGGATATTTGCCAAGCATGCTTTTTAAATTCTGAAAGTGTAAAGCGTCAAGGTCATCATGAAACCATTTTCCTTTTTGACAGGACAAACTATTTGTGAGACGACAATAATATTTAAAAGAGTGCAGAAGTTTTGAATGATGAAATTAAGCAAATAAAAAAGATTGTGAGTACTCCAGATTCACACACCTTTATATAATACTTGAACGTTCCACTTGCACCGCGCAAAATCCTGGAAGTCTCATCGAGTGGGTTATGAATTCCTGGATACTTGGGCCCAAAAGACAAGTCATGAATCACATGACTAACATTCACATGAGTAGGACCCCCAAAAATCTGTTAATAAAAATGTATAAGCACGGAAGGAAGCAAGCAAAACCATACAGAGTAAAAAATAGGCAAACAGGCAGAAACCAACCAGAGAGTAGAAAAAGAAATTTAACTTCAAAAAGTCTCCAGCATATTTTCACTGACAGGTGGAGAGAGCCTTGTCATGCCGTATTACAGGACAGTGGAACGTTCAGGTGGAGAGAGCCTTAGAAACTTCAATTTCTTATTTGACCCAACTTACAGGTTTTCTTAATGCTGTATTACAGGACAGTCTATGCCCATGTTTTTCTTTCTAATACAAATTTCAAAACTGTCTCAACTGGCTTTTAAAACCCGTTGTTCCTTGATCCAGTTGATTAATACTTGTGTTGTGATAATTAATTCGAAGTTCAAACGGGTTTAAAATAGAAAGTTAGACCACCGAGATACTATCTACTCACAATAGTTGAGTTGGCTTAGTTTTAGAATATGCATTAAAAACTAGATTTCCAAAGTAAAATAGGATCTGCATTTGAAGGCTAAGAAAGGATATGATATTGTGAGAATTTATAACTTCAACAAGACCTAACGGCTAAGTAAAAGACCTCGTGGCTCTCCTGGAGATGAAAGATCTCATCAGCAGGATGATAGCCAACAAGTACACTAAGAACCTAACATATGCTAGACACTACATGATCCTTATATATTATATACAAAGAGAAAACCTGATGTTAGGAAATTTGACCTGTTGAGCAACAAAAATATTTAGGCCATGAACTGAAATATGAAAGTTCCCAGCAACCCTTTGGACATCCAAGGCTCCATAAACCTGCAGGAAAGTGATAGAAGTTTAGCAGACCGCACAAAAAGCAAGATAATATCAGAATCCATAACCGTTTATTACATACCCGGCAACCCTCCCCATCCGCTATTGCTTCTTTCACCTTCTTGACCATTTTTTCAGCATCTTGATCAAATCCATGACCATGAGGTTTGTGCGCAGAATCAACTTCACCCTCATGATCCTTACCACCATCTGGTTACACAATAGCAAAAGAAAAGTCATCAGCACATTGTGCAACGAATGTCTTCTATGCATTGACATACGCCTTACACCATTAAAATCAACTGACCAAAGTCTAAAAAAAGCTTCAAAATTAAAAAAAAAAAATGGTGCCTTCAACATTGAGTCTGGGTAAATAAGATGCACTAAAAAGATTAACTAGAGCTAATTCGTACCTACATGCGCTAGTCAACATGCAGTCCAAAAAATATGCAGGAAATGGCAAGTAACACTATTTTCAAAAAGTGCCATGCCATCCATTGCCGTGCACACTTCTCTGCTAAATACTAACACAGCGATACATATATTATTTGAAGTTTGTGTGCAATGCGTGAAAGTGTTGGTATTTGATATGAATGCAAATATGCAGGAACTTAAACAAGTCAAAAAACATGACGAAAAAAAAGCGTATACACATACTAAAAGAAATTATGGAGGATTCAAATATTAACACAAGAAAGAAAGCAAAGAGATGACTATTGGTAAAAAAAGATCTTGTCATAGAGTTATATTTAAGTAGGATTTATAACTTTTGCACCATAAACGCATATAATAAAGAACATGGTGACATCAACCCTCTTCAATTGTCATTTTGGTTTAACATAAAAAAAAACATCACAGGATTCCCCATCTAATGTTGGCTATTGTTCAAACTCAATAAAGCTGTCAGAGAATTTCCAGGTATGACCTTATTGAGAACTGTGAACAGATTATGTCTAACAATTAGTAAAAAAAACATCTAATATCAATGTTTAGTAACTATCCTGAAACCTGAAATTTTAGTAACTCTCCCTCACAGGAAAACTATAGTTGCATGAAGTGATACTCACAATGCCCAACAAAGAAAACAAAAGTAATATATACAACAAAAATCAAGCAAATAACTACTAGAGTGAAAGGAAGCCAGCAGGAAATTACTGTGTTTGTGATTTGTGTGCTCCTTCTCAACGAGATCAGACAAGTACTCGGTACCAATTATATGTCCAGCACTATTCAAACGAAGCTGCAAGAAATTTCACAGTTGATTAGCCAGGGAACCAATAGGTGAAGTCAAGCTTTACCGAAGAAAACAAAAGAGAACAAGATATAAGCAAGCATACACATAGACAGCGAAATGCATAAAAAGAAGCAAGCAAAAAAACAGACAGTGAATTGCATGCTCCTTTACTTATATAAAAATGGGAAACCAGCACACCATAAGTGAAGCAGGTCCACCTGCAACTCAGTCAGACCTGTAGTCCGTTTATGGACACAATATTGGAATACATATGATGTCTGGATATAAATCATACAAAAATCTGTCGCTATTCTCTGATGCATCATTTGTATATTTTTCCATAGAATTCGTAGCTCAGTAAGAAAACCAACATGCTTCATTTTTCAGCAATAGCTCTCATCGGTATACAGGTACACCAAATCCTGTGCTCCTGATCCCTTGAATTATGTAGTTACTAGTTTCACAACATATGTTGTTGGCTAACAGCTGAATAAAAATTGATTGGTGACCATATTATCAAAAACGTCCAGAATTGCTGAACATGAATCCAGATGCATGCTCCCCTGACTTTAAATTTGAGAGAATTACTTTGAGACAATCCATTAGAAAGATGATAGGCCATAGAAGCCATTCATGCACTTCTTAAAAGTTTGCATTTCTTCCAAACTCAGATTTACCCCTATAATAAATCTATCTCTAAGAGTTCTAGAAGTTTAGGAAGGATATTGCACAATAGTTGGGACTGACAATACAAGCAGAATGGTGCATGCCTAGATTTAAATTTTGAAATTCCATAGAGAAGTTTATACCAAGCTAGACTGAGGCAGGAAAAAAGTAAGATTCTTACTTTCCATATGTTCGTATCCAGGTCCACCTCATGTTTGCCTGACATATCAATTGCATCCACGCTTACAACTGGAGAGGGAAAGAGAACAACAACCAAAAAGGGAACTGTAACAATGGTATTTGCTGATTTGTAATCTTGAAAAGTAGAAAAGCAAAAGAAAACCACTAACCATCACAAGGCAATGAAGGGAAGGTCATGTTTATATGGATTGGAAGATTTTCTCCGCGCTTCAAATCTACAGACATCTGTCCACAAGAAGCAAGTTACAACAATGAAACCATAAAAGAGCCCCTTAAAGAAACAGACAGCGAGGTGAATATAATCTACTGAAACATATACAGTTAATCAAAGATAGTTACCAACCTGATGAACGGTATATGTTGTAAGATAATACTTCAGCTCATGCAAAAACAGCATAGCCATTATGACCAGACCGATTATGGAGACTACAAGCAATTAAAAATGAGAAAAGGTATTAAAAGGCGCATTACTGACAAAGCAGGTAGTGAAATGACAAACAATATATCGTTCTCCTGCAATACTATTTAGCACAAGCACGTGCTTACTCCAGAATGACCGGATGAAAGAGGAGAACAACCCAGCTTATTATTTTCTGAATTGCAATATACCCCCACATACATATACCGACAGGTTTGTATAACAGGTTTCACAACATTGTACATTGATTTCTATAGTTATGCCAAAAGTAACTAGTTGATGAGTGCTCAATTAGCAGCAAACGAATTAGGTCACAGTAAAAAAAAAAAAAAAAAGGCATGCTTATTTCAGTAGATATAACCAGTGTCTCCCATAAGTTTAAAACCCGTGTATCTTCATTTTCTAGTCCAAATTGTGGCATTGTAATAGTGTTTTCCTCTTTATCAGTACATCCACATCAATGTCTTCCACACCTGTTATGATCTTGATGCTCAACTAATAATACATGTTTCAAGATAAACATAAGAAATCACAATTGCAAACGAGACTTGTTTAATAAGACCCAGTTTTGCAAGTAGTTGAATTACCAAACAGACACCAACTAGTGACACAGCTGATGCAGGAGCATCAGCCCCTTTCTAAGCAGAGTCGGGGAAAATAGGACCCTATGTCGTAAAGGGATTCTTTTGGCCTCAAACTCCAAACACAATGATGCTGGGGCGTATATCTTTCCGCTTCTATCTGTTTGATTGTGTCATTCTATTGCTTTACTTCTAATAAACCCATTACACAAGCTGGTGGCCATATGTGAATTTGGAGTTTCCGAACCCTACATGTTTACACTCAAAGGAAAAATTGAACAGATACTAACAATTTCATCCTGTAAGGCAATCCTACTTCCATGGAAAAACAGTATAAAGATAAATGAATGAAGTTTTCCTTGCTGAATTTTCATTACATTTCCAGAAAATGAAAGAATATAAGTTTTGGATTTGGATTACACATACCAACAGCTCCAGACTGAGTCTTCTGCAACAAATGATCTTCTGCACGAGGAAACGCATCTAGACTCTTCAGAGCTTGTTTCACACCCATCTTCATCATTCCTACTATTCCAAACCAAATTATAATCAGGAAATTATTCAAATTTGCAACATAAAAATACAGAAATCACTGTCTAAAACCAGGAATTTTGAATTTGGTTGTAAAACGAAAACCTCCATTGTGTTATAAGAATCAAATGAATGTGATACGAACAAATTTCACTAACAACATCCAGATCAAGAAACCCTAATTCGTAAAAGATATGGGAATTGAGGGGAAAAGATTACCGATAAGGTTGGATCGATCTGGGGAGAAAAAGATCGAAACTTTATTCGAAATCTCTCTAAAACTTAAGTTCGGAGGAGGAGGTATTTTAGGTTGAAGTTCGATTTGGTCGGAGATTTTGTGGGTATTTCTGTAGTCAATGGTTGACCCCACAAAAGTCAAGGTGATGAAAATGGGCAATATTTCCTCTTCCACGCCAGGCCTAATCATTTTCTTTGCCCATCTTATTATCTTGATAAGTTAGATAGGTGGTTCAGTCTTCATTTACCTTTTGTTGATGAAGTTAACCAAGAGCTTCGTTTGATCTTCGCCTTCAAACGGTAGAATGCAATGATGACTGCCGTGATCCACTATTTCTCAATTATATTTATATCCTAGTCGGAGACTTAGTTAATTGTAAACTAGAAATCAAGATGTAGTTTTGACAATTAAATTTGACAACAAGCTTGAGATAGCAACACTTGTAAGTTCAACCGAGCAATGCTCAAAAAAAAAAATATTGCATCACATTTATTATTTTTATTTATCTTTTCAATTGCTCTTAATTTTATTTATTATTAAAACTAATTAGGTTATTCTATTTCAACCCAAACTTTATAATTCAAGCAACCCACCCAGACTAAGGAATAACAAATAATAAACCTAATCTAACTCGGTTAAAATTCGACCCGGAACGTTAACTAAAAACACAGGGTATTACAATCTACCACCCTTAAAATAAATTTCGTTCTGAAATTTGGATTATACCTATAATCTCAAAATTTTACAGAAATAAAAAAAAAAAAAACAATACGACAATGCAATCCAGCAAACAATTAGAAATTCACATCAATTTTACAAAGCCAAAATACAACTAGTTAGATGAAACAAGTAATATAACTCTCAAATCTGACAAGCATGAATATCAATATACGAAACAATTTATTTGCACTACCATTCAACATTTAAAGCCTGAAGCTCTGATACCAACTTGTAACACCCCCGATTTCCGGATCAGGGTTAAACTCGTATGGAGATCCGAACTTGAAACGTTACGGGTCGGAAAGATATTTATGAATGTAACCCTTCTAATTTATTTATTACAACAAACATAATTTAATTTTTCTAACATGAATTTAAACATATGAATTCACTAATCATTTTTAACAACATTTTTAACCAGACTTAATAATTCAAATTACATTTCAAGCAATACAATAATACAATAGAATAACTAAACTAACTTCATAGTTTCCACTTCCATAAATCTGCAAGGAATGTCAATTGGGTGAGATGACAGCTCAATAGAATGCACCCCCATTCTCTAAAGATGCGAAAAAATATCAATCAATCAAAGAGAACATACAACACGAGACTTTGCATAACTTCGAGGATTCAATTATATGTTCAACCAACAAGCTCACAATATCAATAATATTTTAGACAAATAGTCAAATTTATGATTCAATACAACATAGATTCACAACACAATTATGTTTTCAATAGTTCATCTATTTGAATTTAACATGTAAATTCACAATTCATCCATTTAAGTTTCAACGCATGAGTTCATAACACCAATTATGTTTCTAACAAATCATTTAGTCTAGATTTCAACATATGATTCACAAATTACTATTGTCACCAATAAACCATGAGTTCACGGCACGAAAACATTGGTTCGTACACCCACTTATCGTGTACCGGCACGGACATCCGCCATCGATGGTCAGGAACAAAAGTTCCTATAGGGATCATACCCATATGTTCTCGGGGATCATTACCTGTTTCATTTTCGTTATTCGGAACGAACAATGCCATTGATGGTCAGGAAACACAAGTTCTTGCATGGGGATCATTACCCATTTAACTCTCGGGGTTCATTACCCGTCATTAGCATGAAACTGTATTTCATCTAAGGGTAAAACAAGAAATCATTTATAAATTTTAAATTAGTTATTTTTCTTACAAACAATGCAAGCAACCATGGCTTAACAAACAACAAGAGTTTCTTTCAAGCATTTATGCAAATAAGTTAACTGCGGATATTTTACATGATACGTCTCAGGGTGATTATCTTACCCGATCTTTATAAAAATTCGAAAGAACATTCATAACTCAGCACGCAACCACATATCCAAATTTCGCAGTAAACCAACGGTTGAAATAAAAGATATATAATTTACAATAGCATCCTAAAAACTGGGAAGATTACATATTATTACCAAACAATTCATAGTAACCTAAAATTGAGCAAATCCAAGTCACAATAAAAGATATATAATATACACATATATAACTTTAATTAAGATTACGAATCATTCTGACATAATTAAGGTTACTAAATCAGGCAAAAACATGATAAAGAAAAACTATATAGAATTTTCAGAAATTATAATTCAAATTGCAAGAAACATCCGACATTGAATTTACAGTGGATTATTCTCAAATTTTAACCAGTAATACCCAATCATGTTATCCATCAAAAGAACAAGCCTGATCATCAATCCAACATACATAGTTATGCGAATAAATTTCTGAAACCCTGTAATACCCTGTATTTTTGTTCATTTTTTTTGGGTCGGGTTTTACTCTATAGCTAATTACATTGTTGATTTGGGTTTTTGTTGAGTTGCTTATTTTGCTTTATCATAAGTTGTGATACTTGACTAGATATTTAGAAATCCTTCTCCTATCATTTAGTTAAAATGTATAATGGAAATAATTTGACAAGTAAATAAATTTGAGGAAAAATCAAAGGACATTTAAATTAAAATAAATAAAATAATAAATACAATGTGTTATTATTATTAGTAGGGTATTATTATTAGATTGTCATTAGTGTGTATAATTTATAAAAGGAAATAAAAAGATAAAGAAAAGGAAGGAGTACAAAACATAAACTTAAGCTAGAGAGAAATGAGAAGAAGAAGATAAGGGAACTAGAGAATTTTGGAGAAGAAAGATAAAGAAAATTAGGAGGAGCTTGTAGAAATTAAAAGTTAGAATGCTAGATTCTTTTTTTTATTTATGTGATTTGCTTGTTATTGATTTCATGTTCGTATTTTTATGTATTGTTAGGTTTCTGAAATTTATCTGTGTAATAATGTGCATCCGATTGATGATCGGACTTCTAATATTGATAAATAAAATGTTTAGAAATCTATGGTTAAATTTTGAAGATAATCCACCTTTAATTAACCGTTTAATGTTTGTTTTAGTTTGAGTGATATTTCTGAATTTTCTGGACACTTTCGCTATGTCTGTTGTTTAGTGTGTTTCGGCAATATTGATGATGTTAGAACGATTTTAGGTCTTAATAAAAGTTGTATATTTATGTATTATCTTTCATTGTGCTTTGGATTTGTTAAATTTAAGATTAGCAATTTATCACGAATATTTTAGTAACATGATGTAATCTGTCCAGTTTTTAAGATGGCGTTATAAATTCAATATTTTTTGTTTGAACCGTTGGTTTACTATGAATCTTGGATATGTTCTAGTTGATTGAGTCCTGTAAGTAGATTTAAAAATCTAGGAAGATCGAACTAAGTTATCGCACTGAGATATATGATGTAAAATATCTACAGTTAGCTTGTTTGCAGAAATGCTTGAAAGAAATTCACCACTGTTTCTTTGTCGTGTGTTTCTATGCAATATTTTGCTAGTATTGTGAGAATGATTAGTGAGTTAATGGATAAGTTTGTTTGAACGGCAGGGCATGAACTGTGGAAACTCATGCAACATACCGGAATGACCCCGGTAAGCGGATTAGTAGACCACGAACTAGGAAACTCGTGCAACTTATTAATATGGTGAACTCAATTGTTAAAAACCTAAATTGGTAGATTCGTTGAAAATATTATTGGTATTGTGAACTCATGATTGAAGAATGATTTGTTGAAATAATATTAATATTGTGAAGTCTTGTTTTGAAATCTTAAGATGATTTGTTAGAAACAATATTTGTATTCTGAATTCATGATTGAACAAATGAAATGAATAGATTATTGAAAATAATGCTCGTGTGGTAATCATGTTGGTTGAATATCTATATCAGTGATTTGCTCAAAATTATGTCGTATGTTATTTGACTCATTGATATTGATATGCACGTTTTGAGATTTGGGAATGCATTCTACTGAGCTGTCATCACACCCCCAATTGACATTTCTTGCAGATTTATGGAAGTTGGAAGTGGGAATTATGAAGTTAGTTTAGTTATTCAATTGTTTTATTGTATTCTTTAAATTTAATTTGAATAGATATGTTTGTTGAAAATGTTGTTAGAAATGACTAGCGAATTCATATGTGTAAATTTATGTTAGAAAATAAATAAAACTACTTTTTTGTAATAAATAAATTATAAGAATTATATGCATAAGTCTCTTTCCGACCCGTAAAGCTTCGAGTTCGGATCTCCATGTGAGTTTGACCCTGGTCCGGAACTCGGGGTGTTACAAACCCAATAATACAAGAAAATACATGAAGAAAAACACCAAAAGTGAAAGGGTCTAGCATTCTACCTCCCAATTGCTACAAACCCCTATTAATTTCCTTTATCCTTCTTCTCCAAAAAAAATCTCTATCTTCATCTTCCTATTCTTTTTATTTTCTCTAGTTTAAGTTAAAAATCTTTATTTTCTTTTCTCCCTAATGTCAATATTAATATCACTCCTATCAATAATGAAAACGCGGGTGTACCAAAATACACCACCACTTTTCTCCTCAGGAAATCTGTATGGACAAACTCAATACAACTTGAGAGTTAAACTCAATCAAGGAATGGTATCTAGAATTCTCTCTCTCTCTCTCTCTCTCTTGTGATTAGAACGTTTATAAAAACAAATCCGTGAACTTAATTGGACGGTAACAAAGACCAATGTCCAAGAATCAATCAAGTCGTATCAAACAAACTAGGTTGGATGTATCTATTATGATTGATCAACGTACAACCTATGATATTTTAATTATAAAGGTAAACAATATAACACTGAAAAATAAATAACACATACACCGGAATTTATGTTAACGAGGAAACCGCCAATGCATAACAACCCCAGGACCTTGTCCAGCTTTGAACACCATATTGTATTAAGCCGCTACAGACAATAGCCTACTACAAGTTAGCTTCGGAATGGAATGTAGTTGATCCCTAATCAATCTCACATTGATCAAGGTACAGTTGCGCTCCTTACGTCTCTGAATCCCAGCATGACTCTATACACTTGATTCCCTTAGATGATCTCACCCACAACTAAAAGCTTCTACGACCCAAAGTCGAAGACTTGATAAACAAATCTGTCTCACACCCGAAAAGTCTATAACATGAACCAATTGATACACCGGACTTACACTAGTGGAAAATAACAGTTTCGCGACCATCAAAGTAAGTCATAGATACGAGTTAAATGACTTGCTTTGGCGGTCGGGGGTCGCTGTTTGAGCGTCTTTTTCATCTATGACGTGGCTACGCGGGTCGCTGAACTACCTATATCAATAACTGATTTTAATGCTTAGGGATTATGACGGACTCTCATCAGTCGTAGATATAGATTTTAATATTAAAATAAAAACATATTCAACCGGCTGACTGAATCTGTTTGGCCTGATTGAATCCTACTAAATCTCAAATGAAAACCAAATCTAAAATCAAATTCAATGAAACTGAAATGAAACCTGTGCTCATAAATTTAAAATTCCTTTTCCATTAATCTGTCAATGTATTCACTACACAATTTATAACTGATCTACACTTATATTCAAAATCATATAAATTCTGAATTCACACCAATACAAATCTTAATAAGTTTAAGGTTTCTTAAAGAGAAGAGCAACTAGCCCCAATAAGTTCAAAGTGTCTTAAAGGAAAGTGCAAACCAGCAAAATGATAAACTGCCAGGTGTTGAACTAACCCCACACATTTGATACACCTGCAGTAAAATGAACTAACCCAACACTTCATAATTGTGCACCTGAAGCAAAAAAAAATTACAAAAAAATGGATTCAGTTGGCATTTAAGTTGTAAAAGTTATAAGAAAAATAAATTTCGAGTTCTAGCAAAAGACTACAAGTCCAACATGGAACACCAATCACGAAGGATTAAAAATACCCTACAAGTCGACATTTTCAGAAAATTCAGAACTAAAAATCTCTGAAAGTATATACAAATTCCTTGATTTCAGACACTCATACAATTAAGCCTGCAATGTAGTTATTTCAGTGGGAAAATTTCTTGTAATCCTACAACTTAGGCAACCATTACCAATTTTAAGTTGAATATCACTATTATTAAACTAATCAATAAATATAAACATTACTCAGTACTTTGTTTGCAACCTGTATTTGAGGTTCTCCACAATCAGATGCATAATACATTTGATGAGAGATGGATTCTGGGCTTCAATAGTAACCTCCATGGTTAACAAATGAGTTCCAAAGATTTCTCAGCATTACACACAAACTTGCTTGCCTGCACATTACACAAATGATGAAATGAGGCCACACTTAACAATCGAGAACCTGCAACAAAAATAATTTTTCAAAATCAATAAAACCAACAAACAAAAACAAGCTGACAATTTCTTATAACAAAGCACAATTAGTTTATTGAAATTGCTCAGAATCCACCTGTGCGCCGAAACAATTTGACAATTTCAATTTGGACTGGTATCCATATAATTAATTATAGTAAAGAGTTCGTTAAGATAAGTCCAGGCTCAACAAGATTTTTTAGCAGCATCTTGCCAGTGAAATAGTTGCATCCCTGCCAACCTGTAACAATCCATCCTCCACTACAGATTTTAAAGCAGGTGGGAACCTCCCATTACTCAAGGGAGTCAAGAATTAAACAAAAAGATTAAAAATTGGCAAAATCAACAGTAAACAAGGCAAGAAAAGAGTTGGAGGATAAAAAAAAGAAAAGCCATTGGATAGAGACTTCGAACTCACCATTGTAGAACCTCAGCGACTGTTTCCCTATAGAATCAAGTGGCCAAACTTCTCCCTGAATTTTCAAACAAAAAAGTTAATGAACCATCGACCAATAGTTACATAAGAAAACTAAGAAAGCAAGAAAAAAATATGACAACATATAGGCTAATACTTGTAAAGTTTGTTCCTCTAAACTAAAAGTTTGTTCCAGTATACTCTGGCTTCACAGACACATGCTACCAAATAGAATATAATTGATAATAATAACAAAAAACAAAAAAGAAGAAGAATAAATGCTTACGGTTAGCTTGATGGTCCATGGCATAAATTGCTGGCATTGAACCTTCCATCTGTGAAATTATGAAGGAAAAATGCAATGGCGGAATGTAATTAATGTAAAATCAAAATAGGGATGCTACTTCCGCACAGTCATAATAAACAAATCAACCAAATTCCCTAGTGGAATCAAGAGTAAATAAAAAATTCAAACTCGTCTTGTGACCCTTGTCAAAATCAAACAAATTTAGTTAACAGAAAAAATAGAAACCATAAATTGGACACGCCATATCCCTTTCTCTCCCTTATAAAATTCCCTTCGAATTTCAAACAAATAACAACCTAATTGTATACAAAAGATCATAACTATACATAAAGAAGTAGAAATGGAAGATTCTTCAGTACCTGTAAGGATTAAGGATTCTGAGAGAGCAGAGCAAGAGAAGCTGGTTATCACTTCAGAGTTTAGGGTTGTTGCTGTTGAGAGTGGAGAAGAGGAGAGAGTGATGAAGGCCTGGGGTATAGAAGTTTTATGCCAGTGTAAATAAATGGAGGAGAAATTTCCAGTAGAAGCACAACTGCAATCTATACAAAATTCTTGATGTAACAAACGACATAGTGATCTTTGAATAATGAAGAAAAATCAATACCCAGAACAGAAGATAGTTGAACCTTGAGTCATTTTTTTCCATCGTTATCCCAAAACATAACACTTTTTACATATCAACATAACGATGAGTCCAAGAGTTGAACTGAAAGAAAATCGGAAAGTCCAAGAGTTGAATGTACTGCAGAGAATATGAGCATTGCACCTAGATAAATAATTTATTATCCAAACATACATGTAACTTTCAGAAACATGAAACTTATTCTTGAACACCTTCAGGAGCTCACTAATCCAAGTAATTCAAGTGGGCAACAAACTCCCTATATTTTGCCAAGTAACGAAAAATTTAAGCAAAAATGATGGAAGATTTTGAGGATGAATTAAACACATGGTATTTTAGATCAGTGATCAATCGAAGCATTCGACTTTGAGCTCTTCTCAACACAACTTAGTGATAGTCAAATGGACATTGGTTATTTAGGGGGTAGTTATCTAACTAATTCCATAAGAAAACAAGAATACCTACAGGTTTTAGCATGTTATTTTTCAGTTATTTCTGCATACACCCATAAGCTACAACTTGTTAGTCCGGTAAAAGGTCAAATTTATAGAATTCTATCATGTAGATGCATATATATACATATGAAGTATCGGCTAGAAATCAAATATTAACTTAACTTCTATGTTTCTCTGATATACCTCTGGCATCTCAAAATCATTTTGAACATCTGTTAATATAATAATAAACCAGCAAGGCATAATAATCATTTTGAACATATGTTAACACTAATAAACAAACTCACTTCAGTAATCTACATTCCAGAACAGCAGAGGATAGTAATCTTCAACCACCAAACACAACCTATAAAATGGACAACCACCATCAACAACACATACGACCTAACCTAAAAACAACAAGCACCAACACAACAATAGCACCAACTTAATGTAAAAACCTTCATTTAATCAAGAAAATCAAAAAGAGAAGAAAAGTTATCTTCAACAAAATCAGTAGAGTTGAGTTCTGTATGAAGTATGAACCCTTTTGTTTACCACAGAACTGAAGTCATATTATAGTTTAAATATTACACAAACATAATTTTCATCTATAAAAAAACTAATAGCTATAAATTACCATAATTATACAATTAGAGAGTAAGAAATCGTACCTTTCCATGGTAGATTTTATGACACATAGACCTAAAAATGAAACCAAATACAAAAAATTACTCAATTTCAACAAAACCTTAAAAATATGAATTTGAGCAAGGGGAAAGAGGAAATAAAGATATGAGAAAGGGGAGATAAGGATATAGATAATATTCTGGCCTAGAAAATCGTGTCACATAATTAACTAAGTTCATCAGTCGTGATGTCAGTAGTCTTTGAGGGTTAAAATGGTAATTAATCAACGACCAACTTTAGCTTCTCAGGAATTTTTCCATGTTTTTTTCAGATCAATGACCGTCAACGAGGGTCACGGTTGTGGGTTGAAAAAACCCTATTTTCCTATAGTGTTATATTCCCGTAGAACAGCCTCGTAATATCAATCATGTCACAATAATTTTAATCGTATGGAAGCAAAACAAGATATTGTGGAATCACAAACGATGAGACGAAGATGTTTGTGACTACTTTTTATCTTGCCTATCGGAGATTAAATCTCGAGCAAATCTTAGAGAAGATAGTACTCAATCACGATAGAAAACAACTAGATCAGAACAAGCAACTACAAAGAAAATAGTTGGGCTTGGATTCACAATCCCAATGAAGTCTTTAAGACGTTAACCTACAGGGTTTTGGAAAACACCTAAGGTTAAAGGAGAATCGACTTTAGTCACAACTAGTATTCAAATCAGGGTTGGGAATCAATGTTTCCCAGTTGCTATAGTTCTCCTTTATATAGTCTTCAATCAGGGGTTGCAATCAATGTTACCTTGGTAACAAAGCATTCAATGTTCACCGTTAGATGAAAACCTGATTAGGATCAAGCTAATATCTTTCAACTGTTAGATCGAACTTAGCTTGTTACACACAAATGAAAAGTGACTTCATTTAGATATGGGTAACCGTACCTAAACGTGTATACATTGTTGGCTCAACAATAGTTAACCGAAGTTAGCTATACGAACACTTTCATATCACCTTGTTCATCTTAACACAACTAGTTCAAAAGACTTAAATGAAACTAGTTCTAGAGTTGTTCAATTGTTTATATTCTCATAGAAGTATACAAGACATAATTGAAGCAAAATCGATTTTGATTCACTCAAATCAATTCATGAAAATTATAGCCACAGTTTGCAAGAGATTGCATTCCTTATTTTATATAAATATATTAGTTCATGATACAACCGGTTTTAGAACATAACCCACTCAAGTATGCAAACGGGTACGCATACCTAAGTAGCCGGACTTGGTCTGTGTTCGCCAGTACGCAAAAGGATACGCATACTTTCGTACACTTTAAAGCTTCAATTGAATCCAGTACGCATACTACAGTACCCGGACTTTAACTGACTTCTTTAGTACGCGTACATGTATGCATACCCTATCTCCCGGATTTTACCTGACCTCGCCAGTACACAGACAGGTATGCATACTATATTCCGGTCTTCGATCAACACACATGCAAGTACGCATACTGTGCTTATAATCCAATTATAGTTAAGTGTTATAAACTTCCATTTCAATCATTGAAACATTCTTAGAAGATGACAATAGCTACCTCACACAAACTATTAGCTTCAAAGCAATTTTCAAGTGATATAATGATCAATACGAAACATTTCGAGTCTACATCAAATGACTGTCTCACACAAATCATGTAAGATGTTACCAGGCAATTTTCACATGATCATTTTTTGACTTTCGTCAAGTATATAATATGAACTTGGTTAAAGCAAAAGCTTACCAACATATATTTGGAGAAATATGTAAGCGAGTTAAACTCAGCTCGAAATATCAAATGTGTATATGAAGTCTATATAGCTATACGACTTTTGTCGCAAATATGAGATATATTAGGAATAGACTTCTGAGTGATGATGAGTTTCAGTCTCCACATACCTTTTGTTGATGAAGTTCCACAAGCTCCCCTTAGTAGTTCTTCGTCCTCAATCGATGAACGTCGTGAAGTCTAAAGCTCAACTACACATTCTATCCTAGTCCGAGACATAGCTATAAGTAGACTAGAAATCAAGACTTATAGTTTTGATCACTAAACTTGCAAACAAGGTTGAGATAGCAACGCTTGCGAGTTTGACCGAGCAGTGCTCTAACAATCTTCCCCTTTGTCAATTTTAATGAAAAACTATGATCACATATGGATTAATTACAAAATAAATAAACTCATCCAAATGTTTGATCTCCTTGGTTATTTAACATTACTCGAAATCTTCGTCATTTCCAAGTACTCCAATGATTCTGAACGTGTTCAACTCAGCATCATTATTATACAGTGTCATAGTATTATTACACAACATAAAGTCCAATTGTATCACAACTTTGACAACAATACTATGGTAATATGTATCACCCCCCCAGTAAATACTTCATCTCACAATGAAAACCACTCCCCCTTACATAATGATCCGTAAACCATATGTATTTGTAGTGTGAACTACACAATAATTCTCTCCCTTTTTGTCAATATAAATTGGTAAAGGTACAAAAACTAGTGGGATCATAATGAAATTCTCATAAAGATACTTCATGACTAAAAAAAATAATATCAACTTGGTTTCGATGATTTCACATAGTCGAAACTTAGTGTATTAATCAAGGAGTTTATAGAGATACAAGATAACTCCTACAATATTCCACAACCGCACTCCCCACAAATATTTGGCAATTAAGCACAAGTTCAATTAAGAACTCTCCCCCATAAAATGTCATTCCCGAAAGAACAACAAGAGCGACCTTACTTTTACAAGAAAAGAAGGATTTCTTTGGACATTAACAAATAATCATGAAACATGAATTTGTATAAAAAAAACTCAATTAAATTAACCACAAGATAATCCATGATTAATTTAATCGGAAATGCTCAACATAAGAAAACTTACGGAACCACACAGTACTTACACAAAGATGTGGATTAGGGAAAGACCAATACTGCGGAATATTTCAAACATTCATTCTATTTTTCATCAATATTTGCATAATGACATATAATAGACTTAATCTTTGAGAATCAAAAGTTCATTCTATCTTTTATCAGTATTTGCATAAAGATATATGATAGACTTAACTTTTGAGCACATATGGGACAATTATAGTTCACGGATGTAAACACACATATCCCATAACAAGTTGCAATATATAAAACCATAAAGATTAATACTGCAAAATCATCTTCCAAATAACTTAAAATTTAAATAAATAAATCTAAAAACATTGCAAGATGAAAATCGTTGGCAATAGGTATGTGTACTCACAATAATTGTTATTCCAAACTCTAGATATCCTTCTTAAACACAAGAATAAATTCTAATAAGAAGTTTCCTAGATAAACCTGGATAAGATAAGAGAAATATAAAGAGAACTTAAACATCATCTTCATCATTAGAATCCATCAAAGTGGCTTGAATCTTATCCATGTCTTCCTTGATTTCGGTAAACTTGGTGGAAATTACACATAATTGTTCTTGAATACATTTTACCTTGGAATTGATCCTACACACACCCTTGTGAATTTGATGAAGAAGACTCAAGGTGGTAGAATCACAAGAACCGTCAAGGGTATCACATCTTTGTCTCTTGCAAGCATTTTTCTTCATACGATTGGAGGTACAAGGACGAACAAACTTGGGAGTTCCAATAAAGTTTCCAATAGGATAAATGGAGTAAGAGCGAAAAAATTTCTCAATGAAATAAGGAAATCCTAACTTCTTGTGGGAAGACGTCGTCGAAACCATTTGAAGAATGATAATCCACAAATGTCGAGACTTTGAGTACCCAATTCAAAGAAATAGACCAACTCCACAAACTCACGACTCCACCGAGAATTCTCAATTATGGAGGGACAAAGATTAGATATACCAAGTTTTCCAAGGGTCATCAAGGCAAGACTAAGATAATTAGTAGGAAATTTTCCTTCAATCCAATCAACACTCTTATTACAAAGACCATTAGAAATGGTTTCATAGGATGGTATTTCTGTACTTGGTCTAGGAAGGAGAAAATTACCCAAAAGAATTTTTGTAATCCTTGAAATCAGCTTTCTGTTAACAAGAATTCTTTCTCTATTTATCATGGTCTTGAATTCCATGTCCTCAGGATCAACATCATGGATGTTAGCACATAAAGTTCTTGTAAGAGTGTCAAAACCTTCACCAAGACCATCAAAGATGTTTCCAAGATTAAACTTTTCAAAACACACCATTTATGGCCACTAATTAATAGACACATTTATGTGTCTAATATGTCTCAATTGTATGTATTGTTAGTGCTTGATTTTGTAATTTTATGTCTTTGTAGGTATTACTAGAGAAATAAGCTCTTGCGACGAAATTGGCTCGAAAAGTAGTGTTTTACACCTCAGGATAAAGTACTAAAGGCACCCCAGAAATGCTCTAAAAAGCACCCGGAGGAGTTGTTAAAAGCACCTAGAAAAATTAATATTTCCACCCCAATTGCTAAAGGGACCCCAGGCATGGATAAAGGGGAGGTCATATTCTTCCAAAATTCAAAATGGAAAAAAGGCGGGAAAAATGTGCAGCATGCATGCAGATTTTGGGTTTGATTTTTCGGCGATCTAGAAGGAGATTCAATGGATGATTTTTGGTGGGTAGTTGTGATATGGCCTAGTAAACATGTTTTGGGCTTTTGGTTCAACTAGAATTGACTAAATGAGTCTGGATAATCCGAGAGAAGCAAACATAGAAACACGTACCAGAGAAAGATATTCACGGGATTTGGTGAAGATTGAACGTGTTCTGTACGTGTATGGGAGATCATAACAACCTGTTGGAGCGTGAAGGAGTTAAACATAGTAATTTGGAGGCTTAAAAACGCGTGTAGAGATGAAACATGAAAAAAAATATCCGGAAAATATTTTCTTTCACTGCTGAGTAAATGAGAATTTTTGGGAGTAACTGAGCGAGATTCAACGAGATTTAGGTGTATAAATAGGTTGCTGGGATGTCCTAGAAGAGGGGTCGAGAGGATGGCCAGAGAAGCAGAAGTCAAGAGTTTCCCAAACTCTGTTTCTGCTGCTGCTGCTGCTTAAGAACACGAAGAACAGACCGACCAGAGCAGTCGTTTAGGAACAGTGACAGCGACAACGATAACGATAACAGGTTGTGGGTCTTAGAACCTCAGGGTCAGCAGCACTTCAGTTTTATCGTTCATTTTGTGACCATTTTTATGCGTCGCAAATTCCTGTTTTACACAAATTTCTCTTTTTCTCTCCATTGTAAACACCATTTGAGCTATATATAAATCTTTTGAGCGTGTTTTCATCATGATGAGATAAACCCCAACACTGGGACGACGTAGGAGGCCGAGCTTCATACATGGGTAATTTTATTAATTCTTTTTAAGAATTTTGCATTAAAATTAATTGAAATATGATTTGATTAAATTGGTTGTCATTTGATTAGATGGGTCATGCTTAGCTTAGGTGATTTGATGTCTCATGCTTAACATTTACAATCAATGTTTTGAGAATCTACCTTAACAAAAATAGATTTCATATTTATATTTCTTGAGCTAAAATTGTTGAGAATAAATAAGTGAACCTTATGTTATAAAGATTGGCTAAATCCTTAGTCCCGGTACCTCTTGCACCAATTGTAATATTATTGTATATAATTTTTATTGGATTTAAAAACTCGATTCTTCACAAGTCTGAGAGTTCGAAACTCATTACTACAACAACACTAAAAAAAATCACATCACTAATCAAATCCAATTTCTTTTCTAGGATGAACCAATTAGAAGAAATCCCATCAAAAATCAACACTAGCATTATTGACAAATCTAATTCTAATAGAGGCTTGGTCTATAGGTTTGTTCATGCTAGAAGAAGATGAACCCAAGTTTTTTGAACCCTTCTTTGGAACCTTGAAATTCCTCATGAGATCTAGAAAATGAGAGAACTAAGAGAAGGAAAAACTTACTTGATATGCTTCTTGAAGATTGAAAAGACCCTTTGCCTATTTTGGATCTCCAAAGATGTTTTAATGGAGATGACACATGAACCCTAGAAAAGTTCACGTACGTGGACAAGAGAAGGAAGAAGACAGGTACGCGCACCACAACTCTTATATCCCCACAACTCTTATGAAGTCTATATAGCTATACGACTTTTGTCTCAAATAAGATATAAAGTAGGAATAGACTTATGAGTGATGATGATTTAATTTCAGTCTCCACATACCTTTTGTTGATGAAGTTACACAAGCTCCCCTTAGTAGTTTTTCGTTTTCAATCGATGAACGCCGTGAAGTACACATTTTATCCTACTCCGAGACATAACTATAAGTAGACTAGAAATCAAGACTTATAGTTTTGATCTTAAACTTGACAAACAAGCTTGAGATAGTAACGCTTGCGAGTTTGACCGAGCAGGGCTTTGACAAGATGGGTATGCGTTTATTGTATGATACTCGCAAGGTGAGAGCATATTTCGATTCTAATACAGTACCTTCTTCTTCACCGGCCATCCAAAAAGACCAAGCTTAAGTACAACCTAAAGATGCAAATAAGTCCCACTTGGGATTGAATTATGAAATTTCTAAAAGTTAATGACGAGGGTAACTTGAGATGATTTTATTATGTTTTTACACTTATTTTGTGACCAACTTTGTTGTTTTTTGTAATTATGTTATCAACGATTTTTCTTTCTTGATTGTGCAAAAAGGAAAAGCATTTTACATTCTAAAAATTATTATTTTTTGTCGTAGTTGAAAAGAAACTATAAGAGCTGGTTAGAGGATATGAAAACTATATATATGCAACTATCAATTTTCAAGGAAAACACATTCAAAAAGGTACGGATAAATAAAGTGTAATTGACTTAGATATTTCACATCTAAAAAAAACTTGAACAGCGAGAACAACAACATTAGGAGCAAGGAAAATAGTTATATGATAATAAGATTAAACAGTCAATTACATATGCTTAAATCTTAGAAACATTACTTGATTGGGATTCTGAATACTTGCTTTTAGTTAAAGATAAAAAAAATCTTGGAGTTTGATGGTAATTCGTTTTGGATTTTTTTTTACAGATGGAGATGATAACATAAATTGAACCGACATAACACAAACGTTTCTTTCTCACAAAAATAATTAAACACTTCTTTGTCAAAACTTTTTATTTTAGACATGTAAGTGTATAATTTATCTTTTTGTTATATATATTTAATAAGATCCAACCCATTCGTAAATCATAATAGGTACTGATTCTCGAAAAATCCATCTTCTTTCAACTTTTCACAAAAAGAAAAAAAAAACAGATCAATAATTACAGGCATAGCTCCTTTCCACAGATCTCCTCAAAAAACACTACTAGACCGGAAAGAAAACAAATTAAGACAGAACCAGTAAGAAAAACAACAAAAATTCCATCACATTAATAAAACACAATGAGGATTTTACGGTTAAAATAGATTACCATATGGAATCAAACTGTAACAAAATGTAAATCATAATAGAATTGCATTTGGAAAAGTAGCTTACATGTAACGAGTCTTAGAAAATCAATTTTTCACCCTTTTTTTCTGATGAAAAGGAAAAGGATATTATAACTCAACACCAAAAGACTACATGTGTTATAATACAAACATGAAATTTAAACCTTATACCAAAACTCAAAAGGTGTTACAATACCCAAAGTAACTCCCAAAAAAAACACATGGTTTTGGGTGATCAAATCACTAATGATGATCTTCTAGAAGCACAATTCGAATTATTTAGTTTGCCTACAGTTGAAAATTCCTATAGCTCCAAAAATGTCTTCAAAGATAAGGTAGTAAATCAGTATTTTTTCATCTTCGTGAAGATTTAAGGAGAAGATCAAAGGAAATTACGGGATGAACTTATATAGTTAATAGTTGTATTAACAGAAGATCAAAGCTAACTTCCAACCTTGTAACTTATTAGTAGTCACTTTAACTATGTAAGCTAGAAAATCATTATTCTTAGACCGACCCCATTGGAGATATTACAACCTAAATATTTAATATAGACTAGAGATAATCATCTAGCTACCCAATGATTCAAAAATAATAATCTAGGTACCCCGGATGAGTGATAATCTTCATTCAAGCTAGACTAGACTACACTAGAGACAAAATCATGTAGCTGTAGTTGCTATGTGTAATTTTTGCAAAAAAATATAACTAAGGACCGCATGTATGGCAACACATCTTTCTTGTTGCATTAAATTAAAGAGCAAATTTTCTCGTGCTTGTCTCAAGACAGGGATGGTTTCAGGTGAGATGGCTTAAAATCTAATACTAGTTATGAAATTCATACTAAAATTTGATATTTCTATCTAATGATCAACAACGCTTTCAAGATTAGATACAAAACATAATTAAAAGATCAAATCAAATCTAGAAGATCAAATTTCAAAGAAGAAGAAGAGAAGACTATGAATTAAATCGGCAAGTAAATAAACCAAATAAACTACTAAATCATAGATGTTTGTTAAAACCAAAAGGAAAAACTTAAAAATCAAAAAAACTTGCTAAATAAACATAACCAACCTTGTTTTGTTCTGAGAGAAATAAAACTAAATGATATCCATACTTCAAACTTCAATAAAATCGTACGTAAATAATAAAGACTTTGAACCCTAACCCTTGTCATGTCTTCAGTGGTCAATAGCTGAATTAAACCCTCCATGAGAAAATCAAACCCTTCAAGAATTTCATTTATTGGCCTTCTTGGCCCAATAAAGTTTGCAGCCAAGCACGTTCTATCAAAGGTAATCAGATTAGAGAGATCTATGTAAGAATCTCGAATGGGATCTTGTACTGCTATATGCCAACCGTAGTTGCTTGAGTTATAGCAGACAGTGATACATCATTGGCGGTACTGTAATCTTATAACGTTGGAAGATTCGATCCCGGCAACACAAAAACTACCCTCACCTCTTGATACTTTTGAATTCCATCTGATAAGCTCTTTTGTCCATGGAAGCAATTCATGAGGATAATTTTTATTATCCCTATCTGCTTGATTGTTAGCATCCAGGATAAAATTTCCAACAAAAGAGCGAAGAGAACCCCTATAGGAAAACAAGACTAACAAGTTAGTCAGATAACTTGGATTATAATAAACAAGTTAGTCGTGATAAATTATATTATATGAATCCTCAATCTAAACCACTTCAGTACTAAGTAAAAATATGTGATAAAATTCATCAAGTCAGACCATCTTTACACAATCTTTTGCAACTCATTCCAGTATATACATTTAATAAGATCCAACCAAATTTGTAAATCATAATATCCAACCCATTTCGTAAATCATAATAGAAATTGATTCTCAAAATATCCAACTTCATTTAATTTTTCATAAAAATAAATAAATCATAATATCCTCATGAGATATTTTCTAAGATAAGGCAGTAATTTTTCATCTTCGATCTAAGAAGAAGATCAAAGCAAAGTACGCGATGAACTTATATACTTTATTTTGTGTTAAAAATTGTTCTGAGAAGAAGAAAATCAACCTAGATGATGAAATTTTTGTTCCTAGAAATCGATAAATTACTTTTTAAGATATACCCAAACACAAATTATTTTTCGCAAAAACAATCAAAAGCTACTTTGAGAATAATATTTAAAATGACATTTAAAAGCAAAAAAGTTACAAAACTAATTTTACTTTTAAAAGTTATTCTAAAATTGGGTTCTCAAACTAACTACTCACTTTTCGACTTAATAAAATACACCTTACAATAGGTTGTTTCTTCTGGGCCTCTGGCATTTCTTCTTCGAGAGGAAAGCTCTAAAATTATATATTTAACAAAACTAGTGACAAAACCCCTAGGTGAACAAACTAGTGATAAGAAAAAACCGATCATATTATTTTTAATAAATAAAAACCGTTTCAAACAAAACTGGGACAAAAACACCAAGCCAAATAATAATGTGTAAATTTAGTTTTTGTTACTTTTAAAAAAGCCAAACATACCCTTCGACCTTTTCTTCTTCTTCTCTGATTTCTTCTTTCTTCTGTCTCCTTCTCCCACCACCATCATCACCATCAGCAACAGTGGAACTGCACCAGAAGAACGGCGCTGATTCGAGAGATGAAGAATTCGAGAGACGTTTTATCTTATTCATTTCCCTAAAACTGAGAAAAGAAGAAGAAGCAGTTGCCGCTGTTTTATCACCTGAAATTGAGAGTAAATATCGTTGCTGTTGATCGAGAAATAGATCGAGAATTGGGAGATGAGAAAAGGGTAAGATAGAGATGATGGACTTTGGTAAGATTCAAGATGGGTTGAATCTGAGATTTCAAGAAATTAGATCTGCATCTCGCCTGGGGTTGATTCAGAAATTGAAACTCAGAGTTGAGTTAGATTGAGAAGATGTGAAGATGGGTTCTGCTAGCTTCTGCTGAATTCAGTTGTGGAGTTTTGGATGAACTGAAATGGGGATCTGGAGAAATTGAGGGTTTGTGTTGATGATCTTGAAGAAAAAATTAGGGATTTTCTGTCAATTCGAGAAATGAATGAGGCCGCTGGTGTTGAGGATGGATCTGAAGAATGATGGTGGTGGAATTATGAAACAGAGATGAGAAGAAATCGAAGATGAACTGTTGTGGCTGCTTGTGATAATGAAATCAGTTAAGCGGAAATGGAACTGTAGATGATCGAAATGATGCATTAATGAACTTGGCAAACTACGATTCGATTTGAGATGGGTTCTGGAGTCGCAAGATGTTGTTGTTGGGCATATTCAAATGAGAAAAGAATGAGAAGAAGATGAATGGAGTTTTTGGTGTTGTGTGTTGACTGAATTGATGCCTCAGCTGCTATTGAAATTGCAGGTGACGATGGATTGGTGGTACTACAGTTCAGTGAGGTGGTCATGGAAGTGAAGAGAAGGAATTGAATAAGAAGTGCAAGTTGTGTTGAGAACTGGTGTTTAAGAAGATGTAATGTTGATGCTGCTGTTGTTACTGTGGTCTGATGGCAGAGATGTAGGTGCAGTTGTCTGGTGGTGTTAGCTCTAGCGCAAGGACTGGAATTGCAGGTTAAGCCATGGATTGCTGGTAGGATTTAAAACAGTTTAAGCCTTGTGTTGGTTGGTATGCAGGATAAAGAATATAATGGCATTGGCTTGTGAACTGAAATGATGCAGGTGGAGGTTATGGAGCTGTGAATGGGTTAAGAAGCTATGTCGCAGTGGTGGAATGTGGAGCTGTAGATGACAAGGAAATGGTGGTTGCTGCCATGATTCAGCTGGAGCAGTGGAAATCTAAACTTCAAGCACATTATAAACTTCAAGCACATTATAAACTTCAGCTGGAGCAGTGGAAATCTAATAAGAAGAGGATGACAGACGATGCTGAAGATGTAGATTATATGGCCGTCGCAGTATGGCAGAGGGGATGGTAGGAGCTTAGATAGCAAATATTATTGAGGTTGTTGCCATTAATATGATGCGTGACGAAAGAACTGAGGTATATATAACCTGCTTTTTTATTTTAATCCATATGTTTGAGTATATAGAATTGGTGATCTCGTAATTGTCTTAGTTATGAGGAAACTGTAGGATTCTTATTTTTTCTAGGTCACGCAAGTTAATGAATGGTAGATGTTTTAGCATTCTCAGTGTTCGTTGGCATAGGTTTCAAGTATCTGAGGTGCACATCAATGGAACCCGCAGTATGTTACGAATATTGATACTCTAGAATAGAGCCAGTTACTTGCATATCCTTAAAACACAAACAAAGTTACCTTGTATCTGCTTATCTCTTTTTATTCTTCTCTGACTGAAAAATAGTTGTAGGTCTATATTTTTCAAGCACGAGTTTCAGAAGTTTCTTAAGTTTGATTAACTAATGAAGCTATCGTTTAATGTACCTTAACCAACAGAAGATTTAGTCAAATTAGAAGGATCTCTGATGAGTTAAAAAGAGGGATCTGATTTTAAGTTGAAATGGTCAATGAAGCAGATGGTGCTGTTGTGGATAGACGGAGGATGAAAGTAGAGCTGAGTTACAACAGATGATGTTGTAAACTAGAGAAGAAATGAAGCTTAAATGAAGTGCAGCTACTGATGAAACCAATTATGGTTTCATCTTATTTATGATGAAACCATAATCGGTTTCATCGTATTTATGATGAAACCAAAATTGGTTTCATCTAATTTTTGGACAGTGGTGGTCGTCGGCGGGTGTTGGCGATGTTGCTGGTTTTAGTCGGTGGTGGTTGGCGGTGGTCGACAATGGTGGTCCTGGCAGTTGATAATATGTGTTGTAGCATAGAGCATGGATCTGTGTTGCTGTAATGTTGCTGTATAGAGCATGGATCTGTGTTGTTGTGATGTTGAGAGAAAGATGGAGACATTAAGGACTGCTCTTGGGATGAATAAAGTTGATGAAACTTCTTTACTATAGGAAGAAGGAAAACATGAAACTGTTCTGGAAACAGTGGAATCTGATTCTGAAATTAGGTGAAGGAGAGGGTCCAAAAGAAGGTTTAATAGAGAAAAATGATGGCTAGAATTGAAATGGGAAGCAATTGCAGGTGGTGAATTGGATTGTGGAGCTGAGTAGAGTCAGTTAGGAGATGTTGCTGCCGCTGCTTTCAGATTGACAATGTGCAAGTGTAGCTGCTGGTATTGTTGATATGGTTATTGCAGTGATGGGTTTGATATGGTTATTGCAGTGACAGGGTCTTGTGACGAGTTTCATTTTATGCTGCTAGTAAGCTCCGGTTGCAGCTGAAGTTAATATTATAGAGAAGGTGGTACTGGTGTTGGCTTTGAGTTGGTTCTCTATGAAGAATAGTTTGAGATGATGCTTGAGAATGGTTTTTAAGTACAGTTGCAGGTTGAGAGTGTAGAGAAGAACTGAGATGCCTATGTTGGTGGTGATTATGAACTGCAGCTGGTGATAATCAGAAACCATGGAGGAACTGGTGTTTCTCTGGTTGAATTAATATGGATATTGCAGTTCCAGTTGAAGATCAAACTGAGCCTGAGATGGAGCATTTGTGGTGTTCAGGTATGAGCTTGAACTGAAATGGAAGGCAGTAATGCAGTGGGTATGGGATTTGAAGTGAATTTATAGTTGCAGGTGCAATGAAGTGCTGCAATACAATGAGGAATTTCCTGTAAACCTAGATGGAAAGATATACCAGGTGAAGCTGAGTAATGGGTCTTGAGACATAACTGGTGGTATTGCTGTTGAAGCGCAGAAACCAATTATGGTTTCATCTTATTTATGATGAAACCAAAATCGGTTTCATCGTATTTCAACAATGTATTTCTATCCATGAAGATGTATAATACCTCTTAAAAAATTTCTTGCAGGTGATTTCTCACGAAACCAAGATGAAACCAAAATCGGTTTCATCGTATTTATGATGAAACCAAAATTGGTTTGATCGTATTTTTGGGAGGTGGTGGTGGTGGGCGGTCGTGGTGCTGGTTTTGGTCGGCGGTGGTCGACAGTGGTGGTGCTGGATGGTAGGGTGGCTGGTATTGGTGGTGCAATTACGTAGTATCGGTGGTGGTGGTGGTCTGAGGTGGTGGCGGTGGTGGTCGACAATGGTGGTGCTGGATGGTAGGGTGGCTGGCAGTGGTGGTGCAATTGCACAGTATCGGTGGCGGTGGCCGAGCGGCGATGGTCGGTGGCGGAGCGGTGGTGGTCGGTGGCGGCGATGGTGGTCGGTGGCGGCGGTGTGGCGGTGGTGGTAGCGTTGGTGGTGGCGTCGGTGGTGGCGTCGATGGTGGCGGCGGCGGCGCGGCGGCGGAGCGGTGGTGGTCGGTGGCGGCGGCGGCGGTAGTGGTCAGTGGCGGCGACGGAGGTTGTGGTCGGAGGTGGCGGCGGTGGTCGGTGGCGGCGTTGGCGGTGGTCGGAGGTGGTGGCGGTGGCGGCAGTGATTATTGGTGGTTGTTTATTTCTTGTTGGGGGTGACAATATAATAAGAATTAAAGTGTGGTTGATTTTTGTTTTTGTTGGTGTGATTTAAACTAGAAGGGTAATATAAACAGTTTATATTAAATGGGGTTTTTGTGAACAATTTGTTTTGTTGGAGTTTTCGTATATGGATAGTGACACCTTTGGGATAATAACTCGCGGGCCGTATATTTAACTCAAATTCTAAGAGTATTTCGAATACGTATTTCCATAGTTAATGGTTGACCCCATACAAGTCAAGGCGATCAAATATATACAATTTCCACCTCCGTTCCAGCCACGCCTGATCATTTTCTAAGCCGAATGAGATAGAATGTCATAATTAAGTAGAATTCAATGTGAGAAGTCGAGAAAAAAAAACAAATGGCACAAAAATGTGATGTTTGGATATTACATGTATAGGTTATTTTCAATTTTTGCTTAACAAAAAAGTTAATATTTTCGATTGCAGAAACTTTCATCAGAATTATGTGCTATCTTATTTCCGTTTTTTATCTTGCGATCACATAAAAATAGAGACTTTGAGGCTCAATAACTAAATATATGGCAATTAAATCATGACCGGAGATCATAAAGTTTTTGAATTCCAAACACCAATAACTTGTCGAGTTCTATAAACAAGAAAATTAAAGATTATATGACGGAAAATGACTTTTAAAGCAAAAACGTTTAGAATGACTTCTCATGCTAACTTCCCTTTTTTGACTTAATACATAAAATCAAACTTCTTTATTAGTTTTACTAGGTATCAGCCCGGCCTACGGTTGGGACTCGACCTCTGTTAAGACTTAAGAGTCGGCGTTAGTAAATTCAATTGTCTTGATTGGGAAAGCTTTTTCCTATTAAGTTCCAATCAAGAATGCGTCTCAACCCTTCCTAATTATCAGCTCAGTATTTTTATAGTCGGGAAACAACGGGGTTAACCAAGGTCTACGGCGCCGGTGTTGCCTAATCAATCAAATTTCTACTCCCTCCGTCCTAAATTAGATGAGTTAATTGGTTTTAAATTTTGTCTCATAAATAGATGAGCTATCTCTCTAATCAGTCGGACATTTCTAAAATTTTCCTTTTAATTGATTATTATTACTATAACAAATATGTAAAATTTGGTAGTCATGTTTATATTCCTTACGTAGGTGTTTTAAAATGTTTTTCAATGGTATAAAGTTTACGAAAAACCGTGATATAGTTTAAGAGATAAATCATTTCTAAGTTTTACTCCCTAAGAATATAATTGTGAAAAATACTTAAATATACTCCAATTTCCACCTTATCTTTGGGACGGAGGGAGTATTAGGGAAGCATCTCAGATTTGGGGCAAATTAAATATCCGTCCCAGTATTTGTTAAATGTTAGTTTAGGGTTGTCTGTAGTAGGGTTAGTGTGGGGCTAATGGGGGGATATGGCCACGGCGTAGCCATATTGAATCAAATTTGAATTAGGAAAACAACTCTGATTAATTTAGATTTCAATCAGGAACCATTGCTAATTGTTAGCTTAAAGTTGATAGCTGGGGAACACTGGGGTTACTCCCCACTATGATTAAGTTGAATATAAACATAGTCAGATTAGAATCAGAGATATGGTTCGCAATAGTACGGCGAGCATGGCTAGTATGTCGGTCGGAGACATGGTTATAGAGTGTGGCATAGACATCGGAAAAATCTCAACTGTCTTGTTATCTTATAATCATTTTTTTTTAAGTTGGTAAGGACTGTGATATTTAAGAAAATAAAAACTGGTCTAAGCTATGATTATAAATAAAAATTAGGATAAATTTGTAAGAATATGAAGGGGCATAATATAAATAAAATGTTTGCTTAGTGGTCCCAGTATAAATACATAATAGAAAACTTAAAACTCAGCACAAAAGTTTAGCCTCAAATCTATCGTTCTCTAGTTCTAAAACCCTCTATTTTCCCCATTGACTGCCGTCGACGGACGTTAAATGAACGGTGAGTTTAACTATTACTAATGTAAGATTATTCATTATATAGATACGAGAATCATGATACAGATTCAATTTATGTTTGTATAGTGTAATATTTGAGCTTGAAGTTCCTAAGGTTGCTGATGCTTTGGGACTGGCAACAGCCAACAGCTAAGAGCAGTATTATTTCATTAATGCTTTAGTTGGTTGAAGATTGTATGAAATCGGTTGCCAAGTTTTCTCGCGACTTTGAAAACAATTCTGAGGCTGCTGTCCTCAGGAAAGGAAAGTGTTCATCATGCTCGATTGCCAAGTTTGCCAAGTAATATTAATATTATGCTTGATTTGATTCTGTCATGTGAAGGAAAGTGTTCATTATCGTGCTTGATAAAATTTTTCGTTGGCTATATAGTTTCTCCAGTGCTTCATTGTCTTTGATTTGGTAAATGCGGCTGCAAGGTTCTTTCACATCTTGGGCCACTCTGGATCTCAAACAATCTCATTGGTACGGTAGGTTTTAGGAAAACTTGGGGATATGTCCCAAAATCGACTGTCATTTTGGAGATATGTTCCAGGATTTCAGTTTTCAAGAGTATACCCCAGCCGTCCAAAATCCCTTCCAAAACCGTTAAGTAGTCAATATTCGTACACACTTGGGATTATATATGCGAATTAAAAGACAAATATATTATATACTAACACCTTTACAAGGTTCAGGAACATATTCAGACATAAAAACCTCGAAGAAATTAGAGAGAAAATTCAAACACATTTACGATAAATTGACTATTTAACGGTACCTTGACAGAAACCGTTACTTTGGGACATATTTCCAAAACCTAGAATCCTAGGACATATCCCAAAAATGACAATCGATTTTATGGCATATCTCCAATTTCCCCTAGGTTTTAAGTCAGTATTGCAGCGTATTGCCCATCTTGCCAATGAAACAATGCGCAATGTTAAGAACAATTTGACAGAAAATTTTGTATGACTTTGTCTTGAAAACCAACTTTGCCGAGTTGATGTGAGAAAGAAGACGCCAATACATATTCGCTTGGCGTTAGGTTAACTTAAGAATTTAATTCACATTAGGAAACAGTTAGGTTAAGCCGGTTATAGAGGGCCAAGATATAATTAAAACCGTCAAAAGGCACCAGCTTTTAGCGTTATTCAGGGCTGCTGCCCGGGCGTGGTTAGGTTACAATTAGAATTTAGTTTCTTATTTTTACTTATCGCTGACGACTAATAATATTATAGATGGTCTTAAGTTTATTCTTTGTATTATATACTCTCTCCATCCCATTATTAATTGATCTAATAGTACAATTTAGAAATGATTTATCTCTCAAATTATACCACGGATATTTATAAATTTTGTATCATTGAAAAGCATTTTAAAGCACATACGTAACGAATATAAACATAAATATCAAATGATATAAAATCAATTATTAATGGGATAAAATCTAAAAATAAATAGGTCAATTAATAATGGGACGGAGAGAGTATATTTTTTTAGTAAATCATGTAGCAAGACGACTGATTTTGAAAATTGCACAAACTACGGTGGTCGTGTACAAATGTCATTAACTAAAGCATGTAATATATGGTTGTTGTTCTAAAGCTGTTAGAATTAAGACTACTAGTCTACTGCATATCTGAATGTGAATTCCAAAGATCTAAATAAGTTGGTTTCACTTCATGGGTATTAGTTGTTAGGGCCATGGCATAATCTATGCCATCTACTTTAAAAAGAATTGGCAGGGGCGGTTAGAGCATCCATAGTGGGCGAGTATAACCAAAAATTTGGGATGAGATCGTAATGCAGTGGGACGGAGTAAAGATCAAATCCCAGCCAAAGATTAAATTCCAGACCATATATGGTCGCGACCAAATCCCAAATCCTAATATAGTCGGGCGTAAATTTAAAGTACGCTTGTTAACGGGTGGAGATTTAAATCACGCCCGATGAAAATTTAAATTAAAAAAAAAAAAAAATGAGGCGTAAACTTAAAGTACGCCTGTTAACAGGCGTAAATTTAAAGTGTGCCCCATGATGGATTGGGCGGACATTTGAGTTACGCCCAATGAATTTTTTTTGTGGCGGAGATTTAAATTACGCGCGACTAAATTTTAATCGGGACCGTTGCGTGACAACACGGAGTAAACCCAAAATTTGATCTTTTTTTTGATCTTTGGTTTTGATCGCACCACTACAGTTGCTTTTAGGCAATCAACGAGAATAGCAGAGTCCGAATTTAGTGGTGAAGACAGGGCGGCTGGGCCAAATCATTATCTACCTTGACAGTAACTCTCAATAACTAAATGTGATCCCCCGTTCCAAACTGTCTTTGGTAGTTCCGAATATTTAACTGTGAATCAGTGAACCACCCTATGGTGGTGTTGAACCATTTCATTTGGTGGAAGGTTCGAAGAAATTAAAGGGTGTCATGAACTCATCTTATTCGGACTTGGTTTGGTGGAGGCATGGAGAAACTCTAATATATCTCACGGAGGATGCATAATTCCATACCACCACTATCCAGGTTTCAGGGTATATGGTGTTGTATAATTTAAAGCATGTTGATGGATAAATATAGTGAAGAAAGAGATCTTATTCATTAGATATCAATGTAGTATCACATATGAATAAGTCTCTTTTTATAGGCTAGAGTATCAACCCTGGTTACATATAGATGGGCCGCACACATGGGCCAAAAGACCCTACAAAACTCCCCCTTGTGCGGTCCAATAGTAGTGCTTCACGTGTAATGCTTCCGATGTAGCGCTTCAGATATAGCTCTCCAGATCTAGTTTCTCTCCTCGATGACCATTTTATCTAAGTCTATTGCCTCATTAGAACCTCTCCAGGAAAACCCAGAGGGACAAAACCTGAATTAAGGAAAAAGAGCACAATATTAAGAAAACTTCGAACAAAGTTGGACTCGCATATGTTGCCTCGTTAAAACCTTAACAAGGAAAAACCCAGTGGGATAAAACCTTGAGGAAGGGAAAAGAGTACAACGCGATTAATTCCGGAAGTATGCCTTTGCTGGATACTCATACATAGCATCTTATCTATGTCTATAGATGATTGATGAACACCTAGTACTGGTCTAGTTGACTTGTACCGAAAACTGTTGCCATGTAATCCTTGCTTTGTTGTGCTGATTCCGGCATTCGCTTCACTTGACAAACTATCGAGTTTCGTTTCTTTGATTCTGATATTGTTAAGAAAGCAATCTGCAGGTCTTCGTCATTTATCATGTAGTTGGTGTAGTTATGGTTGCCTCGCTAAAACCTTGTCGAGTAACAAAAACCCTGGGAAAAAATAATCTCGATCGAAGGGAAAAGTAGTACAACAAAACTTCGCATTACAGAGTCAAATATGTCGACATCATATCCTTGGATCCTCCCCCTGATGTCGGCATCTCCCCCTGATTCCATTCAGAGGAGTTTCTAGACAGTTCCTTTAGTCATACACTTTACAAAAGTTAATATTGGAAATGACTTAGTAAATAAGTCAGTCATGTCTCCCCCTAATTACTTTCATGGGAGAAGAGATTATTATTCCTTTATAATCAACAACTTTTGGATTGCACTTCCATTAGCAGTCCTCTTTATGTATTTGTACAGATAAAACAAACTCATGTCAATGGTTTCTTTTTAAAAAAAATAATCATGTCAATGATTATTTTCCAAAGACGTTGCGTTGGCGCTGAGCTATATCTAGCTAACAAGTTCACTGAGGATAAAATATTTGATCAACTAAGTACAACAATGCGTTTATTGCACTTAATGTGGGAATTTCATCTCTTACAACATCTTCACCATATTTCTTTAGAAGAAATAGTAATTTAATTACATTTGAACCTTGAATAATCATGGGAGTGCTAGCAGTATGCATGTCCTTGTTAAACTGCATGGCAACTTTGGACATATGAAAATTGGTGGAATAATATACCACAAGCTTGGTGTTCGGTCGAGCTTTCCAAGATTTTCATTTCAAATTCGAATTTCAAGCAGCTTGTAAAATATCTTATTTCATTAAGAGTACATACCATGTCCATATCATGAAAATAAATAGCTACAATTCCAATTCAGAAACTTTGTTTGTGAGTACTGATAGACGCATTTATTTGTCTAATATATCTCAATTTTATATATTATTAGTGCTTGATTTTGTACTTATTTGGTTATTTTATGTATTTGTATGTATTTTTGGAAAAAATAAGCTTTTGCGGCGAAATTGGCTCAAAATGTGGCATTTGAACCTCCGTAGATAACGTACCAGAGGCACCCAAGAAATACCCCGGAGGAACCACGAAAAAAGTGTTGAAAACATCCCAGAAAAAATATAAAAGGCACCCAAGGGACAAGTGTTATGTGGACTCCAGCAGCGGATAAGGGACGACCACTGGATAAGGGGTAACCTTTCCCCTTCACGTTCGAATTCTGTTTTTGGCGGGAAACCAAAACCAAAAAGCATGTTTCTGGCAGTTTTGGTGGTTGCAATTTGGAGGAGTTTGAAGACGATTAAACCTCTGATTTTCATAGGATAAACTCCTTAGGGTCTAGGAATCTAATATGGGTGTTGAAATGGATTAAACTGGGCTCAATCGACTGATTTTTATCTCAACAGCAAAATATGAAAAGTCACGTGTGTGACCTGTTTTAGGAAATTTTAGAGAGATTAAAGTGCATAAACCTTCCCAAAGATAGGTATCTATCTAAGGAAGAGTTTAGAATCAGAAGGAAAGCTCAGAAACGCGTAGAAATTCTAAAACAAGAAATTGCGGCAACTTTTCCATAAAGATAAAGGAAGAGATTTGGGAAGATTTTAGAGAGATTTAATCGGTCTTTTTGATATAAATATATTGGTTGGTTCATATATAAGAGTCGCCGGGAGTTTGGGCAGTTAATAAGGAGGCTACAGAGGCGTAAAATCGAATACCAGGAAAATTGTTTCTGCGGGTGTAGTGAAGAACACGAAGAACATAAGACGCACAGAACAGTCACAAAGAAGTATCGTTCTTTAACAGCATACAACAGTTATTGTTTATAAACAACACCTGATTCTAATGGTGATTTCTGTAGCGACCATTAAGTGTTGCAGATTCGCTGTATTATTATTTCTCTTCAATAAAAACACCTTTTGAGCCATGATTTATTCTTTTGAGCATGTTTTAACCATGAGGAGCTAAACCCCTTAGCCGAGGCAACGGAGGAAGCCATTGTTCCTTGAAAAGTGGTATAATTCTATTTTAATTATTTTTTGCAATCTTTTTATGATTATTTGCATAGAACTAATATTGAAAAATTGATTTTATTGAATGAATGTGATTTGTTTTGACGGAGCATGCTTAGTTTTAAACTTTTGATGTTTCATGCCTTATGTTTACAATTGTTACTTCAAAAATCCACTAGAGGCAATAAATTAGAATCACTTTAAAAGCAAAGAATGGCATTAATATTGATTAGATTGAATCACTTAATTGGTTAATGGTGGAATCCCAGGTCTCGGTGTTTTTTTTTATAATTTTGATACAACTTTATTTGAATTATCGAGTTTAATTTAAGTCTAAAAAATCCTTCACAAGTTCGAGAAACGAAACTCTTTTTACCACTATCTATAAATCACATCAAGTACCCAGAGAAAATACCTTAATTATTTATCCCTTCGCAATCAAATAGTCACTTAGATGGGTGTACCAAATCCGCCAGATTATTTCAATCCTTAAGTGAGCGTTTCACTCTAATTTGAAACGTACTCCGTGGTTTAAAGTCTTTTGATTTGGGTAACAAAACGGCTATTATGCACTTTTATAAACATCTTTATCCCTTAATCCTTGTAAAAATACGTAATAACCACATAAAAATGCTGCACTTCAAGTCCTTTTTGAAACTACCAAGCTATCTAAGTAACAGAACGCCATAACGTTCATTACAACATAATAAACAATTCCAGGGCTCTGTGATATACCTCTCGCTATAATGCGAGTCTTTATACTTTAAGACTTCATTCTTTTCAGTGCTCTTAGGTGACAAATAATCATATATGTCCCATAGGCTTTAGACTTGGTTGGTTAGCACTACCACACCAAATACCTGCATATTTGTCAAAGAACCAAGTTTTACCTGGATTCTGTAGGTAAAATATGCTCTTTGTTAACTAAACAATAAGGGGAATGGTTCGATAACACCGCGCTCTATTTCCTTGAGCAACTGTATATAAAAATAATAGTCATTAATATGCTCTCACGATCTTTCCATTGACTCATGTGTGTTCTCATAATCCTTTTGGATTTTATTATTCTCTGGAATCGTTAAAACTTCGGAGATCCTTCCCGTTTGATTCATGGACATATTTAGAGACAATCTTATGAGATGATTTCAGAAGATATAATTAGTTTATGCCTAACTTACCTATTTCCTTTCTAGGTGAGCACTGATCGAACCTGGTGGTCTCTCTAACTTCCTTTATGGAGCCACGACCTCAACTACACTTCCACCAAGTGTAGGTGCAACACCTTAGTTTATGGTGTACCCCATACTGAGGATTTCTAACCTTGCAGGCACATTTGCAGCTGGTATGTATGATCTTGTCACGTTATAAATAATAGTGCACTTTCTGAAAATCGATTATTCTTTTCACTTCATAGTTACATTTGTGGAGTACGAATCAATATGAGACAAAGTGGGAGCACACCACGATAAATCCTATCGTTCCTTTAGAAAATCCTTTTTCTATCTCCCCCTAGCAATGGGGAGACTGTCTCATCAAAGTGACGATCTGCAAATATAGTGGTTAAGAGATCGCCTGCCAAAGGTTTCAAAATACGGATAATTATTGGGAATTCATATCCAACATAATTATTTAATCGTTTTTGTGAAAAACTATAGTACGATGTGGCACATATCGTACTATATATAGCACAACCAAAAATGCGTAAGAATACAAATGTATGCTTATATCCAGTTACCAACTGGTACGCAAGAATGGTTGACTAATTGTGGGTTCTAAAACGCATAAGTGAATATGCGTATAATATTGCATTTCCCCCAAGCATTTATAGAAAGGTTGTTACACATAACCTATCGTTAGACACCATCTGTAACCTTTGATGTAGCCTCTGCGAGACCATGGGGTATAGGATGTTCTACTACAATGATCCTATTAAACATGTAATATCCATCAATTCGTTTTGATGTAAAATATCTAGCATTAACAAGGTTGGTGGACCCTAAATTGTATAATATGTGCTTGGATTATTTCGAAAAACGCATAATTTCTTGTGAACAATAATTAATTCAACACTTTGAATCATCCACCAGAGCCATAAATCGCTTGAATGGTCCGCATTCTGCATGGATATGTCCATAAATATCACCTTGTTTGTTTTGAAAGAATGGGTTGTTTACCATTTGCATCTTAGGATGGTCTCAATCCTGTTTACTAAAGAAAGACTTTCTAAAATGAGTGACATGCTTTATTACTTTAAAAGCATAATGGGAGGGGAGGTGGTGTTCCTAGTACTTTAGAAAGTGTTGATTGTGAGAGATGCCGTAATATTGCATTCTTTCAATCTTTTTAATTCCCATTTTCTTGTTTACTCAAATAAAAGGATGTCCATTTGAGTTCTTTCAGAACAAAATATCATATCACAACTAAAGTGTCGTTATGGCTATGTCAAAACCTAAATGAGTCAATTCCCAACATTACATTTTCAATTATCTAAGTATTAGTGATTTACAATTCACTAGACTAATTGGCTCATTATTTTCTATAAAATGTGATTCCTTTCACATTCATTGGAGGCAATTTATAGATGCATTCCCATTCTCACAGTGAATTTTCGTACGATAACCGTTTGTACAGATTTCGTAGGAACTTGAAAAAGTGTGATTAGCTCTTAGTTCTTATAGAGATCATGTAACTTTTAAACTTTCTACCAATTAGGAAACAAATATTGATCATTTCTTCACTCGGCTATTACCTGTAATAATCCAATCATCGCATGGTATTATCTAGGGAAAAAAATTCAACAATCAATTTAATATATTTCCTTAAGAGTTTCGTGTAATAAGTGGTGTGGCCTTATTACATAACAAAATAAAATCTATCTCATTTACTTTAGAGTGTTACTGTTCATGAAGAAGATATGCTTTCATCATAATGTACGATTGATCCTTATAACTCAAGTACTTTTGAGTATATCTCAAGTTCTTTAGAGTATTTCAATCGCATGGAAATGATATAATTTTCATTCCATAAGTGCAGACAATGAATTTAATTCTTATTAACTGGGAAAATTTCTTGTTTCCACTGAAGTTGACAAGCAGGGGTATGACCTTGTTTTAACATATAGTGAGTTTTTTGTCCTTTAAACTCTCTATATATCTTTTAGTTGGTTGCTACTATATGATACCTACATTCCATTGTTTGTACTATTCTTAGTAAAATGTTTATACCAAGTTTCCAACTCTCATTTAAACGAGTCAGAATTACATCACTGTCTCATGCTCGGTAAATACATTTACTTTGTACCGTTATTACTTGATCCAAAATTACATCTCTGGTCTTATTTTAGAAAAGGCTTATATCTTCTACGTAATTTATGTGCATTCTTTCACATGTTCTAGTAAACCAATATTTGTATGATTTAGCACGTCTAACCCTCTGTTCTTTGAGGTTCTTTTCATATTTATCTTTTCCACAGTTACTTTAACTTGAGAAATTTCATTATCCCAACATGTATAAATTTTTCTTTTCACATGCCTCCCAACCACTTACATTAGGTTGAATAACTTACTAAAGATCGTGAATCTCTTGTTAACATACTTCAACATCTATTGTTACTCTAGTATAATGGATGAAGTTGAAAAGATAAAAATGGAAAGTTTTTTTTGACTCATGTCACCTTTTGTTCTTTCGATAAAAGTTGAGGTGCTAATTTGCAACATATGTTTGTTCAAGTTATTGACTCTTTTATAGTCTAACAAGTGGAATCCATCCCACTGAACATTCAAATTTTCGGGGGGGGGGGGGATTTCATGAATGTTTCAAAAACTTCTTTCAGAGCATTTCATCACCTGAAGTCAATATACTTCCTTGAAAACATAAAAGCTATGCCTTCATCTTTTGAACAATACATCGTCATCGATTGAAGATTTTTATAATAGAAGTATATCACTTGTAGACACAAATTAATCTTGTATCGGAGACTCTTTAATGGCGCTCAAGTACTTCTGTATCCAAAAAGTCAAATTTGAATCGAGTTGGGTCAGCCAAAACCCCAGTTAACTGTTTGGTCAAGACCCGGTCCATTGGGTTGACTAAGTCGTGTTAAAGAAAGTGACATATATGGTCCATTATATATGAAGTACTTACACCATGTTTGTTTACTCCTGACTCATCTGAGTCGTCTGGATCTGAATCATCTGTATCTGAGTGAAATCACATGATTCATCTGGATCTGAGTCAATATGTTTGTTTTGAGTCAGATCTGACTCATCTGACTCGGAAATATGTGAGTCAGTAGTTTGGTCCCATGAGTCAGGGGTATTTTGTTACCTGACTCAAATGAGTCCGAGTCATGGGTTTTGTCTGAGTCAGAGGTCGAGTCAGATCTGACTCAAAATAGAAAACAAACGGTCTGACTGCTGACTCGGCCCGAGTCAGGGGTTGATTCAGATTCAGACGCCGAGTCAGCTGCAAACAAACAAGTTCTTAGGCTCATTGATAATAAACTTGAAACTATTATCATAGAGGTCCAAATATATTGTCAACCCTAAAATTGAAAACTTCATTATCCAACTGTAGTGATTAGAAACCAATTATAAACATGCCCGATGATGATGTTATTTATACAATAGATTTCTAGTAATTTTTTAACAAACATAATTAAATTTGAAAGACATCCAACGGCTAGATGAAAATATATTCATGACGCCATCTGACTGTTACAATTAACATTTCTGTGGACACATGTGGAAGTATCACGTACTTTGGAGTACTTCCAATGGTTGGATATTTATGAAACTTTTAAAGCAGGTTAATGAAGATAATACATACCATATATAAAAATTATAGAATAATCCAACGGTTTATATTCAAAAAAAATTAGGTTTCTCGACGCTGTTATACTTAGGGTTTTCTGGATGAAGGCAGTTACACTAAAATCATAATTTGGATATTGCATCATATTCCGATTTGATTGAAATTCTAACAGATGAAATCATATCTAATTAGGTTAAACATACTAAAATTTCATGAAAATCTAACGGTGAAATATCTATTTTTGATAATTATAGATTTGTGGAACCCTAATATATACTACGAAAACGAAATTTCTTTGTTCAAAAGAAATACCTGGTAAAACATCCATGTGATAAACAAATAGGATCAGAACCACGCTAATCTTCAAGAAATATCCATGACCAATATTGAACGAAGAAGAAAAAAAAATTGCACTAGTTGGTAGAGTCTATTTATAGAGAAGAAAGATATCTTATTCGTATCACATAGGAATAAGCCTCTATTTATAGGCTAGAGTATCAACCATGGTTATATATAAATGGGCCGCACACATGGGACAAAGGCCCTACAACAAAGCCGTAATATTACTTTTTTTTCATAGAACGATTTTTCGGGGACTATTCAAAAAAGATGGGGGACTGCTATGTGATAGAAATGTCCACCCTACATTATAAGGGGTGTCCTAAAATATTAGGGTAGACTAATCTACCCTTATTCTAATTAAGGTTATAACTAACCCTAATAACCCACTAATCTAACCCATTACCCACTTATTAAACCTCGTGTTTTTAGGGGCCACCCGAAAGGATTTAGGGGCCATCAATTTATACCCAGCCAAAGACTCTAGTTAAGGGGTACCCTATATGATATTGAAGTTACATAAATGCCCTTCTGGTAAAACTGTATAAAAACCAAATCAAAAAAAATTCTGCTCATTTCAACTCTTCTTCTTCCAGTTTCATATTATCTTCCGATTGTGGAAGAAAAAAAACTTTTCCTCGTTCAACCGAAACATCGTCGCGAATCGTAAAATCAAAACATCGTCGATTCGTTTATAAAACAATGGATAAGGGAAATGAAATCCAAAGAACTAGAACCAAAAATGTTGCTCAGGGTATCGATCCAAAGATTGGGATTTTAGCAAGAAATAAAGAAATTGTTGCTGCAAATGAAGAAGAACGCGAAGAAGAAGTACCCGACAATGTAGTCGGTGGTGGCGATTCCGATAGTCAAACACTTCGTCAACTTCAAATGGCCCCAATTAGGTAAGAATCTATCATTTTTGGGGTTTATTTCGCTTTAATTCGACGAATCGAGAAAAAAAATTTCTAGGGTTTTCTGTTTTTTATCCAGATTCGGGCGATATTCATGTTTATTTACTTCCGAATGTAGTCGTGTTCTTCATTTCTCAAGAACATCGACAGTATTCGGGAGATATATTTGTTGGTTATCTGCCGAATATTGTTGGCCATATCTTCCTGGATACAAACTGGTAATAATCGGTAGTTTGATGAATTTTTTGGCTTCCGAATATATTTAACTAGACACACAATATTCGGAAGTACACTCACTACCGAATGCATATATATTGAAAAAATCTCAAAATTTCTGATATAGGAAAAATCCCATTTTGGGGCCAGTATTTATTCGGAAGACAATATAATGTTTTATACCTCCGATTGTGTAGGATAAAATTTTAGAGTTTCTGAACTCCAGTTGATGAATATTCGGTTATAAACATGTTTAGTTATATTCCGATTGTTTTTCATTCGGTAAAAATATGTGTCTTCTTACTTCCGAATATGTTCATTCGGGTTATAGTTGTGCACTTTGTCTTCCGATTGTGTAGGATGAAAAATTTAGAGCTTCTGAACTCCAATTGATGCATATTCGTTTGCAAATATGTTTAGTTAGCTTTCGATTGTTTTGTATTCGGGAACAATATGTGTCTTCTTACGTCCGAATGTGTACATTCGGGTTATATTTCCATACTTTGTCTTCCGATTGTATAGTTTGTAAATATTGTTCCTTTCTTTGTTGTTTAGACAAAGTCGAGAAGGGAGGAAGAAAGTGACAGCTAGTGCTAGGAGGGAAAGGAGTGCCAAAGATAATTCAAGTGCTCAACAAAGCTTACAAGAACAAAGCAGTCAACAAGGAGTGCAACCAAGTGTTGAAAAAAGTGTAGAACAACAAGGCAGTGAACAAGAGGTGCGACCAAGTGTTGAACAAGCCGCTCAACAAAGTGCAGGACCAAGTGTTGAACCAGTTGATCCAGTGCCAAGAGTAGAAGAAGAAGGACAACCAAGTGGTACCCAAAAAGCCAAAAAAGGAAAAGATGGTGTAAAGAAGGATATTGCTAAGAAAGCATCACATCTTGTCCCTCAACACTTGAAGAAGAAGGGTATTCCAGCAGGCACAATCGTTGGGCTACCAGCAGATGGAGGAAAATTGCTATTTGGATACAAAGACTCATGGGCCAGAGAAATATACGAAACCGAGGTAATAAAATTACTATTTTTTATTAATGTATTTTCAATGTGTTATATCGTAATATTCGTATTAAGGATTTTTTTATGTACTTTAATAGGATCATCAAGATGCGGTCCGTCTACTCAAACCTACCGCCGCACCAACAAAAATGCTTGCGTGGCCTTTATCCGGTGAATGTGAAAGGTTCAAGTCAATTGTTGCCAACTCGGGGTTAGCTAATGCCGCCGAGAATTCATTGTTGGAACATGATTGTGTGGCCATATCGGCGTTCGTGGAGAGAATGTATCCTGAGACCGATACTTTCCATATGCCGTTTGGGGAGATGACGATTACCCCGGATGATGTTGTGCAGATTCTTAACCTTCCCGACCAAGGCACAGCTGTGAAGTTTAACTACACAAAACAGTTAAGTTGGGCACAACTTTATGCTCTAACTAAAAAGTGTTTAGGTTGGGATGAAGAGACAACAACAACAGAGTTTAGGAGGCATGCAGGTTACAGAACAAGACAGATCAACATTACAGCTTTGATGAATATGTTCCGAGGCACCTTGGAGAAGGAAAAGAATGGGATGTGTCAAGTTAACTGACGAGCAAGTGAACCACGCTGCCGCTGCATATCTCCTTTGTGTATTGGGATGTGTCGTATTCCCCAATACTTCTGGCAACCGGATCGACGCCAACCTTATACAACTGTTGGATCCTCTCCATGAAGTCGGTGACTATTCTTGGGGCACGACATGCCTAGCGTTCTTGATGGAAGAGTTGAGAAAGGCTTCGAGGCTAGGAACCTGCCAAGTTGCTGGGAACGTGGCTCTATTGCAGGTTTTTTCTTTAACTCTATAACTCACTCTATAGTTATTCGGTAGACAATACATATGATGCATATTCATAACTCCAAATGACTCATATTCGGTAGGAAATGATACATCTCTTTTTTCGAATGTTGGTTATTCGATAGATAGGTACTCAGTTTTGTTTACGATTATATATAATCGGAAATATTCATTTGATATTACTACCGAATATACAGGCCAGAAAAACTATAGGTTACTGAACTCCAAATGACGCATATTCGGTAGGAAATGATCCATCTCTTTTTCCGAATGTTGGTTATTCGGTGGCTAGGTACTCAGTTTTATTTCCGATTATATATAATCGGAAATATTCATTTGATATTACTACCGAATATACAGGCCAGAAAAACTATAGGTTACTGAACTCCAAATGACGCATATTCGGTAGGAAATGATCCATCTCTTTTTCCGAATGTTGGTTATTCGGTGGATAGGTACTTATTTTGTTTTTCGATTATATATAATCGGAAATATTCATTTGATATTAGAACCGAATATACAGGCCAGAAAAACTATAGGTTACTGAACTCCAAATGACGCATATTCGGTAGGAAATGATCCATCTCTTTTTTCGAATGTTGGTTATCGGTGGATATGTACTTATTTTGTTTTTCGATTATATATAATCGGAAATATTCATTTGATATTAGAACCGAATATACAGGCCAAAAAAACTATAGGTTACTGAACTCCAAATGACGCATATTCGGTAGGAAATGATCCATCTCTTTTTCCGAATGTTGGTTATTCGGTGGATAGGTACTCAGTTTTATTTCCGATTATATATAATCGGAAATAATGTTTGGAAATTACTAACGAATATACACATATTTACTAAAACTTGGTTTCTTATGTATATAGGCATGGATCTATGACCACTTCCCTATCCTGAAGTTGGCCGGAGAGAACCCGGGGTGGTGCAAAGGTACTCCTAGAGGAACAAAGTATATATTTGAAGACAACCGTTCTAGGACAAAAGAGCAGCAGTTGATTCGCATGAGGGAGATTTTGGACCAATTGAAGGCCTCGGACGTATGCTTTGATCCATACAAGGAAGATCGAGCCAGTAGGAATATAAATGGTCGGTCGGACTTGTCCCTTTATTTTGGACCATTGTGGCACCCCACAGGATATGTGATGTATAACCCTTCTAGGGTGATGCGACAAAACGGGTATATACAACATCAACCTGTGGAGAAAATGGGGGATTACTACAAATTGGAGTTGGAGTTGTGCTCTTCTAGTGGTGATAATCTCACGATTGTTCACACAGGCCCACCTACTTTTCTTGATAACTGGGATAAGAGGAATGACTTCATTATCGACACTGGTAGACGAACCACCCGAGGTGATGAAAATTCTCCAGACTATATGAGTTGGTATAAGAAGGTATCACATCCTTTGGTTATCCGTGAAATCAAATCCAACACTACTGTGGAGGATTCAAGTTATAATTGTATCATCAAAGACAAACCAGCTGGTTATGATAGACTGGTGCGTGTTCTTATATTTTTGTTCATTTTATATTATTCCTATAAATCTTAGGTAATTACCGTTTGATGTTATGTCATTACGTATAAAAAACATGTGAATAGGTTCAAGCGTGTTTCCAAAATGTTAACTGCATGCCTGAAGAGCGGAGATCCCATGCCAGCTGAGAAGATCAAAGAGGCTAGAGACCTAGTTGATAATATGGATAACGAAGATTATGCTGCCCAGTTTGGGGAGAAAGTCACGAAGAGGCATCCGCCCAAGGTGGAAGTATCAAAGACGGGTAAAAGAACTCGAGCTTCATCGAGCGCTGAAGCTGCTCCAACTGAAGCTGCTCCAACTGAAGGTGCTCAAACCCGTGGTCGTGCAGGACTTGGAGGTAGTCACGGTCATAAAGTAAAGAAGAGCAGATAAATGACAATGATTTTTGTTGTACATTCGCAAGTTTGGGTAACTAAGTTAGACAAGTTCAAATGACAATGATTTGTGTGGTACATTCGGATGTTTTGGTAACTAAGTTAACTTCCGATTATTTCAATTTCAAAATTTGAAAAGTATCAGTTTTTCCCAAATTCTGATTTTTGGGTCATCGTACATTCGGGACTTTACAAAAAAATTATCCTCCGAATATTACAAGTTCAAAACAAATCACGCCATGGCTCTAGGTGGTTCCAAGGGCCAATATAGAAGGTTAGACAACCCATATTCGGAAGTTTTGGTAACTAAGTTAACTTCCGATTATTTCAATTTCAAAATTTGAAAAGTATCAGTTTTTCCCAAATTCTGATTTTTGGGCCATCGTACATTCGGGACTTTACAAAAAAATTATCCTTCGAATATTACAAGTTCAAAACAAACCACGCCATGGCTCTAGGTGGTTCCAAGGGCCAATATAGAAGGTTAGACAGCCCATATTCGGAAGTTTTGGTAACTAAGTTAACTTCCGATTATTTCAATTTCAAAATTTGAAAAGTATCAGTTTTTCCCAAATTCTGATTTTTGGGCCATCGTACATTCGGGACTTTACAAAAAAATTATCCCCCGAATATTACAAGTTCAAAACAAACCACGCCATGGCTCTAGGTGGTTCCAAGGGCCAATATAGAAGGTTAGACAACCCATATTCGGAAGTTTTGGTAACTAAGTTAACTTCCGATTATTTCAATTTCAAAATTTGAAAAGTATCAGTTTTTCCCAAATTCTGATTTTTGGGCCATCGTACATTCGGGACTTTACAAAAAAATTATCCTCCGAATATTACAAGTTCAAAACAAACCACGCCATGGCTCTAGGTGGTTCCAAGGGCCAATATAAAGGTTAGACAGCCCATATTCGGAAGTTTTGGTAACTAATTAACTTCCGATTATTTCAATTTCAAAATTTGAAAAGTATAAGTTTTTCCCAAATTCTGATTTTTGGGCCATCGTACATTCGGGACTTTACAAAAAAATTATCCTCCGAATATACAAGTTCAAAACAAACCACGCCATGGCTCTAGGTGGTTCCAAGGGCCAATATAGAAGGTTAGACACCCATATTCGGAAGTTTTGGTAACTAAGTTAACTTCCGATTATTTCAATTTCAAAATTTGAAAAGTATAAGTTTTTCCCAAATTCTGATTTTTGGGCCATCGTACATTCGGGACTTTACAAAAAATTATCTCGAATATACAAGTTCAAAACAAACCAGCCATGGCTCTAGGTGGTTCCAAGGGCCAATATAGAAGGTTAGACACCCATATTCGGAAGTTTGGTAACTAAGTTAACTTCCGATTATTTCAATTTCAAAATTTGAAAAGTATCAGTTTTTCCCAAATTCTGATTTTTGGGCCATCGTACATTCGGACTTTAAAAAAATTATCCTCCGAATATTACAAGTTCAAAACAAACCATGCCATGGCTCTAGGTGGTTCCAAGGGCCAATATAGAAGGTTAGACAGCCCATATTCGGAAGTTTTGGTAACTAAGTTAACTTCCGATTATTTCAATTTCAAAATTTAAAAGTATCAGTTTTTCCCAAATTCTGATTTTTGGGCCATCGTACATTCGGACTTTACAAAAAATTATCCTCCGAATAATATAGGCGTGTTTAGAAATACCAACTTAATCGGTAGATAAATATTTAAGTTTGCCACCGAATGCTTATTCGGGGGAATACGTGTATCGTTAGCAACCGATTGTAGTGCATGATGATACGAAACCTAAACGGCCATTTTTCAGAAACCAACGGCCATATTTTCAAAAATTAGATCCGTTGGAACTCTAATCTATATAAGGAGGGTAACCCCTCTCAGTTATTATTGTAAAAATGAATGAAAAACCTTTTCAATGGCAAGTCCATCATCAATCGACAACATACTTCGAAGATGCAAGCGAACAACTACATCAATTGCAGCAATGGAAGAAGAAATACAAAAAAGGAACAAACAACCCAAAAAAATTAAACCATCGTTAGTGGCAACGGAGGAGGAGGAAGAGGAAATCAAGGCTAAGAAGCGAGGTCAAGAACAATTCCATCATAGAGAAAGATTAAAACAAGTTGAGGAAGAGACCGAATGGATAAAAAATTATTACATTGTGAAAGATCTACCCAAGAACAGCAGACGATCGTATATTTTGGATTAACGTTTCATTGGGTCCTTTTGTTGGTAAGTACAAGAAGCCACGCCACAATTATGAACCATCCCATGTTTCTTCAAGGGTGCACCATGTTATAAAATTGTGCACCGAGTACAACCGTATTCTTGCTAGGCAAAGACGACAGGTTTGCGGCACAAGATGCTTATTCCAAGTGGAGAGGAGAGTCGTTTCTACATTTCGAAGCCGCGTTGATTGTTGCATCTCGGACTGGGAAAAAAGAATAACATGTGATGTTTGAGTGCTGTAAATTCAAATTTTTAATATTAATCGGCGGTTTGATAAAATATGGAATTCCCGAATATGATTAATCGATTGAAGTGTTATAATACTGTTGTTCCGATTACATAGTTTCAAAAAAAATTATAGCCGTGCCTCGAAAAAAAACGATCAAACATCGTCATCATCCGAGGGGATCAATTCGAGTAACTCAGCGGGAAAGTTGTTGTCCATAACACGATCCCAATCAACCATGTTGGACTCATATTGTTTCACCCAATCCTTGCAATGGTTCATCGGGAAGTAATCGTGCCACTTACTCAACGGAGGTAACGGACAATCTTTCTTTACTCTTAAACCGATAAAATGCATTTCATTCACAAATGCCATTACGATTCTTCTATCTTTAACCGACTCGTCGCAAGCCGTTCTTGTGGGTGCAAACGTCATGCTAAGTCCATACATAGGAGGAACAAAGAAATGTACCACGCAATTCAAAACGTCCGCTAGGAGATATCCAAATTTAGGCATTGTCATCCAATACTTGGATCCGATTGTCTTCAATCCCTTTCGGCACTTCACACGCGCAACTAAGTCTTTGAACTCTTGTTCTTTGTCGTATCTATCTCCTCGCCTCATCATCTCCATATAAAAACCCTTGTCCTTCACTAGTTGTACCGCCATCTTATTTCTTAAATATTGGCATTGGGTGACATCTTCGATATCCGCCTCTCTAAAGTAACCCATTTGTTCCGTAGCAACGTGAAACCCACAATTTCCATCCCCATCAACCTCGTCGGTCGACAAAACAAATGGAATGATAAGTGGAGGGAGTTGTTCCAAATACTCTTTGTATATTGTATATGTGGATCGATTTGGTCTTCCATTAAGATCTCTAGGGCAACGAAGAGTACCTTTGTCCTCTTTTATAGTAAGAATTTCCATTGGTTGGGTTTGTTGCGAGGCGTTCATTTGCTCAACAACTTCTTCGACAACATTGGGTTGACTTACTTGAGAAGGCTCTGTAGAGATCTTTGGCCTTACTTGTCGGGTGGTTGGTCCACTTTGATCATTTCTTGGACGACCTCTTTTCTTAGGTTCCGGCTCATCTTCAAATTCGGCTTCCGAACGCTCGTGCCTAGACAATATCTTTTATTAGACAAATACTCCTTCAACTTTTCTTTGGATGGTCCTCGACACTTCGGTGTTCGGCCTACCGGTGTTCTTTTGCTTAATAGGTTCATCAACCTCCCTTAAACAAGGGTGAAGGGCTTCCTCCAAATTATGCATCAATATTTGCTTTTTGGTGCCGTTTGATGTAGCGTAACGCTCGGCTATTCGTGCACACAATTCCGACTCCAAGAAAGACGGACCATCAACTACCGGGGTGTTCGGAGTGAAATTTAATTGCTTCCAAAATGGGTGAATATCATCGATGTCAATCACTTCAACATACCTACCCAACTTATGACGACAGGGAGTCCAATACCTATCATATCCTTGCAAAACAAACCGTATTCTCGTCATCATAAGTTTTATATAACTTCAATTTTCATCATGCGATTTATTCCCATCTTGAAACTTTATGAACAACTCCCCTTAGAAGCAATTTTTCCTTAATATGCATCGGGAATTGGTGTACACTAAATTGCATACATTTCCTAATCTTTACGAGATCACGATTGGTGAATTCATGGATTGCTTCTTGGATCGACACAACTCCATTTTGACTACCAATTAGTATTTTCTTTAGTCGACCATGAGACCCCTCCGCAATGCTTGTCGCCTCGTTCTTGAAGTTACGATATTCATATGTCCATGCAAACACAAACCTCTCCTTAATCGTTAACCATTGTTTTTTACAATACTCAACCGGTTTTGGGTAGTCCGTGCCGTATTCATCCTCAAATTTCTTCAAGTTACATTCGTAAATTTCCTCGGTCATCGACCAAACGATTTTGTCCCATGCTTTCATGAACATTTTCCAAATAATTCCATCCTCCTTCCACTTTTCTTAAAATAGCCTATCCTCTTCCTTACGTTCTTCCACGGTTAATTTACTAATGCGCTCATCCTCTTCCTTTGACCTCTTGGTACCCTTCCTTGGTCTTTTAGCTTGGAAATGATGATGGCAATTGGTTTTGAGATTGCATTGAATGTGCCGTACATTGCAAGTTTTGGGCTTCCGGAAACACTACCGCTATTGCATGCATTAAGGCTTGATCGTTATCCGTTACAATAACCGTTGGAAAATTATCGCCGTTATAAATGGACCTCAACGTCTCCAACATCCAAATGAAACTCACATTGTTCTCATGATCCATTAAACCCCATGCAATTGTAAACTTGTTTTTGTCCGAAGTATGGCAAGCAATGTTCAACAACGGCATGTTACACTTGTTTGTCTTATAAGTAGCATCTGTCAACAAAATTTGATGAAATCATTGAGCCAATTGGATCATTTCGGGATGTGCCAAGAAAATACGAACCACTATACCATCCTTTTATTCCCTTCTCAAGGTGTAGCCGTGTAACTCCACTAACCACTCCGATTGTTGCATGACCGTTCTACCATCCCATTCAGTTCTTTTGATTGTAGCTAGGGACGACTTAATTGTAGACAAAGAAGACAAGTTATCGGGGTCGTCCGCCTTTATTTTACTTAAGATCGCACTCGCTTTTTGGATCCGCATAGACCTCACCGTCTGCATTTGATGTGGTTTTAACTTGGCAACCATTACATGTCCAATTAAATCCAACGGATCATCATGGTTGTGACAACCGTTATCAACTTTATACATTTTATACTCTTTACCTTTAATACCATCGGGCTTATAGAAGACAATCTTAAATGGGCATCCTATCTTCTTGGTATTGCTTCGGTATTTCCTATTCGTCTTCTGTACGTACTTACTATTCTTTCCCTCGTGACTCTTTCGCGTCCCACCTCGCTCACAAATTATTTCAAATCGAGTGTCACTAACATGATTATTTTGAACTACCACGCACATGTTATCTTTTGCCTTGTTCATAAGCCATTCCTTTGCCTCCTTCTTAATTCCAAATGTCTAAACGTGCATAAAACAAAACAAATCTAATAAGCATAACCATTTAACATATAAATTTTGAAAAAAAGAAAAAAGTAGTAAAGAGTATACCAAATCGTTTGCATAGTATAGGGAAGTGTCGGGCCTCAAATAGAAATCATCAACAAACTCTTCAACGGCCTACATATGAAAGAAACAAATTATTATACAATAATCGGAGGTTATTCAATAAGTCAAACTGCCGAATATTGTATATTCGGAATCCTATCGGTTACCCAAAACACCCGATTTATGCAAATGAATGTACACAGTTTACTGAGTGCAAAAAATGATATAATCGGAAGCTAAAATATATAGTAAACCAGCCGAATATAAATAACCGGGAGATAACTTTAATCGATAAACATCCGATTTTCAAGTTTTCGGAAATTTTATTTTGAGGCCACTGTTATATTCGGCAGTCAAATAATGTTAAACTATTACCGATTGTAAAGGATAAGAATACTGAGTTTTGAAATTTTCGGAGGAATTCGTTTTTGGGGCCATTCGGGGGTAAATAACTCTACATAACTACCGAATGTAGATATTTTTGGAAAACAAGTTTGGGGTTTTTTCTCATATTCGGCAGTAAACTAGTATCTTGGAACTACCGAATATACATATTTGGTACTCAGTGTGTTATATTCGTAAGTTTATTCTAGAAATTATCTACCGAATCTGGGTAGTTCATGGCATTCAATGCATGCAATAATCGGCTTTTCTTGTTTACAAAAGCACACAAACGCATGCAAATCGAGTATTTGAGTTTCTTAACACAATACCTGTGCTTTACATGCATCGTTAGCTTCAATATCAGGCGATTCTCCGTGTTCTTCCATGAAACCGTCGTCTAGGATTTCCTCTCCACAAAAGTTTGGATCATTCAACATATACCCCAAATCGTCTTCTCTAAACGGTCGTGAACCCTCAACATTTTGTTCTTCGCCATGATTCTCACCTTCTACTTCATATCCATCCATTTTTGTAGTGATAAAATGGGTTTTCCCTTTTTTCCTTCACCTTCTTCTCTATAACTCTAACAACTCAAAAATGAAAAAGAAATGGAAAAAATGAAACAGAAATCATTCTAATACTGCACCGACTACAATCGGAAGTTTGGGTAATATTTTGGCTTCCGATTTAAATCGGAGGATAAAAATGTTATCATATCCTCCGAATATATAAGGGTAATTTCGCCATTACGAATTACGCGAGATAAGGGCTGGCTACATTTTCCATTTGGGTGACCTTTTTTGTTTTATTGTTGGCCCCTAAATCCTTTTGAGTGGCCCCTAAAAACGCGAGGTTATTAAACCCTAATTAAAACTTAAAATCAGTTTCAAAACTGATTATTTGTTTTATTCTTCTTCATCTTCATCTTCTTCTCTTCTTTCCCTCTTCTTCTTCAAACAAAAACATTGACGTTAATCGTCGATTCGAAAAAAATTCATCGTCGATTAATCCATCTTTATAAGCAATACGTGCCAAGCAAACACCAAGACTTACAGGATTGAGTCCGGGACTCACACATACAGTGAATCTTCCTAAAGAATTGCTAATTCAAAAACCACTTGAAGAACCCTTTAGAGGCAGAATAAATCAATCAACAACAACCAAGAAGTCTGTTTCAAGTGAAATGCAAATCCGCGGGTATTTTCCTTCATACCCATTCTTTTCAATTCGTTATTTGTTGAACAAATCGATTAGAAATCATCAAAACACATTGAAAATGGCAGTTACAGTAGATATTTCGGTTAGGAGAATTTTTTTTGTAACCCTAGAATTGGTAACCGAACTTCCAAAATAAGAAAAGTTCGGTGTGCTCTCAACTCTTATGCCAATATCTGTTTACCGAACTTACAAAATAAGAACAGTTCGATATGCTCGCAAAACAAAAAATTCTCATAACCGAAATCTATTTTTCCTTTGAAAGAATGAGTTCGGTTTTGTCGATAATTTCACTGGGTAACCGAACTGTTGAAATAGTTTGTCGATAATATTCTCTGGTTTTTGTTCATTAGGAACAAAGGAAAAAGATTGAGACAACAAGTAGGTGAGGATTTGAAAACTCCCACCCCTCGCAAAGGAAAGCATTTAGATTTCCGAAAGCGTGGTACCACAATTGCTAAACATGGAGGGGGCTTGTTACCGGAAGTTAAACAACAAAGAGAAGATAATGATGAAGAAGAAGAGAATGATGATAAAGAAGTGAATGAAGAGGAGGAAAAAGAGGAAGGAAATGAAGAGGTTGAAAAACAAAGAGAACATGTTAAAAATATAGAGGAAGTAGAACTAGGATCTGGCAAAGAATGAGAAGGACAAGAGGAGGAATATGACGAAGAGGAGGAAGACGATGGAGAGGATAAAGAGGAGGAAAAGGACGAAGAAGAGGAGCAAGAAATTGTTCATGTTGTCGAGAAAATGAAGCCGAAGCCGCCTAGCAAAAGATACTCACACATTCCCCCTTCTAATTTGTGTTTGGATCCAGTGGAGCCAACTTAATATACTCAAAATGATGGAGGGGCAACATTGTTTGGATACAAACACTCATGGGCTGCTAAGATCTATGCGACAAAGGTATCCTTTAAGTTCATTATTAACTAACAAAACGTTAAAAAAAATTGCTTAACTCACAAAACATAAGAAACAAATTTGGACATGTTTCGTCAAGTATTAATAGTGTTATGTTCTTTTCGTAGGATTATAAGGATGCAGTTCGTCTTATTAAACATCAAAAGGCATCCAAATGGGATCTTTATTTGGAGTGTGCCGAGTTTCAAGCTAAGGTTAGACAATGTGTGTTATACCGAGCTATTGAGTTAGCACATGTGGAATTTGACGCTGTTGTCGTATCCGCATTTATCGAGAGGCATTATCCCGAGACATATACGATGCATATTCCATTCGGCGAGATGGGAATAACTCCCGATGATTGCCATAATATCACCGACTTACCATTGGAAGGTAAATATCTTCTAGAAGGCTACAACCCCTCGATGAGTTATGAAGCTCTTAAAGCATTGGCTCAAAAATGTCTAGGATAGGATGCAAGAAAGTCTCAATGTGAGTTTAGACATTCTGTGAGACCCCTAAAAAAGCGATGAGTATAATCCATATGAGGCAAATGGAGCATCGAAGAAGAAGTTGAAGAAATTCAAGTTGGTTAAGTTGAAGGCAGCATTTTCAGATACCAAAAATAAGGTGGTGAAAGGAAAGTTGGTGATGGACGGGGAGATCCTTAGGCATCATATCACCGCTTATTGGTTATATATGATAGGAACTGTCATTTTCCCCGACACTTATGGAAATAGGGTGGATCCACATTATCTACAGCTTTTGGAGTATCTCGATGAGATGAACAATTACTCTTGGGCCACAGGTGTGTTTGCTTTTGTTTTACAAGAGATGAACAAAGGGTCGAGGATTAAGTGTAATCAAATTGGAGGTTACTTAACTCTTGTTCAGGTGAGTTTTTCTACATTGTCAATTAGCAAATTATTCACTAAACAATTGTTGGAAAAAAAAAAGTTGTTGCATCACTTGTCTATCTATCCATTCCTTCTTCTAATTGTTTCGATTGCTTTGTAAATGGTGGACAAAGATGAGTGGTTATCCTTGTTATCCTCCTTTAGTATTTGGAGCATTTGAAGCGGTGAAATACCCATTGTCCTCATTTTGGCTACCTTCTCCATCTCTTGAGGATTTAGCTTTGCCGCCATAAAATGTCCTTCAAGATGCTTCGGACGAGGGTGGTTATGACGACCTTCCATAACCCTGTAGAGAACCCGTCCATCCAAATCTTGGTTGTAATTAAATGCTAGATTGAAGGGGCATTTAATCTTCTTTGAGAAAGTTTTGTTCTTTCTACTTGTCTTTCCTTTATAAACATAACCCTTCATTTGTGGCTTTTCTCGGGATCAGCGCTTCTCTCAGAAACCATTTCAAACCGTGTTTTGCTTTCTCTCCCATTCAAAACTAATACGCACATGTCTTTTTGTGCATGTTGTCTAGCCCAACTCTTTGCCTCTTCCGGGTTTTTGAATACCAAATCATTCATGTAGTGATGGGATGTGTCATCGTACAAAATATCAACTAGGGAAGTTGATTTTCCATTGGTATTGGATCACATGCAACCTACAAGAAATATCACAACGTCAATGGCAACCAAAAAAAAGAAACAAACATTAGTTCGGCAATGTAACAATATTATCGATCATGCCGAACCACAAGTTCGGTTATCTTTTCTCTAGAAATATTTTGCGACCTTGCCGAACCAAAAGTTCAGTTACCTAAGATTATATACGATCTAGCCGAACTACTCTTTGTATACTCTGTAACAAATAGTTCGGCAACGTGTTTTGGAAATACTTAACCGAACTCTGAAAAACCTCCATTAAAATGAAGTTCGGTTACCTGCTTGTTCTGAACTAAGTAACCGAAATCTACACATAGAACAGTTCGGTTACTTCGCAAGGCAGTTTAGGTAACCGAACCACTTTGACCTAGCCGAAATTTCTTCCTGAAATTTTTGATTTTGCCATTTTTTTGCACAATTAAAGCTACATTGACTAAATTTGAGCCATACCTGAGTACCCATAACTTCATCTTCTGGTTGTGGTTGATAAAATCCATCATTTGGTTCGTCACATTGAGATTGGGGAAGAATGCATTCATCATCTAAAAACTAACTCATATCCGGATTTTTATGAATATTGACAAATACATTAGAAGATGTAGGAGGTTGTGATTCAGATGAGGAGCTATCATCACATAAATCACTCAAATCGTAGTTAGAAAACTCAAAATAAGATTTTTTGGGTTCATCCCTCTTTTTGTTCATTTTTTCTTTTTCTTTTTCTTCTTCTTCTTCTTTCTCTCAATAATTCTGATTCTAACAAACATATCATATTATTAACTCAATTATCACTAACTAATTATTACACTAACACCAAGAAATCATTACATTCATACTAATTTGAGTTTCAAGGACTTTCTTGGTATTAACAAAAAACTAGGATAAGGGATAACTCATGTTTACTACCACCATCCACCCATAGTAGTCCCCCACAAAAAAGGGAATAGTCCCCAAAATTTCGTTCTTTTTATCAGCAAATGCTAGGTCATGGTTAATTATAACCGAAGGCTAGGTCATGGTTAATTATAAACCGGGCGGTGGCATAATCTTTGTCGTCCATATTTTATTGATCTCGGCCGTCCTTTGGCTTGTCATAAGCCGTCAGCTAATCCCATCCATCCTTCGACTAAACCGGACAATCTCATCCGTCCTTTGGCTAATCATAAAGGCAACGTTTTTTATACTATTGTTGAATAAACAAATATACGTGACGTTGTCTCTTCTGGCATCTCTTCCCCGCCCGGAAAAACCCTAAAATTCTATAGTTTCACCATATCTAGTTTGATTCTTCTTGTGCAAGTCTATTTTATTGAAACCAGCATCACAACGACAAGGTGTTAATCAGTCAATAAAACGACAGAAAAAAAGAAGAAAAAAAACTCTTGTTTAGAGCGGCTAGTTTTCTTTTGCTAGGTTTTAGAGCAGCTAGTTGTGAATATGTCATTATCATCAAGCATGAGTAATGCTTCAAAAAAAAAAAAATCAAGCATGAGTAAGGAGTACGGTGTTGATGTATGAGCCATCAGTCTATCAAGTCCAACTCTATCTAAATCAAAACCACCAATTCATAAATCATCATGATGCTTATCTTTTGAATTCCTATTAGATACAGATCCACTTAAAACACAAAAATCAGAAAAAGCATGCATCTAATGGTTTAGTACTTTATTCAGCAAAAGTGTACGACGATCTGAAACATAGCGATGATAGGTTCTACTACATATGCAATCCCCTGACCAAGCAATGGTTCTCCCTCCCTCCTCGACCGCCATCTAATGGTTCTCGAAAATTTTATCACCAGGCCACTAAATTGGTATGTGAATCCTGGAGTCATTTTATATGCAACTACAAGGTGGTTTGTATCTATTCTCTTAATGTGGCAAAAAACACCCCCTTACAAATTTTTTCTTCTGACACCGGTAGATGGGAAACCTTGGAAGTTTAAATTCCTAAACAAGTATGGTATGATTTTTCTAAACTGGTTATCCGTCACGGTGTCTTGTATTGTATTGGAAGGGTAATGTAACAAATACTTGTAAAAGTGGTAAAAGGATGTTAATAGCTTATAGTCTAGAGAACAAAAAATATGACAGTGATGATCAATGCAGGTCAATTGGTTTTCCAGGAATCAGTGATGCAGAAAGACTTACTCATTCTTGGAGTTTAAATGTTGCTAGTTTTACTGGGGAGTCAGAAGGGTCTATCTTCTATGGCTATATCTTCGTTAATGTCGATGACGATGACAATCATCGGACACATTTTAAAGCTTTTCTCAATATGTGGCAGCTTGAGGATGACTTTACTAATGGAGGGTTGAACTGGAAAATGCTGCACAAAAGTATTGAACTGAAGGGTTACAGATCATCCCGGGTAAAAAAGGCCATGTATATGTGTATTAATCAGGTGGATCGAAATGTTATCATCATCTTTGACCAATGTTGCTGTCTCGCCTACAACATTACAACTCTAACATATGAAGTTCTACTTGGTTGTCCTATTCCAATTCGCATCAAAGACCATAAGTTTCCAACAATTTTGATAACACCCAAGCCCACCGTGATCCCAGAGATAACTCCTTACTGAATTCTCTCCACTTCATATTATATCTAATGGAATTCATTGTAATTTCTCTTTAATATATTGTTATTGAGTTTTAGTATATGTTGCTCTTAAATTTCTTCAAATGCTATAGAGTTACCTTATTGATTAAACAATATGCTTTCACATGTATTGCAGTTCTTTGGCTGCCTTTTTTCTTTCAAGTATGTTCCACATTGAGGATTTCCAACAGCTGAGCTCCATCCCAAGTCATAAGTTCTTAAAATTATTTTGCTTAAGTATTGATTGCATGGGCACATGCTCTTAATTGTTTGCATGGCCAATTGCTAGGCCTATAGCTTGTTTGCATGGCCAATTGCAAGCAAGCCATGTTCTAATTAAGCATGGCCGGTGCAAATAGTATATTTAGGCTGGAATAATGCCTCTGATTTTTACACGGATTTTAATTTTGTTTTCTTTTGTGTCTTTATTTTCACTTGAGCTATAAGCAAAATGCTGGTTTTGCCTGTATTATTATCTTTAGTCAAACAGGTTGAAGACTTCATGGGAGACTCAGCTTGAAGTATAGGAAGACCCTCTGTAGGAGATTTTGGTTAACATTGTAAATTGTAACACCATTAGGTAAATTTCGATAACTAAGAAGAATATTTAAGTTACCTTCGAATTGACTGAGTATGTTACTTTATTCCATCCCACTTCTGGTTGTATATAATGGAGTGCACACAAAGTGATACTGTTTGTCAATGGAGATATCAAATTAATAATGAAATTTCTATGTCATTGAAATGCATAGAAAGTTTCAAATGTCGCTAAATATGTTATTTTTAGTGCATTTAATTCAGTTGACCGCTGAATGAAGGAACTGTTCACGCAACTGTACATAGAATGCCTCTTGGAAGGGTGATGTAGCATTGACAAATTGAACTAACCCTTGGAAGTTGCGGTATATTAAGTGTTTCCGTGAAATTTCTACTATGATTTTGTCAACATATACAATCGGTCATGAACAACTCGTATATAAGCTTAGGTTCCGTTCTGCGAAACATTCCAAGAAAACACAGCTTTAAATTCATATATCCATATCCTCTAAAGGCCAGGGAACACCGGATGACAAAAATGAGGTCGACCCATTTCTTGGCGGTTTTCATTTTCTTCTATCTCCTTGAGATTCAATGTTTTGTAAATTCACAACAGAAAGGGTTTCTCTATAACGACTTCAGAAACGCTTTTCTGAGCCGTGATGGTGCAGCTCAAGTCGCAGACAATGGCCTGTTGCAGTTAACTGATCACAGGGACAAGTATCAGACGGGTCACGCGTTTTATTCCCGTCCGTTTCAGTTGAACGGTAATGTATCCTTCTCTACCACTTTTATTGTTGCAATAGCATCTGAGTTTGGCGCCAATGGATTAAGCGGTCAGGGGATGGCTTTTGTAATCTCGCCTCAACGGGCGATTCCAGGAGCTCTGCCAAACCAATATCTCGGCCTGTTCAACGAGTCTAGCAATGGACAATCCGCAAACCATCTCCTTGCGGTGGAGCTAGATACTGTCTACAATATTGAGTTTGACACTATCCGGGAACCCCATGTTGGAATTGACGTCGATAGTCTAAAGTCTATTAACTCCACTCTCCCTGCGTATTCCATCAACGGGAAATCCGAAAAGATAAATCTTAACAGCAGGGAACCGGTTCAGGTGTGGGTAAATTATGATTGGATAGACAAGCTACTAACTGTCTCATTAGCTCCATTTCACGCGTCAAAGCCAGATGTTTCTCTCTTGTCATTGTCCAGAGATCTCTCAACTGTTTTCTTGGATTCCATGTACGTTGGCTTTTCCGCGTCAACTCAAAGTATCCCGACGTATCATTACGTATTAGGGTGGAGTTTTCAGATTGATGGTGAAGCTCCTGCGCTGAATCTTGCAAGCCTTCCTAAGCTTCCTCAGCCGGCTCCTCCTCCTAAAAAGAAATCGAAGTTGGTAATAATTTTGCCTGCCACACTTGGCCCAATATTTGTTATAGTACTGGTGGCGATCATTTGGTACCTCCGCAGAAAGTGCCGTAAACGACCGCAGTTTATAGCTAGCTAGGGCTAAGAGGTAGCCATTTGTGGTCTATGAGAAAACGCTAAGATTTGGTCGCGCCCGATTGTGAGCATTGTTGGTCTTCCTGATCTGTAGTCAACAGTTGTATAGTTTCTCACATTGTTTGTGATGTAATTCATGCCTATGTTACATGTATTTTTCTCTTGTTTTAATGTTGGGTTTTCGTTTATTCAGCCACTGTCGTTATCTGACTTCGCCTATTGAATTTTTCATCGTTTTTTGACTAGGTCAATGCGAAAAACTGCTCAGTCCACAATTTGTTGTTCCTATTAGAAAAAAGAAGATGACTCTAGGATTTATAGATCCAAAGTGTTTATGATCATAATTACTAAGATTGTCCAACAAATACTGTTTTGGAAGCTTAAAAGTAATCTAAAACATATTTTCAGAAATCAAAAGACTTTTTTTTTTTCCTTTTAACGAAAACAAACAATAAAATGAAAATGACATGGGATTCCTGAGCATCGAGGAATATGAAGTTTGCGTAATGAGTTTTTACTTAAGAGTTTTGTCATATCTCACTCCTAATTCTGGTTGGGCATGGGTCTTCCCGAGCTCTACCGCAAACTGCCAAACTTAGCTAAAGTGCGGCAGTGTGGCAGCTTATTCACTTTCATGGGTATTATGGAATTTGAGCAATAATAGGATATTCGAAGAGAATCATAGCTACAAAACATATCTTGGTTTGGGGGTTGGATGCAAATAGCAAGGTCTATGGTTCTGGCTTGGGCTTCAGGTGCTGGCATAAAACTTCATTTTAATTTTGAATACTGTCCTGAATTGGGACTATGTTCTTTCTTTATGTAACTTTAAAAAAACAAACTCCTTTTTATATTTTCCAATCAGACAATTTTTATGAACAGACTAGACAACTTTTATGAACAGACTAATTATTGGAAGCGAAATCACTTAGCTAAAATTGTCCATAAAATTCAAGGTCCAAAGTATTTTTGAGTATAGTGTTAAGATGGTGCAAAACAAGCTCCACAGAGCTCGCTGAGATGTTCCACCTGACATTTCTGAGATGGTTAGGAAGGAGACTCTAGATGCGATTTTAATTTTCCAAGAGATAGTTTTTCTAAAACTCACTGTAGAAAGAATTTTTGTGGTTTACTGGTTTAGCAGGTACGTGTATACTAGAAAGAATGTTTCATCTCTGCACATTTAATATCTACATAGTTTTATTTTCTTTTGCTAAACTATCTACAGTCAATTTAGTGTTTCTAAATTCTGGACAACTCAAGCAATAGCGGTTGTTGCTGAGATTGTCACACCAAGAATGGTGGACACCACTAACAGGTTACCAGCCCTGTTGAAGCATATACACGGTCTTTCTGGCAAACCTTCTAGCTCAAGGGTCCAAATCTTCACTCGACCCTCAGCACCAACGGCTATATACTTGTTCCTGAGGACCTCAATCCTCTCATAGGGCCGTGAGTACAAACTTGGAGACCAAAGTAGGGCGTGACTATTTAACCATTACGGTCACTCATTTCAGAAAGCAATGGTACTTGGTTTGGTCTCGTGGAACCTGCAAATAACCGAAACAAAGTTGCCCAACTAATAAGTACTTCCAAAAATGTGAGAGTAAAATTTTCCCTAAATATTCAAACGCAAGACAAGGCTGAGATGACAACAAATGATCCAATGGAGAAGAAATTGCAACACAGGAAAGAAAATAAAATCAATGAAGCAGAGATGAAGAACGAATAACACGTGAGCAAAACGAAGCAAGAAAGTAACAGAGAAACACAAGGGGTGTTCTAGGTGGTCAGGGTCACTCTACTAGGATGAGCTCAATGTCAGCATCACCAGGACATGGAATGGGTGCACCACATGGTGAGGACATGGCTGAAGGAGTGATAGGTCGCACCCAATTGGTACTAATACAGATACCAGTGGAACCACTGCTGGAAACCCCCCATGCAGGTGATACTCGTTATTCCTCCCTCACTGGTGGAGGATACAACTAATCAAAAAACACAAGGGAATTCAATAGTTAGAAATTATTTTACTGATTTCTAAATTTTTTTTTTAGTTAAAAGTGGTAGGGATATGGTAAATGTAATAATAGCGAAGTCTAATTGTAGTAGCAGTAATCAAGTGGGCGTCTACTATTGGCAGTGCGCTTAATGATTTGCATGGAACATGTTGACATTGTATGTTTATTGTTGCTGTATGTGTTTATTAGGCAGATAATTTGATGTTTTACACAATAAGTTAGCTGTTTACTACTGCTGTATGTTTTAGCAATAGTTGTGCACCAACCTTCACGAAGTGCACGTAAATCCACTTGGCACTGTGAGCTTCCATATGACCACAACTTCAGTTGCCCATCAGATCCACTTGAAAAGACAAACTGATTAAGACATAAAGCAATGGATATTATGAGTGGATATTCAGAAAGATATAAAGCATGATAAAGAGTTCATGACATTGTAGAGATTACTTACATCGTGTCCGTTTTACTTTTCGTACTTCGTACACAAAGAAGACACAGGTCCTTCGTGACCATCAAAACTGTATTTGTGAACCCCAGAATTCACGTCCCACACCTAAAATAAGAAACGTATTGCTTAACAGTATCTGCTATGAGATTGGTTTCATATGGAGAAAAGTGTAACAGTCGGGTTGATTTCATTACCTTGATAAAGCGATCTTCACCACAGCTCAGAACACATAACCCCTCATTCGGCGAGCATGAGAATGCCATATCAGTCACACTGCTTGTATGAGCATAAATAAAATGTGCAGAAGGTGTTTAGAAACTAAATAAAAAATAAAATTAGCTGCTAGCAATTAAAAAAAAAAAAAAACTACATTTTTCAATATACCTCCATATGGTTCCAGACATAGTCCTCCTCACAGCAATAGAATTGTATGATATTTTGCGCATAGGCAACACCTGTTCAAAACCGTATTATATACTAAGATCCCAATATGGCTGGCCTTTATCCGATGCAGCAGTTAAAACATATGTAACTTACCAAAGAAAGAACCACCAGCCCCCCAAAGTATGCGATTAACAGTAACTTGCTGTCTGCCTTGGTTCCGTCGCCCAAGCTTCTGCTTAGTTATATGTCTCTGTAACAATGCAAGTGGACATATTTGGTTAGCTACAAAAGTAATACTATTTACTTTTGGTTTCCTTCGATCTAAGGGAACAAAATCAAACTACATCATTAGACATCCAAGCGATGTATCCAGTGAAACCTTGAAATTGTTTTCATATATCCTCTTCATAGGTTGGGCTGTATCCCACAGAGATATATATCCAGATTCACAACCAACTGAAGAACAATATATATGTTAGAAGTAACTTCGCACATTAAACTAAACGACAAAACCAAGAGCAATAGTTCATTATAATCTGAACTTATAAAAATAAGAATCATGCCTAGCAGTAGTCTTGGCTTGACAGGGTATGTCATTTTCCATATGGGTATGTCAATTGCCACACTGGGTATGTCATTTTTCATGATATCAATGTTAGAGCCAGTCCCTGCTCCTGAAGGTAACCTGTACGCAAAGTCTCGAATATCGGGCTGTACCAAACCCATATCACTTATAACTCAAAGGATACGAAAATACCATGAAGGTGCAGGACACATCTCAGTCAAGTCAAGAAATAGAATAGACATTTCACATGTTACCTTGCATGTAGCACGTCGATGAGCTTTGATTCAAGCATAGGAGAGTTTAATTTTGAATAAAGAAGCGGGATAAAACCTTATTATAATGATAAGCAGCACTGCTTATCAGCTTTCACGTTTACTTGGTTTGCAGTAGCAGTGGAATATACCAGTATCGTGTGCCACACCATACGACAAAGATTTACTGGTGTGTTACGTGAACACATCTAGTGGGGTGGCCCACCATTTCTGGAACACACCGGTAAAAACCGGATTTACTTCTAGGCTAAGAATTAACCGCTAACTAGATAAGCATCTAGCTAAGTAAACTGTAATTTGTGAACACGTGTAAAATTACCGCCTTACACTCTAGGTCATAAATAGCCGAGTGATCTCCCACTTTCTCATGTAACAAGACATTCTGAGGAACAGAATAGTAATAAGGTTCTCCACTTTCTTTCCATCTATCTACTCCCTTATTCAGTTAGTAGTTAGAGTTAGTGGTCAGTATTCAGTTAGTACTCAGTACATACCACTACTATTGACACGACCCCATACACCGAGTTAAGAGTATTAGTTAGTTTGGCATTCCGGTACTTCCTCTAAATATAAGACACGTTATCAGCACGAGATAGTTCGGCGTGTACGTGGTGCTCCAGCTGTTCATCAAACTAAAGAAGTGGACATCTGTTTCGATCATTTTCAGGCAGCTTCGACAGGTTTGACTTTTCTGTTACATTTTTTTTTAATGTCGTCGAATTAGTTAGTTGGGATTTTATGCCACTTGAGGACTCCGGTGAAAACTATCTTTCATGGGCGCTCGATGAAGAGCTGCATCTAGAAGCGAATAAACTTGGTCATACGATCATTGGGGGAGATTGTACGTCAGACGAACGCGCTAGAGCTGTAGCTTACTTGCGCCGTCATCTCTCCCCAACCCTGAAACATGAGGTAGCACACTGTAGAGAACCTCAAAGGTTATGGAATACCATAAAAGGAAAATATGACCATTTTAAGGTGGTCACCCTGCCAAAAATTCGTGATCAATGGATTCATCTGAGGTTTAAGGATTTTAAATCCGTATCGGCTTACAATTCTGAATTGCACAAAATCGCTGCTCAATTTGAGATGTGCGGTGAGCCGTTATCAGAAGAATCCAAGCTAGAGGAGACGCTGAGTACTTTTCATGCTTCCCATATTGTACTCCAGCAGTTATATCGGGAACGCCGTTTTACACGGTATTCTGATCTTATATGATGTCTTCTCGTGGCTGAGCAGAATAAGGAATTGTTAATTAAAAATTACGAGTCTCGTCCCTGTGGTTCTGCTCTGGTGCCCGAAGAAAATAGCGCATCGTGTTCTGGACATGGACATGATCGTGGTAAGCAGGGTTATCGTGGAAAGAAGCGTAAACGCGAAGGATATAGGCATATAAATGCCAACAACCATCCTTATAACAAAAATGCGGAAGCGAAGCAAGATATTGGGAAAGGATCGACTTCCAATTCTCAAAAGAAATCTGAAAATCCCCCAAGAAAAATGACGAGGGTTGCTATCGATGTGGTTCTAAAGACCATTGGTATAAATGGTGCCGCGCTGATCTCTGTGAGCTTCACGAGAAAAAGGGAGCAAACTTTGATATGAATTTGGCAGAACGCAATATTTCTACTGAATCTCTAAAATTATAGGTTTCTGACTACCTACTCGACTTTGAGGGCAATGAATACCAGACTTCTTTTGACCAGTTTGCTGATGGTTTGTTTAGTGTATATTAAAGTTGTAATATCCTGTTTTAGTGTGTTACCTGTATTTTGTACTTACCTATTTTTGGTATTTTTGGGTTGTACTAATTTTTGAACTTGTATGTGTGTAATATGTATGAATGTATGTAAGATACGTATGTTGCTAAAATTATTTTGTGCATCTTCTTATACCTTCTCTATGTATATGAAAGGGTATGGACTCCGAAAGAAATCCCGATGGTGAATTTTGTCTTGTTGATAGTGGGACGACAAATTCAATATTTCGAAGTACTAAGTACTTCGGAACCTTGAAAAGGTTCAAGGCTAGTATCACTACCATCAGTGGTTCAGCTAACCTTGTTGAAGGTGTTGGTAAAGCTTGTGTCTCATTACCATGTGGTACCATATTCACTATCAATGATGCGTTATATTCCTCCGGATACCATAGGAATTTGTTGAGTTTTAAAGATATACGCGGTAATAGATACCATATTAAAACGGTTGATGAGAACAATAAGGAGTACTTGTATATTACATGTTTTTTTTACTTTCAACACGTAATTTAGCATTTGATCGGCATAATTTATCATTTGCTCGGCTTCTTGCCCAAATTATAAAATTGCGTGCTCATTTCCCTGATTATTCTATCAAGTCCATTCGGCTTGATGGTGCAGCGGAGTTTTCTTCAAAGGCATTTGACGCATATTATATGTCGTTAGGCATTCAGGTTGAGAACCCTGTTTCTCATATGCATACACAGAATGGTTTAGCAGAATCATTCATTAAGCACTTGAAACTCATTGCCAGACCTATGCTTATGAAAACTCAACTCCATGTTTCAGCTTGGGGACATGCTATTTTGCACGCTGCTGCACTGGTACGTTATCGACCTTGTGCGAATAATAAGTATTCCCCTTTACAACATGTGTTAGGTTACCCACAAGACATATCTCATTTTCGTATTTTTGGTTGTGTTGTTTATGTCCCTATTGCACCACCACAACGCACCAAGTTTGGACCAAAACGTCGACTTGAGATATATGTTGGATTTGACTTTCCATAGATAATCCGATATCTTAAGCCATTAACAGGGATGTTTTTACGACAAGATTTGAAAATTGTCATTTTGATGAGACAGTCTTCCCGCCGTTAAGGGGAAAAAGTCTACCGCCCGAGGAACGGCGTGAATTATCCTGGTATACACCAGAACTATCTCATCTTGATGTATGCACAAGTCAGTGTGAAACTGAAGTGAAAAATATTTTACATCTTCAAAATATTGCAAATCAAATGCCTGATGCATTTACAGATACAACAAAAATAATGAAAGTAGATGTACCAGCTAAAAATGCTCTATCACGCATCGATGTTCTCGTGGGACAATATGTGGATGTGGCAGCAAAAAAGTCGTCTGAGGTACGTCGTAAGCGTGGATGACCAGTTGGATCAAAGGATTCTGTCCCTCGAAAGAGGAAAATCCAATCTCAATTATTGACTAATAGTGCTCTTGAGGAGACTATTAAAGAAGGATCCACACTCTCTGAAAATAGATCTCCTGAAAAGGAGAATGTCTCGATGGAGACAATGGAACCTCAAAATGAGGAAACCTCTATTAATTATGCATGCAATAGAGAAGTTTGGGATCGAAGTACGATGATTGTTGACGACATATTTTTATTTACAGTAGCTACTGACATTGCCTTGGATAATGATGGTTTTGAACCACACTCTACAGAGGAATGTCGTCAAAGGGAAGATTGGACGAAATGGAAAAAGGCAATCCAAGTAGAATTACTTTCTCTCACTAAGCGCAATGTTTTTGGTACTACAGTCCGAACACTAGATAATGTAAGCCCGGTTGGCTGTAAATGGGTGTTTGTGCGCAAGCGAAATGAGAAAAATGAAATAGTTCGCTATAAAGCGCGACTTGTGGCACAAGGTTTCTCACAGAGGACAGGGATTGATTACGAGGAAACATATTCACCTGTTATGGATGCAATTACCTTTAGGTATTTGATTAGTCTGGTAATCCATGAAGGACTCAGCATGCATCTAATGGACGTGGTTACTGCATATCTGTATGGAAAACTGGAACATATATCTATATGAAAATCCCTGAAGGTTTTCATGTGCCAACAGATAAACCATGTCATATGTATTCGCTTAAATTAAATCGAGCCTTATATGGTTTGAAACAATCTGGACGAATGTGTTATAATCGTATGAGTGAATACTTGTTAAGTCAGGGTTATGTGAACAATCCTATATTCCCATATATTTTCATTAAAAAGGCAAACACTGGGTTTGCTATAATTGTTGTATATGTAGATGACAACAATCTTATTGGAACTCCTGATGAACTCTCCAAAGCACAAAAATGCTTAAAGAAGGACTTCGAGATGAAAGATCTCGGTAAAACAAAGTTTTGTCTTGGTCTACAACTTGAGCATTATGAGAGTGGCATCCTTGTCCATCAACCAGCGTATACAGAAAAACTTCTCAAACGCTTTAATATGGATAAATCGTATCCCCTTAGCACTCTGATGGTTGTAAGATCTGTTGATCCCAACAGAGATCCATTTCGCCCCAGAGAGGAAGGCGAAGCACTCCTTGTCCAAGAAATACCATATTTGAGTGCCATAGGTGGATTATTGTATTTAGCTCATTGCACTAGACCGGACATTTCTTTTGCAGTAAATCTCTGCGCCAAAAAGAGACATTGGCCTGGAATAAAACACATTTTCCGCTATCTGCGTGGCACTATGGACATGGGACTGTTCTACTCAAAGGAATCAGAGAACTGCTCGAGGATTAAGGGTAACACAGATGCCGGTTATCTTTCAGACCCCTACAAAGCAATCTCTCAAACAGGGTACGTCTTTACAAGCGGCAGAACGACATTTTCATGGCGATCTTGTAAGAAGAGCATGCCAGCTACCTCCTCCCACCATTCTGAAATAATTGCTCTACATGAGACAAGTCAAGAATGTGTGTGGATGCAATCATTAGTCGAGCATATCAGAAGCTCTTGTGGTCTACCGTCCATAATTTGTGAAGACAATTCAGCTTGCATAGCACAAATTAAAGAGGGCTACATCAAAGGTGATAGGATAAAGAATATTTCGCCAAAACTATTTTATGCTCACCACCCCCAGAAGAACAACGAGATTGAGATCCAGAAGATACAATATTGTGAAAATTATGTTGATCCGTTCACCAAGTCATTATCGACAACTCTCTTCCGGAAGCTGGTTTATGGAATTGGAATGCGCCACATATATAAGCAGACAAATTGACTGAGATCTTGTTGAGGGGGAGATTTTTGACTATAACGCGCTGTAATCTTTTTCCTTAATCAAGGTTTTATCCCACTGGATTTTCCTTGTCAAGGTTTTAACGAGGCAGCATATGCGTGTCCAACACTATTCTAACATTTTGTTATACTCTTTTTCTTTGTCCGGGTTTTATCCCATTGAGTTTTACCGACGAGGTTTTAACGAGACAACGGTCTTAGAAATGGTGGTGCAAGGGGGAGTGTTATGTGAACACATCTAGTGGGGTGGCCCACCATTTCTGGAACACTCCGGTAAAGACCGAATTTACTTCTAGGCCAAGAATTAACCGCCTAACTAGATAAGTATTTAGCTAAGTAAACTGTAATTTGTGAACACGTGTAAAATTACCGCCTTACACTCTAGGCTATAAATAGGCGAGTGGTCTCCCACTTTCTCATGTAACAAGACATTCTGAGGAACAGAATAGTAATAAGGTTCTCCACTTTCTTTTCATCTATCTACTCCCTTATTCAGTTAGTAGTTAGAGTTAGTGGTCAGTATTCAGTTAGTACTCAGTACATACCACTACTATAGACACGACCCCATATACTCTTACTTATTACACCGAGTTAAGAGTATTAGTTAGTTTCGCATTCCGGTACTTCCTCTAAATATAAGATGGTGCACTTGAAGACTAAATTTGCACTAAAAAAGAAAAGCCGAAGTTATACCTTTATTTATTTTTTTGTTTTTTTCCAAGACAAAAGAGGTCGTATTAAAAAGAAAAGAACCAAATTCAACAAAAATCAAGAATTCAAAACTGCTGCTACTCCTCTTATGAATCAGCATCTTATCCCTGTGATCAGTAGTCTCTCGGTTATCCTTAAGAAAATCTCTAGTCAAGCAGAAGGCTCTACTGCTCTGAATCCGATTTGCATCACCAACTTTCCTAGGAGATTCAAAATTGCAGCTACTTAGCTCAGAAAACTATTATATCCAGAGAACAACCTATATCTTTAGCATCTGAGCATGATGCACTTTCTACTCTCCAAACGAAAATCCTAGAGTTGACCACCGTAAGACGACTAGATCAACCACTTTACTTTTGGCTGATACCATTTATACTCCTCCTTGTTTGGAAAGCTCTAAGCCAGACTATTCCACTCTCTTCTCTCTTATCACCAAATTGGGAGACAGTTCTACCATTAACCTACCTACCTTGAATACCAAATTTTCACCTTATTTTTTTGAAAATTTCACTGTACCTACTCATGCTACTTCAACTGAAAATGGTGTCCGTAATAATTCCTCTTATGAGACTGCTAATATGAACCTGGATGCTAGGAGCTAATACTCTACCGGTGGAAATACCAATTCTCAATCCAGTGGAAATAAGGACTCCGTTAATCAGGTTCTCTCTCCTCCCACCCCTATTATTTCCAATACTCCTCTTACTGAGGATAATATTTTTCCTGTTAATAATGTGAATATAATGGGGTGGTCTTGGTAAAAAAAAATGCTAACAAGGAACTTAGCATCCTGCTTAAGAATGTCAATCCTGACATTGTTTTCTTGTCTGAAACCAAAATGCAAAAAAATTTTGCTGCTAGGAAATTGAGGAATATGGGTTTCCCTTGTGCTTAATGTGTCAATGTATCGGTAGAAGTGGCGGTCGGGTGAATTTTTCGGGTTGGATTTCAACCCGTCCAGCAAGGTTGATCGCGCCACTCTGAGATACAAATAAAAACAATTGAAATATACATTCAATTTAGAATTCAACCAATAATTGATACAAGGCCAATGTTAAGAATGAGAAATAAAAATAATCATTTTTCGTGGATCACTCTGAATACCGGACACCATAGAATTAAACAACAAAATTAGAAGAAAAATGATAAGAAGCAATTATTTTAACAAGCAGTAAATTTACACTTCTTCATTTCCAATTACAGAATCGAAATGAATAAAAACAAATAAAATGAGATAATTCAGGTGAGATTCTATGGGCCCTTTACTCATAGTAACAACGCATTTTCAAAATGGGATTTCCATAAAAGGATAAATATATAAACTTTGAAGTACAATTAATAGTTCATGATGCTGACGGTGAGTGGGTGTTTAACGTGTAAACAAAGGAAGTATATAAGGCTATTAAGAAAAAAAAAATATTCAGAGTATTCCTGCAATACATAGATATTTGACAACAAAAGGAATTCAAAAGCACTAATGCAATACCCAAGACCAGACCCAATGTTTACGAAATCCACAAGTTTTCAGTTACAAACTATGTCAAGATCCCAACCCTTTTTATAACAACAAAATGCAACAAAAATGGCATGGGATCAAAGGAAACAAACTACCCAGACAATCCCCGTGATATACATATTATAGACACAAGCAAAAATACCAGTTTTGCTAAAATTTTCTTGTCGTAAGCTCTTTCCAAGCTTACTGCCTCAACCTCGCTTCGTAGTCTATGGGGGAAAACAAAACAAAACGGGGTGAGAGAATGCCCATTAGAGGTTACGAAATAATGTACTGATAGTAAAGCAATCAAAATGTAAATCAAACTAAACAAGTTGATCATCAAATATAAATGTGTAAGCAAGGAGCACCAACAATAATTAAGTAGAGAAAGAAATACTCATGCAAATACCGTATAAACAAGATTCAGAGCTGTAAATAAATTTACTCTACTATTCATGGCCAGTGCCACCGTGGGTAGTTCTGGTTACCAGCCATCGTTGCCGCAACGATCTTCCGGGTAGCCACCGAGGTGATGGGGTGCCACTAAGGCCCGACGTTCCTAAATTAGAGTCTAGTTCTTCATGACAGCAAATCACAAACGAATTCTCATGTAAAGAACACTTTCTGAAACAGGATCCAATTCTCAACAGTCAAGAGAAAAGACGCCACAACTTAACAAAAGCCCGTGCCAAGCAAAAATACCAAACTTGAAATACAATTTGTACACCATGCAATTAACTAAACCAGATCCATAAGAACAAAGTACAAGATACACATAATTCATCCCAAAGAGTCTTGCCCAAGGGATATGCATTCGATATCAAGCAGGTAATCAGTTGGCCTTAAAACAAAATGGAAAACAAAGGATTTCATGTATATGGTAGTACAACTTTCAAGCTCGGTTGCTTTAATGGATGAGAGACATTCAAGATAAAGCAAACTTTAGATTGTAAATTAAATTTGGGTTTACCAGATAGCCAAAAGAATGAAAACAAGGAAAACCCATAAAATGATTATGAAGGATTTCAACTGTTAGCTATGAGTGGAGTTCTAAATACAAAACTCATTCGACCATTTTGCGAACAAAATCAGTTTATGAAGAAAATAGTATCACTCATGATTTAAGATGAAAACAAATATTTGAGTTGCCGCATATTCATTTTTTGTTCTTCATAAATCATTTACATTTCAATAAAGAGAATAAACATACAAAAGGTAGGATTTCAAACCAAGAGCATGGATGGTTTACACAAAAAATCGTAAATAAAATTGGTTAGTTTGTAAGCCTCGTAACTACCCATTTGGTGAAACATTTTTTTTTTGGAATTACCCATTGAAAGAAATCAAGTAATGATCCATTTAAAATTTAGTTTGCATAGTTCATGAAAGGAATTCCTTTTAAACATTTTATCAAACAAGTTATAGGCCATATTGAACACCATTTTCTGCTTCATATAAAATTGAAAATTCAGGAAGAAAATAAATCAAATCAAGTTCGATATAACAGAAACCAAATCAGATTTTTCAATGCGTCAAATTCGTACCCGAGAAAAGCATGCATCATAATCATAAAACAACTAAAGGAATTAAACATAAGAAATACATAGAATTTTAACCCATTTGCAAAATTTCGAAACAGAAAATAAAGAGAAATACCTTAACTGCCGATTCAAATCTGTCAAGGGAACACGATACAAAAAATCTTCAAGGGAGAATTATCTTTCTTCTTTCTGTTTGAATCAAGAGAAAAGAAGGAGAGCTACCCTTGGGTTCTAGGCTTATTAGTTTCCTTATAAAATTATGTGAAGAAGATTTATTTATTCCCCACGTGTCTTTCATGCTCCAGGTTTTCTAGAATCCTCCGTACATCCTCTAACTAAGCACCCTAATGGTACTAAGGGATAATTTAATTATCTATAAGCACCCACACAACGTTTAGGGCACTCACTGCATCTATATGCGCCCGATGGTAGAAAAACCTATGTCCATTTTGGGACAGGCCGGCGTAAAACCTATGTCTATTTTGGGAGTTAACATTGTCTTCTACCCTACCCGGTACTTGCTATTGGAAAAGGGTTTCGGTTCTCGGTTCTCGGTAGAATCGTACGAGGATACTACTTAAATCATGGATTCTCAGCAAAATGAGTTGAATTTGTGCTCAAAGCCAAACAAAAATTTATTGGTTGTTACACTATACCTTTAGATGAACCAGCCTTCTTTATTGGATATTTTTAATGCTCTTTTCGGTCCCGAAGATAAGAATGGAGATTTAGAAGATTTCGATTTTTTTAATCTTAGAAACTTCTATAATGTGTTTGATTTATATGATCCTGGTTTTTCTGATCCTAGATTCACTTGGTCTAATATGTAACAAGGCCATGATCTTATCCTAAAAAGACTAGATAGATGCCTTATTAATCGGCATGCTAAATTATTATTTCCTAAATTCTGTGTTAGTAATCTGCCTATAGACTCTTTTGATCACTACTGTCCCATGTACATTGGTTTTAATTTTGAAAATAATTATATGCCTAAACTCTTTCATTTCATGACTATGTGGATTGAAGATCCTACTTGTTGAGATATTATAGCCAATGTTGGGTCTGTTAACGTAGTAGGTTCCCATGCTTATATGCTTATAAATTTAAAGTTAAACTTCCTAGTACCAAAAAATTCCTTAGGGATTGGAATAAATATCCTTTTGGTAATGTTCAAACTAACATTAAAACTATAAGAGAGAAACTTGTGGATATCCAAACTTCCAATCCAGCCGATTCTTATTCTATCTCTAGATTAAGAGCCATATTGGAATATTTGTATAACCTTGAGGAGTTATATTGGAAGGAAAAATCTATAGAGGTTTGGCTCTTGGAAGGAGACACAAACTCTCCTTATTTCCATAGAGTTACCCTTTTCAGGAGAAAGAGAAATGCTATTAGCTGGATAAAAAATTCCACTGTTACTGTGTTAACTGACATAAAGAGTATAGGTTCCTCCTTTGTGGATTATTTTAAATATCTTTATTTTTCTCACCCTCAGCAGTATCAGGATGAAATTATGGAAAACCTCTGTCAAATTTTCCACTGAGAATAACTTTCAACTGAATTTGCCTCTTACTGCTGAGGAAATTAAGAACTCTGTGTTCCAAATGGATGGAAAAAAGGCTCATGGACCTGATGGTTTCACATGTCTTTTTTATCAAAAGAAATGGGACATTGTTTGGGAAGCAGTGATAGATATGACTCAAATCTGTTTTAGAACTGGGCATATAGCAAAAATATTTAACACTACCAACATTGCCTTAATTCATAAGGTTCCTCTGGCTGAGCTTGTTTCCCAGTGTAGACCTATAATCTTATGTAACTTCATTTACTAAATTTTATCCAAAACTCTGGCTAATAGACTTAAACCTCTCATGGATAGTATTATTTCTCAGAACCAGAGTGTTTTTGTTCCTAAAAGAAGCATGTATGGTAACATTTTTCTAGCTAATGGGGATTTTTATGCTGTTAATCACCATAAAAAGAAAAATAGGATGTTGCTATAAAGCTAGATATGTCCAAAATCTATGATAAATTGGAGTGGTCTTTTCTTGGTAAAGTTTAATACAACATGGGTCTATCTGAACATTAGATTAATGTTCATAAATGTATTTCTACTATCTCTTACTCTGTATTATTAAATGGTAGTCCCACCGGCCTTATGAAACCTTAAAGTGGTCTAAGACAAGGTATTATCTGCTCTGAAGCGTTATCTGCTTATATTGATTCCTTGACTAGTAAAAGCTTAGTGGAAGACATAAAAGTTTGTAAGAATGCCCCTTGTATGAGTCACCTCTTATTTGGTGATCATTCTCTTCTGTTTTCAAAAGCTACTGAGAAAGACTTTGGAACTATCAAAGATTATTTACAAAAATATTGTTTGGATTCTGGTCAGTAAATAAATTTTGACAAATCTGGTATCTTGTTTAGTAAAAAACTGTCGGATCCTCTTATGAATCATTTATATAATATTTTGTACATTCATAATTGAGACCCAGGAGAAAAATATCTTGGCACCCATATAAATTTCCAGGCCTCTAAAATTCACACCCATATGGATATTCTTCAGACTGGACGTGGAAGCTAGAACTACTTCCTTATTTCATAGACTTTTATCCCAGGCTGCTAGAACTACTTTTGGTTAAGCATTTTGGTCAGGCCATCCCTTTGTAGCATATGGGTGCCTTTATTATCCCGAAGTATTTATGTACGAAAATGGATTCACACCTCTGTAAGTTCTGGTGGGGAGAGAATTTAGATCCTAAAGATATAAAACTCCATCTGTTGGGTAGGGATGCCATGTGCTCCTATAAGTCTGAAGGTGGCTTAGGCTTCAGTGAAGCTGAGCTAAATAACCTGGCTGTTAGCGAGAAATGCCTAGAAAATCATAGATAATCATGACTGTCTTTTAGGCACTGTTCTGAAAGCTAGGTACTTTCCTAGGAATGATTTTCTTAATGTTGGTTTCCCAAATTACTTATCCTGGATTATAGGGGATGGTAAGTTCATTGAACCTTGTTGTGATAGATGCATCCCCACTCTGGAATCTGCTACACATAATTGTCTAGTTCCTCCTGACCCTAGTGTCAAAGTATCTTACTTCATTGATGATGCTACTAGATGTTGGAATATTAACAAGTTAAATACCCACTTCAATGATGCTTCTGTTCATAAGATTATTAATATTCCCTTAACCCAGTTGTGCACTCCTGATAGGAGGGCTTGGGAGCTTTCAAGAAGGGTAGAATTTCCTTTAAATCTGATTACTTGAGACTTAGAGGGCTTAGGCCTTCCCTTTGTAATAAACTTTGGAAGTGCATTTGGAACCTTCGTGTTCCTCACAATATTCAACTTTTTACTTGGAAAGCTGCCAGAAATGTGTTTCCTGGTAAAACTGTGTTACATACTAGGATGCCTATGAATTTTGTCATTCGTAATAGATGCTCTGATCCTGATGAATTCATTATACATGCTCTTGTTCTTTGTCCTTTTTATAGTCATGTCTGGAGTCTGGATTCTTTCTGTGCTAATACTTATGCTTTCTCTGATAGTCCTATCATTGATTTGTTGAATTTCCGGTTGATTGACCCTCTTATTAGAATTCTTATTAATAGACATTGCATGTTTGTTACTATCTTGTGGTCTTTATGGACTAATAGGAATACTTAGTTTTTAGAAACCTTAAAGAGAATCATGTTGTGGTTATTCATAGGGTTAAGGCTATGCTTCTTACTGTCAAAACTAAAAGCCAACCCCCTCCTAGTCATACTGTATCCTATAGTGATTCTTGGATGCCCCCAACTTTTGTATGGATAAAATGCAACACTACTAAGGATAATGTTGCAGGCTATGCGATGAGGGACTTCTCCAGTAAAGCTTATTTTTGTGCTTCCATTTTTTTGGAAGTTGAATCTGTTGAAGAGGCTGAAGCTAGAGCTACCTGGGTTGTGTTAAAGAAGGATGTGGACTTAAAGCTTACTCATACCATTGTGGAAGGTGATGTTCAATACCTGATATCCCAATTTTCTGCTGGAAGATTTGTTGGAAATCCTAGAACTGATACTATCTTTAAAGACATTCAATTTTTTGCTTCTTCTCACTAGTTGTATCTGTACTTTTCAACCTAGAATTTGTAATTCTAGTGTTCATGAACTAGCTAAGTGGGAAAAAAACAACGATTCGTCTATGTAATGGTTTGTCCCTCATGTTTGGCTCAGGATTTTTGTTGAGGAGGACCATTAGCCTTTTCGAGGGACGTTGCCTAAAAAAAATCCGGAGAATTACATATTGATAATGTCCTCCCAGTTGAAAAACTCATCAATTTAAAAGTTTCTATGTTGCAAAAATAAAGAAATTTTGTCTGCTTAATCTTGTAGTCCTACAGCAGAAATATGACAAGAACCAAAAACTCGATCATCTTGTTCCTCCCAAACGCTCCAAAGCAAAATCCAAAACAACAACCACTTCTTTACTTCTTCCTCTCGCATATTGTAATTCCATTTATCAAAGAATTTTTGGGAAGCATTTGGGAAAACCCATAATATCCTCAAAGCCTTAATAAAATGCATCCATACTTCATGAGTATAAATACAAAGCAGTAAGTGTGAATTAGTTTCCCTCTCATAAATACAAAGCACGCAGCTGTCACTATCCAGGTCAATTCCCCCGTGGATCGACATAGTTTTAGTAGGAAAATAATTTTGAAAATCTGCAATCTAAAGATTCTCCCGCAAGCAGCTCATAACATCTTTTAGTAGTAAAATTAACCATAATGACTACTTCATCCTTTTCTCCGTTGAAAGATGGTGAATTACCTAAGTCCTCTTTGCAACAGGTCTCATTCAAGTTGTTCGTTTGCGTTTAACCATCTTCTAAAAGAATAAACCAGTTCCCATCTCGCACAATGTCTACATAACCATTTTTATCTCTGTATTCTTCGAAAACCATAGGAAAAAGATCCTTTAAAACACATATGTCCACCCATCTATCATTCGACAAGTTTATTGCAGTACCATTGTTAAGCTTAAAACTAGAGTGATGCTTAATTTTCGGAACCGCTTGTAGCACATTCTTCCATAAACTTCTACATTAAGAAGACCCACATCATCTGTAAGAATGAGTAAGTTAGCATTGTTCTTGAACTTTTACTGAATTACTCTTCTCCACAAGGCTGTTTTACATTTTGAATACCTCCAAACCCATTATTTCAGAAGAGCTTTGCATTAATTCTTAAATTCTTTACCCCTAACCCTCCACTTTGTTTAGAATTACTAGCCGTAGTCCAGACTACCCATCCTATTTTCCTATTTCCATCAACAACTCCTCACAAGAATTTTCTCATGAGATTAAATAGTTGTTTCTCTACACTTGTTGGCACACTGAAAAAGAGAGAAAGTAGATATGTAGACTGGATAAACAGTACTCTATTAAGACTAGCTTTCTTTCTTTGTTAAGAAATTTTTCTTCCATGATGCTAACTTCTTCTTTACTCTATCCAAGACTGAATTCCAAACTAAAAACTTCTTGAATGAGCCCCAATAGGCATTCCTAGATATTTAAAAGGCAAAGATTCAATCTTACAGCCCATTTACTTTGTCATCAAAGAAATAACATTATTTGCACCCACACTAATCATAGTGCTTTTTCAAGATTCAAATTCATTCCGGTAATAACTCCAAAGATTGACAGAATGATAAATAAAGTTCGCATCAATAAAAACTAAAATATCATCTGCAAATTGTATATGGGAGATAATAGTATCGTCCTTAGCATCTTGAAACTAAAACTATCAGTTCAACCTCTCTTCGCAGCTTCATTAATAAGCTTTGACAGGACTTCTAATACCCTTAGATGGTTTGAACTTTTCAGTTGAGTCATTATTTACCAAAACTAATAAGCGAGAAGAAGTGACACATCATTTCATCCAGGATATCCATTTACCTCAAAAACCATGTTTTTGGAAAATACAAAAAAGAGAATGCCAATTGACATTATCAAAAGCTTTTCCAAATGGATTTTACAAAGAATACATGGATTTTTCTGCTTTAATTTGTTGTCTACAATTCATTAGTAATTAAGACTCCTCCAAGAATAAAGTTGTTTACCTTACATATCAACATACACAATTATCATTCAATCGAACATAACTTGAAACACCATCCCAAGCCCAGTCTCCTACATGATTCATTGTCTTCTATGGAGTGTATATTTGTATTTGTTTACTGATTTCAGATATCCCAATTTAATTTTATGGGTCTCTCGTTATTAGTGTTTTATATGCGGATATATTGATGGTTTTCTCACTATATGGATGTTACATGGTCCCATGTATAGATGATTTAACGTAAACATTATATATTTGTTTTTAGTAATTTTCAATCTTCTTGTCGATCTAATAAGGACAATTAAACTAAAACATCTACTTTCAACTAATTTACGTTATAATGTATAAGAGTACCAAATCCTACAAGTAAAAAATTGAGAAGTCACGATTTTAGTTTTTTGCGTTATTGTTTTAATTCATTTGATTTTGGTGAAGATAGCATAGTCATGGCTCGGTATGTAGTAGAATAAGATCTTGCAATCACCAGAGCGTTTGTAACTGCTACCACTCTGCCTCTTGAAGATGTTCAAGAAATATTTCCCAATGATAAATGGACGCTGGTGTTCGACAGCTTTGTACAAGCATTTGGAAATGTTAATAACCAAACCAAATAATAAGTACAACAACGGATTTTTCTAATTCAAAGGACGGTATATAGGGATGTTTCCATCCAAAGAATGATCCATGACTACGCCCTGCAACACATGACAATTTCGGTTATTGTAAGTCATCATAAATAGTTATGTTTTTTTGGGAAGCTTTTTCCAATTAAACACTAACTTATTACTTTATGTTTGTCTTATGTAGGAGGAAATGACCAAATTTGTGTTCCGGCTAGATACCCGTATGGAATTTACATGTTATGAATGCTACTTAATCTTTAAGGCTAACTTTCAGGAGCTGATCCCGGAAATCAGGCCTAGTGGTCCTCCAGAACACGGATCCGACGATTAATATATGTCGATGTTGTTTTAGGTTGGTTAAATCTCCATGTAAACTCTCACCAGGCTATAACTGGTCCATTAGGGTCACTTAGTAGTTTAAAGGCTTGTTGCACGTGCTAAGTGGAACCATGATTACTACGAAAAGTAGCCTATGTTCTTATTCAGTAATTGTAATGTAGTTTATATTTTTTTGATATAATAATTTGAATTCAATTTTGAACATCCCATCCTCAATTATATATCGAACTACTACTTTCAAACAACTATTTTCCAGCGGATACTTTCGAACGACTATTTTTGACGGATATTATAAATTGTGTTATTTTTATCCAAACAACAAACACTTATTTTCATACACTTTGCAAAGATCCTCATTTGTTCTTCCTAACCCTCTTCATACCTCTAAATACAAACACAAACATGGGATCATTTGAATCAGTTGAAAATTTTTCCATCACCAAAGCATGGTACACCGAAATTTAAGTTATAGATCTCTCCCCTATAACGGTAGAACCCGAAACCTTTTGCGAGAAGATATATAACCAATATAGGAGAGATTATGGAAATCCAAAGAGAATAAGTCTTTAAAAAATTCATGACAGGTACCAAGTTATCCAAAAAGGCGTGTGCGATTTTATAGCTATCGAACAATAGATCTTCAATGCCATCCATAATAGCTTGTCCCCTCAATAATTTGTAAGTATTTTAGAGTTTCTTTCGAAGAAAGATAAGTTGATTGATCTTCTATTATAACAATATACTTACAAAGTATTTTGTGCTGTGTTATTGTATAACGAGTCGTTAAAGCGTGCTATTTGGAGGAAAAAAGGAAGCATTCACATTTGATGAAGTTATAAGGGGTAATTTGCTTCACCTCCCCTGGGAAGATTGCTAATTTGAGTTACCTCCTCTATAAATATTAAATTAGCAAAACCTCCTTTCGTCAAGAATTCCATCCATTCCTGGTTAGCTGAAAGTATACACATTTTTAACAAACTACCAAAATTGCCCTTATCTTCTTCGTAGTATTTACATATTCAAAAAATAGGAAATGAAAACCTAAATTTTTCTGAACTTCTGGGAATCCTGTTCCGCCGGTGCCAACAATTCAGTCACCTCAAATTAGACAATTCTCCTCGAACAAAAACCCCACATAGAATTCAATTTTAGCCAACTAACTTCTTTATTTCCTTTATTATCTCAATAATTCCAAATCAACTATTTTGTAGCTCTAATGGTTAAAAGTAAATCCTGATGTCGTCTTCATTCATGAAGATCTGTGACGTGTTTGGCACCACATCTCCCATAAACACCAAAATAATATTAATTTTTAATTTTTACAACGCCAAAATAAATCATAAATATAGAAAAAAAGTTTTACAAGACATGTGATCTTCACAGTTGCATCCTGATTGACATTATAATTGGGTTCAAGAAAATGATCCAAATACTCGCTTTCAATAGCTCTAATCACCGCCTGAAACTTTGGACCGCATATTCGTACATGCATAATTGTTGGTGCATATGGGAAAAGATAACGGTCGACCAACACCAACTTTCCTGTATATGTGGATTTCCTAAGCGATGATGGCCGACGTTCATAAGTTTCGGGATCTTGCGTACCATACACATCTCTGCTTCTTTCATGTTCAATTATACCTGAGTACTTCTCAACTGACTGGAGACTCCACCACTCCTTATACTCAAAATCTGGTACTTCCACATAATGCAAGGAATTGCGTGCAGTGTCGGTGTACAAGTAGTTGGTGGTGACGTCTACTGTTGAATCATGAGGATTGCACGGTATTACTGTGATTCCAAGAACTTATTTTAGACACTGTTCCCCCGGGGTACAAGGTGTCGTTCACCTCAAGATTATTTTCCCATCAACTCTCCTCCCACGGAATCCATACTACTTGAATGAACAATAAGTTGTCTATTTGGCTAGGCATAACTGCTGGTGAATGGATACCAGTATCATGTTGTGCGCCTCTGGTTTTTACTCTTTGGTCTTCATCATATAACATACCCGTCTGCTATGGATCTATATTTATCTCATCATCCGCTTTTATATTGGGAAATATCCATCGAAAATATGATTAAAACCAAGGCTACAAAGTCATTAGATATTATTAACGACTAACGATATTATACGTTCAACAATAATAAAAAGAGTAAAGAAAGTAAATTTATGAATATCTTACCATTAACAAATACGAGAAGAACCGCATCTCAGCCGAGGCGCTAGTTACTCTCTTACTCAAACCCCATAACATACAACCATAAGTCGTCGAACCCCAATCATAAGAACAAAGCACATTCAAATACCTCAATATCGGTATCCATTTAATCTCAACAACATCGTTCTTGTTTAGTAAAAGCACATTCCCAAAAACCTACATCAAAAACCACCTTGCCATTTGTTCCTGAAATTCAATATCGTTATCTTGGACGACTCTACGGTCAAAAGACATTTTAATCAAACTAGTCTTGATCCCTTGGCTTCTACTCACAAATTCTTTTCTCAACACAACTTTGTCTTTGGGGTCTGACTTTTCTTAATCCTGTTACTTAGGATTCTTGTCCTTCCCTCCTTTTTCTTGTTGCCACTGTCGCGCCAATATGTGAGAGCAAACAATCTATGGTAAAAGGTGCAAATTCATGCAATTTTTCAGCTTTGATTTTCTGCAATGATATGGGTTCTCCTTGGTCAATAGGAATTCCAGTAAGTTGTGTGAAGTCATGGGGTAAACCCATAGAGAAACTAAGGAAGCGAAATATATTGATGGTTTGCCACCACCTTTCGAATATAACACTAGTTATGCACAAGTCTTATAGTTTGGAAAACGTATTTTGAAAATGGATACAAACCCATAGTTGTCCACAATTTGTCTAGTGTATGGAAATTTGGAAATTGCTCCATACAATTGATAAACATTGCTTATACTACCTCGATGTCTTCTAGGTTAAGCTTAGCATCTCCCGTTGGGCGTTTTACTGTATGCTCACTATGGTCTTTTGAAGAAAATGGAATTGTATGTTCCATAACATGTTGTAAATTTTCAGAATACATCTAATCCTACAGGACACATATACACAAAATTACATTCCAACCCATTAGTTAATCAACATTAAAAGAACAACATATTGGTTCGGTCAATTTTAATCACAAAATATTACAAAACAATGTTTCAAGGATTTCTAACAACATCTACAATATATTTCTTCAAGCAACAATCAATCCTAATCACATTAATTATCCATCATAATACAATGTTTCAAGGTTTCTTAAACAGCATCTATTTCATACAACATATTGGTTCAATCAACATTCAATCATAATCACATTATTCATCATAATACAATGTTTGAAGGTTTCTTAGATACATCTATATCATACAACATACCTAAGGAGACATCAAAAATCAACCTAAAATATCAACAATTTCATCGAAATCAAATTAATTTTAAACCCTAAAATTAGAATCACTCACCTTTGATGATTTTGTTGATGGAATTCGAAATTGAAGAATGGTATTTGGTTCACCTTGGAGTTAGGATCAAATTCTGATTTCAACCAAAGAATCGCAACGAATCAACATGAAAATCAAATAGGGGAGAAAAGTGTTTGAGAGGGTTTTGAGAGAGGAAAAAACGAGTGAAAGAGGAGAAATGGGAAAATCCGTGCGCTTTCTGTATACTTATGCTACTGAAACAGATACTCAGTTTCTGTTTTGATCAAGTCAACAGTTTGAATTTGAGATACTCAATATCCGTTTGGCACTATTTATACGGAAATTGAGTCTCTATACAGTGTAGAGAAGGGATAAAAGCAAACTACAGTGAAGTTTCCTTGTGACCCATATCCCTTCTCTATATTTAGGGGATAGACAAGGGACGTGGTGCGCCATAGTTCTTACCATTAATAGTGAGGTTAACTTAGCATTTTTATCTAGTTTAAACACCCTGATCCCTTTAGTTTAGATGGGAAAAAGGATGACAAGATTCAAGTAATTTTTATAGGCTCCAAACTAGTAAGGATAATTTGGATAATATTAATATTCTTTAATTTCCAGCAAAAATGGTTTGTATTTATTTATTTATATTTATATGTCCATCTAGAAGGTTTCACAAAGATGGAGAATAGGAAGTTACTTCATGTAAAAACCAAAGAAAAAGAAGTAAAAAAAAAAATAAGCAAGTAAAAAGATTTGTGTCCCTCTCCTTTATTGTTTTCGGTAGGAAAGCGCCTCTCAGAGTTGATCTGCCTGACATTATGTCCTGAAGATTTAACTACGATACTTACACCTGGTCTTTAATATCCTCTCTATCTCTGCTCTCTCTAGCTGGTCTACATTCTATAGACGCCGCCTACCATATTTCATTTATAGGAGTCATTTCCAAGACAAAAGTAGTAATTACCCAAAGGTATATGAAATTGTTTATGCAGTTGGTCAGAGAAACGAACTATATCGCTAGGTGTTGGGAACGTGATGATCATCTTTGATCAAACAAAAAGAAAGGAAAAATCATTTGATGGTTTTCTCTTTGTTTGATGTTGTGCGTACGTTGGTTTGAACGTAGACAAAAATTTAGTGCACGTAGTTTTGTGTCAATGTATAGAGGAACCCAATTGTACCATACTAGCTAGCTAGTTACTAACGTAACTAAGCCATGGTGCAAAATAAGTCTATCAAGCAGGTTCCACGCATTGCAATTAAATTCTCTCTGCATCAATTTTATTTGTGACGACAAGATTGCATGCATAATTATTATGCATGTACATAAATCAAGACTCAAGTATCATCAATGTACATATCAAGAGCACTATGCAGTTCTTTGTCTATTCTACTATATATATATAAGCAAATTAATCATTAAAGACATAGTACCCTGATGATCAAAATTAGGGGTGCCAACGGTTCCCATCCGACCGGGTAGTATACTACTCGGAACTGGAACCGATTATTTCACTCGGGTCCGGATCCTAACGGTTCCACATCCGGTTCCAAAATTATGAGACCCGAAACCGGATCCGATAATATTACCGGTTCCGGGTAGGTTCCGGTTCCTAAACGGTTCTTAGGGCTATACAGTTTGGGATCCCATTTTCATCGAAAATGTTAGCAATTTAATTTGTTACATCTAAGATTCACAGTCATACATTTACAGTTGCAAAGAACTTATAAAAGTGTACCAGTAGTATATAGGATCACTTTGAATCGAGCATGCCGGTATGGTTCATTGCTTAACTGCCGGTATAGAAAGTATCGAGCATGCCGCTATGGTTCATTGCTTAACTTGTTGTGCCGGCACACAAAGCAAATTTTCCGGAAACTTGAGCTTTTTTTCACTTGGTTATCGGCATTGATAGATTTATATTGAGCTTGCAGAAACTTAATAATATTGGCATGCTATTCATACTGAAAACAGTGCCAGCATAGTAAAACGGCATGGTATTCATATTAAAACTATGTCGGTAGCAAAATCGGGATTGTATACATGATGAATACAATGCCGGCATTAACTGAAACTGAAAATTTTCAGTTACAATTTTTGATTCTAACCTAAACCAATTCTTTTAAACAAATTGATGATTATATTTCTTTCAAGGAGGCATATGTATATAATAAATTAATGACCGAAGAAATTTTTGAAACAACGATGAAATCGTACTGAAATAAATGATCGAGAAAATAAAAATCAAAAAAAGGAATCGGTAGAGAAGGAGAAGAAAAGAAAAGGAAAAGAGAAGAAGAAAAAGAAGTTAAAACACTAAAGGGTATTTTAGTATCCCTCAGTACCCTTTAATAGACGCTATTGGATGAGGATAGTAATTTATATCCCCAATTGCGCGTTCCTAGCAAAACCCTTTATTTCTCTGGTCCACAACACTCTTGGAAATGACTATTACTCTAAAGTTTGACCATAAAAATATATTCCCATTTGGACCACTGATTTTCTTGATACACGGTCCATGATTTCTTTCTCAAGAATCTCAACCAATAATATTAATTATATAATACTGATAGGATCATATATGATTTATTTCTCAAAAATCTCAACTAATAAATTGTTTCTGCACCAAACATCAGCCTCAATTTTCTTTCTAATACTAGTAAGTATTATTCTTTTATTGAGAACTGAAACATGTCCAAAGAAACACTTTGCATCATATTAAAGCTTTACTTTAAGTAGTGAAATATTGATTGGGTGATAATTAAGTAGTATCAAAGTGATATCTAATTGGATGAAAACACTGAGAGGAGAAGGCTCTAGATAACTCGGGCGAATAACCAGGCGATTAACTCGACTTGACTCGGAAAATTTCTCATGCTTGATTCTTGTTTCTGATCATAAACCTTTGGCTTAACGATCCTCTACAAGTTTTGATAGATTCTGGATTTTATTTAGCTTAAGTTTTAATGAGTTTTCTTTCTTCTTTTCTCTAGGTACTGGCTATTCTTGTTTGGAGGTTGTTAGGTAATTGGAGTGGTTTTACCTAATTATCCCGGTAATCTCTCTTCATGCTCTGATTATGGATCCACATTTGATGTTGTATCTGCACGAGATGATTAATTTATTACACTTTTGGATAAATCTTCTTTATGATTTTCTTATACACCTTTGTATTCAAGACAGCCTCCTATCATGTATTCATAACATTAATTTAGTGGGATGTAAGAAGCTTTCTACCAGGTGTATAACATGCACTCATCACCTTTTCAGTAGAGCTTTCTTTATATTTTCCTTGCACCTCGTTCTCTTCTCCCATTTATTTTCTTATTCCTTTATTTTTACCAAGATGGATTCTCAGCTGATGCAAGTCCAAAAAAGAATGGAGTTTACTTCGATAACTGATAAACTCAGAGCTCTAAAGGAACCGCAACTTTTAACTGAAGATTTGATTATGGGGGATGAGCAGTTCAAATTCAAATTTTTGTGTAAGCCTTATTCTTCTAAAACATATTGGTGTGATTCTAAGATGCACACAAAACACTTGCAAGTATACAAGGTCAAGATTTGTAATAAGATGGTGAGTAGGGGTTTGTCCACAGGGAGAGGAGCATATGAGAAGTTTTCCTAACTAAGATGTGTAATAAGCTAAGGGCAGGCAAGGTTGCAGGCAGAGAAACAAGAACATAAAGTAAGGCAAAAGAGAAGCAGGTTAAGAACCAAAGCAAGGAAAGATAAGCAAGAACCAAAAATGCAGGGTAAGGCAACAAAGGAGCAGTTAGAAAAAGCAACAAACTACCAAGGCTTGGCAGCCAAGGGCAAGAGGCAAGATGTGCACTGCCTTCAGTGCACTAGCTACAAGATGCAGGAACATAAAGGCATGAAAATAAGCTGAAATGCAAAAACCAGAACTTGAAAAAGTGACTGAAATAGTAGTGGTGGTAAGCCAAGGCATATATCCCCTTGTATCCTAATCAAGTGACATGGTCTAGGTTAAGTTCATTCCTAAGCATACAACTAGAAATGAAAGAACACCAACTTGCTCACTAGTCTACCCTAGCATTGGCTGTCTTTTGACAGTACAGCCATCACAGGCTCTATGAGCATTGGCCTCTCTCAAATACACATTCACACACAGCAACAGGAAGTAACCAACTAGCTCATTCACACTTGACAGTGCACAAGGCTTCACTGAGCCTTGGCCTGAAGATGATTAGCTCATGCTAACCATGAAGTGACAACATGCACACTAACATAGATAATTCATACATAACTAGCACATATCAGATAATTCAACACATAAGCAACTTGCACTGTTAACTGGAAGAACACTGAAAAATAAAATTTGAACCAATTCTCTACTGGCTAGTCCAGAGAGGTAAATTAGTGTCTCTCACACACTCCACACAACACCAATTTATACCCAATTACAAAATCCCCAAAAATCAGGACTACATCAGTCCAATTAAGGTTTGGTGAAAATACAAAATAAATCAAATAAAATCCTACCTAACTATGATAACAACCCTAATTGGACTAACCCATGCTTCAATTAGACGTACAAGTTATTTCCCCAAAAAATTCCCAAATCAGAAAAATTAGGGTTCTTAAATTTTTTACCTAATCACTGTTGACACTGATGGATGTCGACCCATGCCTCCAATCCTTCTCCTGATGCTTCTCTTTTTTTCCCATGCCCTAATTGCTTTTCTAGCTCATCTATTCCATCAATTTCTCTTCTAGGGTTCCTGTGAGAGGAAAGATCGAGGAATTGATGTTATAGAAAGCTAGAGGAGTAGGGGAATGATGGCTCGAATGGTGATGGTTGAATGATTTGGGGAGAGGATGGTGGAGTGATTTGGGGAGAGGTGGTGTGTGATGGGAGACGGACATGGTGGTGGTACGGGTTCTGAAGGAAGAAGAGATGGAGAAGAAAGAAGAAAGGTGCGTTTGGCTGGGTATAGGGTGTTCGATACTTGGGTGTTAGGCGGGCGTATCGAGTGTGATGATCTGCGACGCTGCGCCGTGGGATAGGGAGATGAAAGATCAATCGGACGGTGAGATGAAGTGAAGCTTGTAGCGACCGCTGGATTTTTTATACAACGAAGTTAACGGCTCTAGATGGGTTAGGTGTTGTAGTGTAAGGCGGAGATATCAAACGTTGATGAACAGCAAGGGAGCGACCGTTGGATTCAACACCATCTAATCTGAAGGCTTGGAATTTCAGCGCTGTGGTGCTTGGCAGAGACTTCAGATTTTGATGCTCTATGAAGGAGCGACCATCGGATGCTTCTGGAACTGATCTGACGGCTGAGAACGGAGGCGCTTTTGTGTGTAGAAAATGAGGTTGTGCGCACCATTCTTCGCGGCTTCCTTGCGTAATTTCTCCCGGCTTTTCACTACTTTTCTGCTCTTTTCGCTCCGCGACTCATCCGAACTTTATTTATTACCTAAAAATGCAAAATTAATTAATAAAAATATTTTCTTGAAAACAATGAAAATACAGAATATGGGATAAAATGTAGAATTAATGCATAAAAGATGAGTTAAATGCCAACAAAAAGGGATAAATATATACAATATTTGGCACTCATCAAATACCCCCAAACCTGAATTTTACTTGTCCTCAAGTAAAACAAAACTAAGGAAATCCTAACTATACCACTGTCGCTGGTCTCTCGAATGCATTTAGCGTATGCACTAAGCCTTTTAAACCACTAAGTGTCCCTAGTGGACGAGTTGAAGTCTCGTGAAGGTTTGCTTAGAACGTACCTACAAAGTTCTAGGTCAAAATATAAGCTCAGATTCCATCAAACGTGACATGTGCAAAACAGTTTAAGCTCACAGCAAAATGGAGATGTCAATCTAGCTATCGAAGGCACAATCCTAGCACTGATAACAAAAAGACATGTGATAAGAGTGTAAAGTGTATCTACACATGTGTAAAGAAAGATCTGAAGTCATGACTACTAATCACCAAGAGATAGTTTCTCAGGCTAAGAACTGAGGTCGAAATCTAGCTAGCTGTCCGGACTTTACGAGAATTGTGAATGAGTTGGAGGTATTTCACAATTACTCGCGTTGTACATCAATGGCATACACCCTCCTTGCTTATTACAACAAACAACAAAAGATGACTATTTACATGACTCTTATTTACATTGACATTCTCTTTTTTTTTTGGAACAAGAGATGATGGAATTGAAAATACTTGATTTTTTTGTATTTTTCTGATATTTTTTTCTGAATATATACATCGTTTTTTTTTTTTTTTTTTTTTTTTTTTTTTTTTTTTTTTAAGAAGAACACTTTTGATACATATACAAAAGGAAACAAAAGATTACATGACACTTTGCAAGAGGTAGCCCTTTTTGATGCACCCAGTTAAATTCGATGGTTGTCTTTCTTAATGTAACCTCCACTTCTATCCCAACCAACCAAAGAACAAGCTAGTCCAGTTTCGTTCAGTATTCTAAAGTGATTGGCAATCGTAACTTCCTATCCAACACCTTGAAGATCGAGGCCATACATGTATTGGTAGATCGTGCGCGTGCAAATTTCTTATCACTATGTGAATTGTGCTAGAATCAGGGTGCCTAAATATCTAGACTAAGACTCCTAATAAAAATACATATTTGCACAAGAGTCAACATTTCAAGGTAAATGAGCTCCATTTTTATGATTTTTCATTTTTAATTTTTTTTTTGAATTTTTAATTTTTTTTTTTTTTTTTTTTTTTTTTTTTTCAAAAAGAAGGAGTTCGTTTTCAATTATGGCAAATTATCATGGTATCTACTCTATACCCCCAAACCTAAACTAAACATTGTCCTCAATGTTTCAAATGGAAAGAATTATAAAACAATATATGAAGAGGAACATGCTGAGTAGAGTAAAAGGAGAGAGAATACCCGATTGTACGGTGGTAGCTCGATTAAAACTCCGTTATTTCAAGGCAAAAATCCATCATATTAGCAGTCACAATGGATGAGCACAAAATATACAAAAGGAAATTTAACTAACACATTATCTACAAGAAAATTTGGTTTTTAATGGGATTGGACTTTTTGGAAAATTTGGTTTTGTGGGAAAAGAAAAATTTTGGTTTTTAGGGAAACATTTGGAAAACTGTTTGGTTATTTAGGGAAAGAGTGGACCAGTTTAGTCCACATAGACTGGGTCCTCCAGGTCGGTTGTTTCAATGTCGGGTGGAAATGGCTCAAGGAATGGCTTTAATCTCTGCCCGTTGACTTTGAAAACGTTCTTGTTGGAGACATCCTCCAGCTCAGCTCCATGAGGAAAAACTGTGCGTACTAGGTACGGACCCTTCCATCTGGAACGCAGTTTTCCTGGAAAAAGATGTAATCGGGAGTCATACAGCAAGACTTTCTGACCAGGAGTGAAGGATTTGCGCAGAATACGCTTGTCATGAAATCTTCATCTTCTGCTTGTACAGCTTGGCACTGTCATAAGCCTCATTTCTCAATTCTTCCAACTCGTTGAGTTGAAGTTTCCTTGAATTCCAGCTTCGTCCAGAGAAAAGTTCAGCTCTTTGATTGCCCAGTAGGCACGATGTTCTAATTCCACAGGTAGATGGCACGGCTTTCCATACACTAGACGATAGGGGGACATGCCAATTGGTGTCTTATAAGCTGTTCTATAGGCCCACAAAGCATCATTCAATCTCAATGACCAATCTTTCCTGGACGGGTTGACCGTCTTCTCCAGAATGTGCTTAATTTCCCTATTAGACACTTCCACTTGTCCACTAGTCTGAGGGTGGTACGGAGTAGCAACCTTGTGAGTTATGCCATACTTGCGTACTAAAGACTCAAAGTACTTGTTACGAAAATGTGAACCGCCGTCACTGATGATAGCTCTAGGGGTACCAAAACGTGAAAATGTTCTCCTTTAGAAATGAAAGTACCACCTTGTGGTCATTTGTTCTGGTTGCTATGGCTTCTACCCACTTAGAAACGTAATCAACTGCGACTAGGATGTACAACTTGCTGTCAGACATGGGAAATGGACCCATGAAGTCTATCCCCCAAACATCAAAAATCTCCACAATCAAAATGGGGTTCAATGGCATCATGTTTCTCCTCGAAATGCTTCCTAGCTTTTGACAGCGTTCACAAGCAACACAATAATCATGGCAATCCTTGAACAATGATGGCCAATAGAATCCACACTGCAAGATCTTTGCAGCGTTTTCTTGGCACTGAAATGGCCTCCACATGCTTGGTCATGACAGAAAGATATCACATCTTTCTGTTCAGTGTTGGGGACACATCTCCTAATGATTTGGTCTGGACAGTACTTAAACAAATATGGGTCATCCCAAAGGAAATGTTTGACTTCAGCCAGGAATTTAGAGCGGTCTTGTCTCGACCAACGTGAGGGCATCCTACCTGTAGCGAGGTAGTTAACAATATCAGCAAACCAAGGAAGGTCTGAGATAGACATCAGCTGTTCATCTGGGAATGATTCTCTAATCAGCTCACATTCATCAATAGACTCTAAAGTTAATCTAGACAAATGATCAGCAACCACATTCTCACAACCTTTCTTATCACGGATTTCGAGATCGAATTCCTGTAATAAGAGTATCCATCGAATAAGGCGAGCTTTAGCATCCTTCTTGGAAAGAAGATACTTCAAAGCCGCATGGTCTGTGTATATGATGATCTTAGACCCTATCAGATAAGATCTAAACTTGTCTAATGCGAAAACGACGGCAAGCAATTCCTTCTCGGTAGTTGAATAATTGAGTTGGGCATCATTAAGGGTTTTGCTAGCATAGTATATCACATATGGTAGTCTATCAACTCGCTGTCCTAAAACAGCACCAACAGCATAATCAGAGGCATCACACATAAGTTCGAACGGAAGCTTCCAATCGGGTGGTCGGACTATAGGAGCGGTGGTGAGAAGGGTTTTTAATTCCTCCCATGCCTTCACACAGGCAGCATCGAAATTGAAGGCAACATCTTTGGAGAGAAGACTGCACAGAGGTCTGGAGATTTTGCTGAAATCTTTGATGAATCGCCGGTAAAAACCAGCATGACCTAGAAATGATCTGATCTCCTTCACAGAGCAAGGTTGTGGTAGATGTTGAATGAGGTCAACTTTAGCTTTATCCACTTCAATTCCTTTCTCTGAGATGATGTGTCCTAGAACTATTCCTGAATTCACCATAAAATGGCATTTTTCCCAATTTAGAACAAGGTTCTTTTCTTTACATCTGGATATCACGAGGGCAAGATGCTTCAAACATTCGTCAAACGAGGAACCAAAAACAGAGAAATCATCCATAAAGATCTCGAGAAAACTATCTATCATGTCAGAAAAAATGCTCATCATGCAACGCTGAAAAGTAGCAGGTGCATTACACAACCCGAAGGGCATACGTCTATAAGCAAACGTCCCAAATGGACACGTGAATGTAGTTTTTTCCTGATCTTCCGGAGCAATGTGAATTTGGTTATAACCGGAAAAGCCATCTAGAAAACAGTAGTGACTGTGTCCAGACACACGTTCTAGCATTTGGTCAATGAAAGGGAGCGGGAAGTGATCCTTCCTTGTTACTGTGTTCAACTTCCTGTAGTCGATGCATACTCGCCATCCTGTGGTTGTACGAGTAGGGACTAATTCATTCTTGTCGTTCTGAACAACAGTAATGCCTGACTTCTTAGGCACAACTTGAATGGGACTAACCCATTTGCTATCGGGAATTGGGTATATGATACCCGCATCAAGTAGTTTCAGGATCTCTCCTTTGACTACATCTCTCATGTTAGGATTAAGTCTCCTTTGCATTTCCCTCGATGGTTTGGCATTCTCTTCAAGGTTAATGTGGTGCATGCAAATGGTGGGACTAATTCCTTTGAGATCTGAGATGGTCCATCCTAAGGCCTCTTTGTGTTCCTTAAGTACTTCTAAAAGCTTACTTTCCTGTTCCGTGTCTAAACATGATGAAATAATGACAGGTAAAGTATCAGAAGAACCTAGGAATGCGTACTTCAACGTACTAGGCAATGTTTCAATTCAAGCTTGGGTGGCTCAACAATGGATGGAATAAGCTTGGAATCAGAGAATAGGGGTTGTTCCACTTCATATTTCCTTTCAGTGACGTCCATTTGAGGTACAGATTCGAGCAGAGATAGGACGTCACTACAGTATGCATCATATAGAAATCAGGGTTAAAGTTCTCCATACATGCTTGAAAGGGGTCGACGGATAGAATGTTAGTCAACGAATCTTGCATTAATCCTTCAATCATATTAACTTCATGCACATCATCATCATCAAGATTCACAGGTTGTTGACTAATATCGAACACATTCAATTCTACCGTCATGTTACCAAAAGACAGTTTTAACACTCCATTCCGACAGTTGATGATCGCGTTGGACGTAGCCAAGAAAGGACGTCCTAAGATGACAGGAATGTGACAGTCTGGGTTTTGTACAGGTTGAGTGTCTAAGACAATGAAGTCTACGGGAAAATAGAATTTGTCAACCTTGATCAAAACATCTTCCACCACTCCACGAGGAATCTTGACAGATCGGTCTGCCAGTTGTAGAGTGATAGATGTTGGTTTCAACTCCCCAAGACCTAACTGCTCATAAACAGAATATGGCAGTAGGTTAACACTTGCACCTAGGTCTAATAACGCTTTATTGACCGTGTGTTCTCCTATAGTGCAAGAAATTGTTGGACATCCTGGATCCCTAAACTTGGGTGGAGTTTTGTTCAGAATGATGGAACTCACCTGCTCAGCTAAGAAAGCACGTTTTTGCACATTGAGCTTGCGCTTTTGAGTGCACAAGTCTTTGAGGAATTTGGCATAAGCAGGGATTTGCTTGATTGCTTCAAGAAAAGGAATGTTGATGTTGACTCTCTTGAACAGATCTAACATCTCATTGTAATGGGTACTTTTCTGTTGATAGATCAATCTTGAGGAAATGGAGCAACAGGAAGATGAGTTGGCAAAGGGACATTCACAGCAGTAGAATTGTCAGATTTTCCAACTTGCTCAGATTCTTTGGTTTTCTGGGGTTGTGGAGACAACGTGGAATTTGTATCAGACTCATTAGGTTCGCCTACGTTGTTCTCGATGACTTTACCACTTCGGAGGGTGGTAATGGCATGGATTTGATCAGGTGAGGTTTCAGTGCAGGATGTTGTGCCTGTTTGAAATATCCTCTTTGGATTTTGTTGGGGTTGGCTCGGAAGTTTACCCTTTTCTCTCTCACATATTTGATCCATCTTTTGATCTAGATTTTTCTGACTTTGCATCAAACTCTGGAACATTCCTCTAAGGTGGACAATCTCTTGTCGGTATTGTGTTGAGAGTTTGATTGTTGTTGAGGGTTTCTCGGGTGTTGATAACCTTGATTGTTCTGATATCCCTGATTGTTTTGATAGCTTGATTGGGTTGAGATGGTCCTCCTTGAGTGGGTCCTTTTGACCATGAAAAGTTAGGGTGGTTTCTCCATCCTGGATTGTAGGTCTGTGAATAAGGGTTATGCTCTGGTTTGAAACATGGCATGTGCCTGTTCAAGCCTAGACTCCTGGACTGCAAGCAAATCTGGACAATTTTGGAATTGATGGTTGGGGTCGTTACAAGCAGCACAAATAGATGAAGCGACATGTTCTCGGAGAGTAGTGGTGGAAGGTTTTGAATTTTTATGTAGTTCTAACTCTTCTAATCTCCTAACTATTGATGCCATGTTTGCTCTACCCTCAAAATCCGCTTCAATCCTAAAAGCCTTTGCTTCGGATGTAGTCTTTCTGGTTTCACGGATGGATTCCCACTGTTGCGTCTTTTCAGCTACTTCAATCAAGAAGTCCCAAGACGCGTCAGCAGTTTTATCTACGAATAGACCATTACACATCGACTCAACCGTTGTTCGGGTGGACACATCTAGACCTTCATACAAAATTTGCACAAGTCTCCATTTTTCAAAACCATGATGGGGACATTGGAGCAATAATTCATTGAATCTCTCCAGGTATCTAGCTAAGGTCTCACCTTCTAATTGCACAAAGCTATTCAGACTTTGACGAATTGTCGCAGTCTTGTGGTTCGGGAAAAACTTTTTGAAAAACTCCTTTATGAGGTCATCCCATGTCATGATGGATTGAGGCTGTAAAGCATAGAGCCAGGCCTTTGCCTTATCTTTCAGGGAAAAGGAAAAAGCCTTAACTTCAGGGTTTCGTCGGTCATTTGAGTGAAACGCAGAGTTCCACAAATTTCCTCGAATTCTCTCACGTGGTGGTAGGGTTTTCATTCTCAACACCTCTAAAAATAGGAAGCATCTGTATTGTGCTAGATTTCAGCTCATAATGGCCATTAGCCTCGGGCAGCAAAATACAGGGTTGACTGGCTCTAGTTGGGTACATATAATCCTTGAGGGTACGTGGTTCTCCCATTGTTTCTGGTTGATCTGGACTGTCTCCCTCAGAACTTAGAATTTCGATAGGTTCGTCTGGGTTAATTCTAACAAGTCTGTTTGTCTGGTCTCTGTAGGTCACAATCATGTCCTAGTAGGTACCTTAACTAACATGTTGGTCAGACAGAGCAATCGGAAACAATTTGGCCCAAGGGTTATGAAGATTTGGTTTTTGAATGGGTTTTGGTTTAAAGAAGGGATTTTGTTTTTTTGGTCTAAAAATTTTGGGTTTTTGAAAATTTTTGAACTAAACCTATCATAAATTATCACAACTCATAAAAGAAAATAAAAACAATAATAATAATTAAAACAAACCCATAAAAGAAAAAAGAAAAATAAAAGAAAAATAAAGAAAAACAAAAAAGAAAATAAAAAATTATTACAATCCCAAATAAAAAAAAGAAAAAGAAAATAAAAATTATTACAATCCCAAAATAAATAATTAAATAAATTATTACAAGCCCAAAATTGAATTTAAATGAGGCCCAAGTGGGTTAACTCATGGGTTAGGCTTACTTGTTTTTGGAGGGAAGCCCAAAAATAGGCTTTTAGTCCCCTTTTAGTTGCAAGGCCCAGTTGGGCTTTAGGATCGTCCTAGCAGCTCACGTCCAAGCCCAGCAGCAACAGGTGGAGCAGAGCCCAGCAGAAGCAGCAACGGAGCCCAGCTGAAATTGCAAGCCCAAGAGCAGAAGTTGCACAAGCCCAGCAGAAGTTGAGGTTACTGAGCCCAGCTCAGTTGGTTCAAGCCCAGTTCAGAGATTGTTGCACAAGCCCAGCAGAAGAGGTTGGCAGCAGGCCTGGCAGCAGCTTTGCAGCTTCAGTTGGCAGCAAGCTTGGCAACAGCAACAGCTTGGCAGCAGCAGCTTCACTTGGCAGCAGCAGTTGCTTTGGTTCACCAGCAGCAACAGCAGCAACAGCAGCAGCAGACTTTGGCTTGGCAGCAACAGCACAGCACAGCAACAGCACAGCACAGCAGCAGCAGCAGCAGCAGCAGCAACAGCAGCAGCAGGCTTTGCAGCAGGCTTGGCAGCAACAACAAATAATGCACAGCTCCAGCAGCAGTTAGCAAGTGAACAAGATAGCAATGAACACACACAACTATGCAAGCACAACAAGGCCACAACAGCTATGAAAACTTCAAAAATATGGCAGCCAACTCCCCGGCAGCGGCGCCAAAAACTTGGTGTGGATTCTAAGATGCACACAAAACACTTGCAAGTATACAAGGTCAAGATTTGTAATAAGATGGTGAGTAGGGGTTTGTCCACAGGGAGAGGAGCATATGAGAAGTTTTCCTAACTAAGATGTGTAATAAGCTAAGGGCAGGCAAGGTTGCAGGCAGAGAAACAAGAACATAAAGTAAGGCAAAAGAGAAGCAGGTTAAGAACCAAAGCAAGGAAAGATAAGCAAGAACCAAAAATGCAGGGTAAGGCAACAAAGGAGCAGTTAAGAAAAAGCAACAAACTACCAAGGCTTGGCAGCCAAGGGCAAGAGGCAAGATTGTGCACTGCCTTCAGTGCACAGTAGCTACAAGATGCAGGAACATAAAAGGCATGAAAATAAAGCTGAAATGCAAAAACACAGAACTTGAAAAAGTGACTGAAATAGTAGTGGTGGTAAGCCAAGGCATATGATCCACCTTGTATCCTAATCAAGTGACATGGTCTAGGTTAAGTTCATTCCTAAGCATACAACTAGAAATGAAAGAACACCAACTTGCTCACTAGTCTACCCCTAGCATTGGCTGTCTTTTGACAGTACAGCCAATCACAGGCTCTATGAGCATTGGCCTCTCTCAAATACACATTCACAACACAGCAACAGGAAGTAACCAACTAGCTCATTCACACTTGACAGTGCACAAGGCTTCACTGAGCCTTGGCCTGAAGATGATTAGCTCATGCTAACCATGAAGTGACAACATGCATACACTAACATAGATAATTCATACATAACTAGCACATATCAGATAATTCAACACATAAGCAACTTGCACTGTTAACTGAGAAGAACACTGAAAAATAAAATTTGAACCAATTCTCTACTGGCTAGTCCAGAGAGGTAAATTAGTGTCTCTCACACACTCCACACAACACCAATTTATACCCAATTACAAAATCCCCAAAAATCAGGACTACATCAGTCCAATTAAGGTTTGGTGAAAATACAAAATAAATCAAATAAAATCCTACCTAACTATGATAACAACCCTAATTGGACTAACCCATGCTTCAATTAGACGTACAAGTTATTTCCCCAAAAAATTCCCAAATCAGAAAAATTAGGGTTCTTAAAATTTTTTTTACCTAATCACTGTTGACACTGATGGATGTCGACCCATGCCTCCAATCCTTCTCCTGATGCTTCTCTTTTTCTTCCCATGCCCTAATTGCTTTTCTAGCTCATCTATTCCATCAATTTCTCTTCTAGGGTTCCTGTGAGAGGAAAAGATCGAGGAATTGATGTTATAGAAAGCTAGAGGAGTAGGGGAATGATGGCTCGAATGGTGATGGTTGAATGATTTGGGGAGAGGATGGTGGAGTGATTTGGGGAGAAGATGGTGGTGATGGAGACGGACATGGTGGTGGTACGGGTTCTGAAGGAAGAAGAGATGGAGAAGAAAGAAGAAAGGTGCGTTTGGCTGGGTATAGGGTGTTCGATACTTGGGTGTTAGGCGGGCGTATCGAGTGTGATGATCTGCGACGCTGCGCCGTGGGATAGGGAGATGAAAGATCAATCGGACGGTGAGATGAAGTGAAGCTTGTAGCGACCGCTGGATTTTTTTATACAACGAAGTTAACGGCTCTAGATGGGGATAGGTGTTGTAGTGTAAGGCGGAGATATCAGACGTTGATGAACAGCAAGGGAGCGACCGTTGGATTCAACAACCATCTAATCTGAAGGCTTGGAATTTCAGCGCTGTGGTGCTTGGCAGAGACTTCAGATTTTGATGCTCTATGAGGGAGCGACCGTCGGATGCTTCTGAGAAATGATCTGATGGCTGAGAACGGAGGCGCTTTTGTGTGTAGAAAATGAGGTTGTGCGCACCATTCTTCGCGGCTTCCTTGCGTAATTTCTCCCGGCTTTTCACTACTTTTCTGCTCTTTTCGCTCCGCGACTCATCCGAACTTTATTTATTACCTAAAAATGCAAAATTAATTAATAAAAATATTTATTCTTGAAAACAATGAAAATACAGAGTATGGGATAAAATGTAGAATTAATGCATAAAAGATGAGTTAAAATGCCAACAAAAAGGGATAAAAATATACAATATTTGGCACTCATCACATATACGGTAGGTGAACAGCTCAAACAACTCAAACAACTTTGGTCTAAAAGTAAGGAAAATTTATCAAAAAAGAGGAAAATGACTGTTATCTCATAAAGTTCCATACTCAAGAGGAATATTAGGTTGTTATTAAGTTTCGTCCCCTGATTCTAGAAGGTGACTTGCTGGTGCTTGAACCTTGGAATCCTAAAATACCAAAATTTGCGGTGGATTTAACAAAACAGCTCCTTTGGTTACGTATGTATAACATGCAACCAGGCTTTGCCAATCCAACTATTGTTAAGGGTATATCATCAACAATGGGAGAAGTTAAGGAACTGGACCCTCCTGACTGTATTGTACAAAAAGGAAAAGTGCAAAAAACTTTAGTTCTTTTAGATGTTAGAGACGCACTTCGCATAGGTTTCTGGATGAAGAATGCAGCAGGTGAAGAAGTTTGGATCAGGTTGTTCTATGAAAAGCAACCTTTTAATATTTGTGGGTTCTGCTACAATATTATCACAAGGAACTTGAATGTGAAACTATTGCGGCTTATCTTCTCCAACAACAAAGAGATTATCTTTCTTCTACTTCTATTCTTGATCCTCCTTCATGGACAAATCCAGACATGGGAGGAGTTAAAGTTAGCAGCTCTAAATCTACTCAAATCCAGCAGGAGCAAGAAGACCAACGTGCATTAGTTAATCAAACAGATCAAAGTCTAACTGATATGCCTCAACTCACTGTTCAGCATAATCATGTAGATGGAGTATTGGTTAATCAATCTACTAGCATGCATGCAGAATCTTCACCTGTCAACCCTGCACTATTTATAGCGAAGGTCTCAAAAGATATGGTTTCTTTAAATGAGCACGGTGCAGATAACAATAACATAAATATTCCTTTGTCCTCTTCTTCTCTAGTGACTACAGTAGGCTGTAATGCTCAACGTATGATACAAGTTAATTTTAATAGTCCTAATGAGAGAGAGAAGGTGGTTCAGAGACAGGGAAAGATAAACAGAATTAAAGAGGGTTAAACTAGTGGTCCAAAAGAGTCAGATTCATGTGCTAGTCATATTATAGAAAACAATGATATTTTAGATTATATGACTCAGGAAAATGTGGAGCAGCAAGTACAGGCTTTTAAATCATCCATGGGTCATGGAAGTGGGTCTGGATCACATATGGATATTTTAAAATATTATATTTCTTTAGGAGATCTGGATGTTTTTTTTGATGATTTCAATGCTGCTAATATTGGTCGTCATCCATCTAGAGCTTTTTCAAAATCACTTCAAGCACTTGTGGCTCAATTTGAAGGCAATATGTCAAGCCATAATTCCACAGATGCCAACACTAGTACAATAATGGGTTATAGTCACGGTTTAACCTATAAACGTAACCAAAAATGTGCTGGTCTCGGACTATTGTAAAATCGTGGCCATTCTTCAACTCTTTGGACACGGGGTCATTTTGACCGTGTTTAATATTCATTGTCTAAGACACGTATACATTAAAGGTTACCCATTATCGATGGGCACTTCTCCACCTCCTGATTTATCTCATCTCATTCCCTCTTTCTAGCCAAACAGTTTTGGAAACCACACGATTACATGAACCCCAACTGCAATTTCTTTGCTCTAATGTCATCTTTATGTCTAGAAAACCAGACAATTCTTTCTACTTCTTCTCGGAATTTAATCTCTTAGATAATTAGGGTTTTTATACTTTACAGTTTCTTCCTCTTAGATAAAATTGACCTTCTGAGTTACTCGATTATGTTTTGATGATGGTGATAAAGAATCTAAGCAGGTAGTGTGATCTATTACATGGTTTTTTGGGGGTTTAATTTGAAATCATTTTTAATGAAATCCTCCTCGATGCCTATAACTTTTGTGGTAAGCCCTGAATTTCCCTTTAAATCATTTTTTTTTTATTTTGATTTGACTTATTCCTCGTAATTCCGTCGATTTACCTTGTAATTCCAGTTTTCTTTTAGTGTTTTGTTTCTTGATTTTTTGATTCTACAGTGAAGGCTCTGATTGAACTTCAATGGTTGCTTCCTGAGTGCGGTTCTCAGTAGCACACTTTCTTCTATGTTTGTGGTTTTTGTATACCATCTAGTTTTATTAACTTTTAAATTCTGGCTTCTCCACAAGGTTCACACCCTTCCAACCATTTTCATGGATGAAGTTTGGCAGTAATGGATCTCTGAGTTCTGGCTCGTATGGAATTTGGAAATGGTAATGGCGATAGTGATCTTTGAAGTTATCAGATGGGCCATTAACCACTGACTTGCCGTGCATAACTGGCTCGATTATTTTATTTTCCTTTTAACAAGTTTTTTCTCGATTAAAATCTAATATTTCTTCCTTCCTTTTTTCTTTTTCTTTCTTCATTGATGTACACAATTTGAATTCAGAAACATTCCCACATTTTACAGGATTGCTCAGAAGTTTTGCAGCCACGAAGTGGATACGATTTTAAGTGACTGGTTGTTTCCTATGTCTTATTGTACTGTTCAACAAACTACTGATACAGAAAACCCTTGTGTCATATCCCTATAAGAACTACTATCTACTCTTATGACGTTTCTTTGTGTATACACTTTGCAGAGTTGATATCTGGTCATTTGGGATAAAATGCTTTAAAGTTGGCCCATGGTCATGCTCCCTAGTCCGCTCTCTAAGTACCCTCCAATAAAGGTAAACCAGTATTCTGAATGCTTTTGTATAATTGTTTCAGTATTTCGGAAAAGCTTTTGACTTGTGTCTGTCTTGGTGGTCTTTGTTGAATGTACTGCATCAACATACTTGCATCATAATATATATTGTGTGGATCAGCTTCCTCCTGACGGCTGTAGTTCCCTTTAGTTGAGTGAATTTTAGCAACCAACCTGTAACCAGAGAACGAATAAAATAGTCAACTTGGGTACTCAAGTATGGTGTGTTCGGTAGAATTTAAATAAAATAGTCAAAATAATTTTGGTACTCCCTCAGGTGGTTGGAACTGCGGTTCTTTTGAACAACTGGCTATCTGATTTAGGCTTACAACAGTTATCCACCATGAAAAGCTGTTGTGTTAAATTCAGATCATGAAGCTTATATGCTGAACTTATGACAAACAAATTGTTTCCTTCATTTTGTCGTGGATATATCAGACCACTAACATCATCTGTACTGTTTCATCTAAAACTTTGATAAAGCAATGACACCAATTTGGCTACATTTCAGGAACTTCTGGAAAAGTGTATGCAGAGAGGCAATATGCCATTCAATTCCAGGCACCCCAAGTTTCTAATCCAGATGCCAAACATGTGATAATACAGATGTCACAATGCTATGTCTGAGATTTAAATTCACTAAGAAACTTAAACGCACAAAGTATATTCGCGTAAAGGTATTTCATTGATATATTCCTATGATCTCAATGAGTTTCTCTTTGGATAAAGAAACCTGTGAATGCTCTCAGTAAGACTGGCATGGAAGCGCCAGACATTCTGTTGGGAGTGAATGTGTGCTCAATTATCACCAATTTCCATTGGGTAATAGTCATTAAAATTACTATCAGTATTGTAAATAGGATTTCATCATTTCTTTCTTATTCATTCTCTGTCTTTGTGAACAGTAGGCTATATTTGTTGATTGATTTATAATTTAATAAAAATTCAATTTTATTACTTTTTTGAAGATTTTTATGGGAACAATATTAATCTAAAAAACTGTGGACACTTAATATCCCCGCATGGAGATGCTTGGTTTGGACACGGTGAGTTTCACAATCCAAGACCATTACATAGATTGATCACGGAGTGAAATGTACTCCGAGACCAATGAGAAAGTTTGGACACGGTGAATCTAAATATTCTGTGTCTAAACCACAAACTTGTCACGGGTGAAATAAAGTACATGACTAAATAGAAATAGTGGTCCCGGTGAAACACCGTGACCAAATGACATACTTTTGGCCTCGCAGCCTTTGGACACGTAATCTCAAAAAATGGAATACCGTGACCATAGACTTTTGGTCACGGTAAATTACTGTGACGAAAAGATATTTTTCTACTAGTGCAATATATAATTCTCGGGAAATGAGCATGTTAGTTTGGATGAGACGTCTCCATCTCCTAACTCATTTACTTCATTTCATGGGACAGTTTCAGAGCAAAACCTCTCCAGAAGGCTCAAAGAAACATCTTCAAGCACTGATGGCCAGGTAATTACCTCTTCAATATCAATATCACAGTAACATATCTCTATTATATTAAATTTATTGCGTGTTAGTTGCTTTTTCAGTTCTATAAATCAAATTATATATTTTTCCTCCCTAATTTCTTGTGTTGAAAGCATGAAAATATTGTCCTGGAATGTTCAAGGCCTGGATGGCGAGGATACTAGACATCATATAGGAGACTTTATTAGAATCCATAATCCAAACATAATTTTCTTGGTTGAAACTAAAACTGGGTTAGGAAAAGCAAAAATTCTAACTCAGAAGTTTAATTATCCTAATTCTCATTTCATAAGTTCAATTGGTCTGTCTGGTGGTTTAGCTTTATTATGGAAGGAGGGATTCCCTTGTGACATTCTTTGTTGTAAGGATAACATGATACATCAGTTAATTACTAGTAATCCTTCTAAACAAGAATGGCTTCTTTCGTGTGTTTATGTGTCTACTACACATTATGGTTTGAAACAACAACAATGGGAATTTATTAAGGATGTTAGTGAAAATGTTTTTCAACCATGGGTAATTATTGGTTATCTTAATATTCATATCTCAAAAGGAGATGCTTCAAGTAGTATTGACTCTCTAGATAATTGGTTTTGTGACATTTTAAATGATGCTGGTCTAATGTATTTGAGGTATACCGGTTCTGATCATACTTGGACAAATAGGATTAATGGTAAAGGATATACAAGAGCTAGAATAGATATGGCCCTTCATAAATCAAATTGGATTAGAGAATTCCCTGATTCTAAACTTATACACCTTCCTTTTTTAGGATCACACAATAGGCCTATTCTCCTCATTTCAGAGACTTATTCTATCAAGCCTAGGAATGTGTGGAGGTTTTATAGATGCTGCCTTAGGGATCCAAATTGCTCTGAAGTTATTGCAAATTATTGGGATTCTTCTACAAATGATCAGAATATATCTCAAAACTTTATAATGCTAGGCGCAAACTATCTAGATGGAATAGAGAGTATTTTGGAAAAATTGGATTTCATGTTAAATACCTAAAAAATCAGTTGTCCTTTCTTCAAGACCAACCATATAGTGATGTTGTCTGTCACAAGATTCATCTAACTATTCAAAGGTTGAATTACTGGAAGAAGATGTTGGCAGGTTTTTGGCATCAAAAATCAGGAGATCATTGGCTTAGAGATTCGGATAATGACACAAATTATTTCCATTCTTTATCCAATAGAAGAATGTCTAGAAATCATATATCATCTTTAAGGGATGACAAAGGTCAGTGGCATCACTCACATAAAGATTTGGAGTCTCTTCTTACTAAGCATTTTTCTATTATTGCTCAGTCTTCTAATCCTTAGTTTAAAGATGATTCTTTTGATATAATCTCCCCAATAATATCTCAAAAGGAAAATGTATCTTTAATCTCAATTCCTTCAGATGAGGAATTTTTTAATGTTCTTAAAAGTATTGAAAATGCGGGGGTCTAACAACCTCACCCAATATTTCGATTAGCAATATGTATGGACTAAATCCAATATACTTTCTAGAGAATCAACTAGATAGTCAGACTCAATCTAGATAAAAGTATATAAAAGAGTTAATATCTTGATCTCTCGATTTGATCTATACTCAAGCAAATGGAAATCTGCGAGTCTTTATCAAATGCTAGAGAGATAAACTTGGATGTTACTAAAGACCAATATCCAAGTGTCAGTCAATTTAAATCAACAACCAAAGGTTGTATATTCTAATTGATTGATCTTAACGCACAACCTTTGATATTTAAATTATATAACAAAATATAATGCGGAATAAAAATAACATGTACAGACACAGAAGTTTTGTAAACGAGGAAACCGCAAATGCATAAAAATCCCGAGACCTAGTCCAGATTGAACACCACACTGTCCAAAACCAAGAGTTGCTACGACCCAAAGTCGAAGACTTTATTAAACAAATCTGTATCACACAAAAAATATGTGATAATAGATAAATCTGTCTCCCATAGATAAACCTACAAATTTTGTTCAGTATTTTGATAAAACCAAGGTGAACAGGAACCAATCAATAACCCGAACTTATATTCCCGAATAACAACTTAGAATTATCAATCACCTCACAATAATCTAAATCGTATGGTAGGGAAACTAGATATTGTGGAATCATAAACGATGAGACGAAGATGTTTGTGATTTCTTTTTATCTTGCCATATCCGAGATATAATCTCAAGATAATTATTCAAGTGAACTCGTATGATATAAAATGGCAAGATCAGATCGCTCAACTACAAGAGAAGTAGTTTCGTAAGGCTTAACAATCCCAATGAAGTCTTTCAGTCGTTAACCTATAGGGTCTCGAGAAGAAACCTAAGGTTAAAGGAGAACCGACTCTTGCAAAACCTAAGGTCTCGAGAAGAAACCCAATGAAGTCTTTGAGTGATAGATAATTTCAAGTCTCCACATACCTTTTAGTCGGATGAAGTTCCACTGGTTCCTTGAGTAGTTGTTTGTCTTTGTAAGATGATCGTCATGGAATCTGGAGCTCAACTACACTTAACTATCCTAGACCGAGACTTAGTCATATGTAAACTAGAAATCAAGACATGTAGTTTTGACAACTAAATTTGACAAACGTGCTTGAGATAGCAGCGCATGAGAGTTCGACCGAGCGGTGCTCTAACAATCTCCCCCTTTATCAATTTTAGTGACACAACTAACTATCAATACATATGGATTACAAAATAGATAAAACTTTTTAGCTTCTCGTCCACATTCTTGATCTCCTTGGTGCTTCAACATTACTCGAAAACTTCGTCTTTTCCAAGTACTCCCATGATTCCATAGATGTTCAATTCATCATCATAGTTGTTGAAGATCCGTAGCCATAAAAATGAGAAAACAAAAGCTATCGATCATTGTTATACAGTTTCATAGTATTATTATATAGTATGAAAATTCTTATATCACAACTTCGACAACAATACTTTGGTGATATGTATCACTCTCCCTAGTCAATACTTTCATATCAACAAGAAAACCACCCTCCCTTACATAATGATCCGTAAAACACGTAAACCATATATATTTGTAGTGCGAACTACATATTAATTCTCCCCCTTTTTTTCAATAAAATTGCAAAGGTACGAAAACGGGATCCTAATGAAATTTCCACGCAGATACTTCAAGACCAAAGAAAAGTACATATCAACTTTGTTGGATGCAATCATATAGCCGAAACTAAATGGATTCATAAAGGAGTTTATAAAGATACAAAATAACCCCTAAAATATTCCACAACCGCACTCCCCACAAAGGAATGGAAATTAAGCGCAAGTTCAAAATAACTCTCCCCCATTTGATGTCATTCCCGAAAGAACAACAAGAGCGACCTTACTTTTACAAGAAAAAAATGATTTCTTTGGACACCAAAAACCACAAAAATGATTTTGTATCCAAAAATCTCAATTAAACTAATCACAAGTGGACCATGATTAATTTAATCGGAATACACAACTAAAATAACCACAAACGAATCTATGATTAGTCTAGCCGGAAACGCTCACGCAAGAAGATTTATGGAGCCGCATAATATATACATAAGATATGGATCAGGATAGACCAATACTGCGGAATATACAAAGATTTATTTTATCTTCATCACTATTTGCATAACGACATATAATAGACATAATCTTTGTAAACAAAAGATTTTAACCAATCTTCCATCAAAGAATTGACATAATAGGCTTAACTTTTGTTTGTCAAAAGTTCATCGATCTTGTATCAATACATGCATATCGACATATGAAAGAGATAACTTTTAACATCGTATGGGACAATAATAGTTCACGGAGGCAAACACACATATCCCATAACATATTGCAATATATAAAACCATAGAGATTAATACTGCAATCATCATCTTCCAAATCAACTTTAAAATTTAAATAAATATATCTAAAAACATTGCAAGATGAAAACGTTGGACATAGCTACGTGTACTCACAATAATGGCTATTCCAAACTCTAGTTATTCTTCCTAAACAAAACAAGAATACGATTCTCATAAGAAGATTTACTAGACATTAAGGTCTTTGAAAAATTCTTTATCGTCCCCGAACTCCTTGTCGTCAACAACCATTGGAACATATGGTTCATGGAGGAAGAAGTAAATACCAACAAACCTTCTTGGCTGATGATGTAGAACCAGGGCCTTCTTAAAACACAAGACTTTGTTTGTTGAATCTCATTTCTTGCCAGCTTCAACTCTTCAAGAACATCAGAAAACTTCTGAGAATTAGAAGGAACTGCTCTTGGCTTCCTCACATTCCTTCTTTTTCTTTTCAAAGTTGGAGACAAAAGAGATTTCTCTTTTTTCTTGGTGATTGATGGCTTAACAATCATATTGATATCTTTTCCATCAGAAGGCATGATGCTTAGAGTACCCTTATGTAATCGGTTTTATTAGAGGAATCCACAATATCAACATGCAATCTTAAGATATAAAGAGTATCAGAGAAGGAAAAAGGAATGTAAGGTTTTGAAACCTTTAAACAGACACGTCCAACTCACAACCCTATAAAGAGTAAAATTATCGATAATAACCCTCTTAGTTTGGAAAAATGATCCTTTCCAATATCAACAGTGATATGGAGGAATTCCAAAAACCAAACAACACAAAGCTAAAAAAAAAACTACAAAAAATTATTTTTTAAAGCCTGAGGTGTGCAAGATCTTGTCTTTTTTTAACAGGTACATGAGACAAGATGCACAGGACAACACAATCAAGTTGTAATGTGGTGAACAACAATCTTTCCACCGTGACCCTTTTGGTTGGAATTCATGGAACTCTGCCTTTCCTTATGTTTAGACCATGTTTTCTCTAATTGTCTAAATCTATCTTTGGGAACTAGTTTCTTCGATTAAGATAAGATCTTACATACCTCAGCTATTTTCTCTGCTAATTTAAGCTTGGTAGCTAGACGATCATCTCTTTGAATATTGTTGACATATCTCATCTTGTGTTTGTACTTGAAACACTTTTGAAGTTCATGAACCTTAAGAGAACAATAGGAGCATGTCAATGCATAAGATGATTCAGGCGCCTGTGAAGTGCAAGCTGCTAGGCACAAAGTAGATCCTGAAACATTAAACATGGAGTTTTCAAAAGAAGGGTCAATTGATTCTTCCATCATGATTGGGTTCTCTTCTAAAAGATTATCCAGATTGATGTATGTATTGCTACAATTATCAAAATCAATATTTTCACATAGAATAGCAACACTTGATTTATTGTCTTCATCAAAATCATAATTGTCAGACATCTCATCAAGTATCGCAGCAAGACCTTTGTTCCCAGTGTATTTCCTGCGATTTGGAAACTCTTTTGCAAAATGACCAAAACACTTACACTTAAAGCACTGAGGCATAACATCGTCATCAGTTTCATCTGTGTCCCTGTTTTTATGAGGAATTAGATTATAAGGTTTGACTGATGCCTTTGTCTTATCTTTGGAGAACCGTTTACTTCTCTTCAACAGAAGATCCCTAAACTGTCTTGTGATCATAGAGACCGATTTGTCAAGATCTTCATCTGATGAATCCGTCTCAGAGTGATCATCTTCAGATATATACACATTTTTACTTTTATCAAGTAATTTTGTGTCTTTCAATGTTTTGAACGCAATATCCTTGGATTTGGACGAATGTTAGTGATCAAAGATATTTAGCTTCCCAACCAGAGTGTTTCTGGAGAGAGTATCAAGGTTATTTACCTCAATGATGGCATGCTTCTTAGAATCGTATCTAGATGGCAGCGATCTGAGAATCTTCGTCACAATGTCCTTTTCAGGAATAATGTTACCCAATGCAAAAGATTCATTAATAATTTCAGACATTTTGTGATTAAACTCATCAAATGAATCTTCATCTGCCATATGAAGGTTTTCCTAATCGAAGTCTAGGTTTTGAAGCCTGGCTTCCTTTTCACTAGTATTTCCTTCAAATACGGTTTCTAAGATATCCCACACATCTTTAGACCTAGTGCAATTTGACATATGGTGCTGAAGATTTAGGGTAATAGCATGTATAATGGAATTCAAACCGTCAGAGTTTTTCTTTGAATCAAGTATCTCAGCAACATTGTATTCGCCTATATTATTTGGAACAGTAGCGTTACCTATTGCCACAACGGGAGCATCATAGACATTAACAACTTATACCCATGATTGAAAATCACGCGCTTGAAGAAAAGCTCGCATAACAATTTTCTACCAAAAGTAGTTCGAGCCATCGAACACAGGTGGTACGTTAATAGAGATAGCACCTATGACCATAGAGTCAGATCGCTAAAAACATAGACTTTGAGGTCTTAAACGTGTTTTCCTTCTATGATACCAATTGAAAATGCGGGGGTCTAACAACATCACCCAATATTTCGGTTAGCAATCTGTATGGACTAACTCCAATATACTTTCTATAGAATCAACTAGACAGTCAGACTCAATCTAGATAAAATTATATTAAAGAGTTAATATCTCGATCTCTCGATTTGATCTATACTTAAGCAAATGGAAATCTGCGAGTCTTTATCAAATGCTAGAGAGATAAACTTGGATGGCACCAAAGACCAATATCCAAGTGTCAATCAATTTAAATCAACAACCAAAGGTTGGATATTCTAATTGATTGATCTTAACGCACAACCTGCGATATTTCAATTATATAAAAAAATATAATGCGGAATAGAAATAACATGTACAGACACCAGAAGATTTGTTAACGAGGAAACCGAAAATGTATAAAAACCCCGGGATCTAGTCCAGATTGAACACCACACTGTATTACATGGCTATAGACACTAGCATACTACAAACTAACTTCGGTCTAGACTGTAGTTGAACCCTAATCAATATCACACTGATTCAAGGTAAAGTTGCGCTCCTTACGTCTCTGATCCCAGAAGGTTACTACGCACTTGATTCCCTTAGCTGATCTCACCCAAAACCAAGAGTTGTTACGACCCAAAGTCGAAGACTTTAATAAACAAATCTGTATCACACATAAAAGTCTACGATAATAGATAAATATGTCTCCCACAGATAAACCTACAAAATCGTATGGTAGCGAAATTAAATATTGCGGAATCACAAACGATGAGACGAAGATGTTTGTAATTTCTTTTTATCTTGCCCTATCAGAGATATAGTCTCAAGACAATTATTCAAGTGAACTCATATGATAGAAAATGGCAATATCAGATCGCTCAACTACAAGAGAAGTAGTTTCGTCTGGCTTCACAATCCCAATGAAGTCTTTCAGTCGTTAACCTACAGGGTCTCGAGAAGAAACCTAAGGTTCAAAAAGAACCGACTCTAGCAAAACCAACTAGTATCACACAGGAGGTGTGGGGATTAGTTTTTCCAGTTGCTAGATGTATCCTTTATATAGTTTTCAAATCAGGGTTTGCAATCTAATTTACCTTGGTAACAAAGCATTCAATATTCACCGTTAGATGAAAAAACTTATTTACCCAAGCTAATATCTTTCAACCGTTAGATCGAAACTTAGATTGTCATACACAAGTGAAATGTATTTCATTTATCTTTGAATAACCGTACCTAATAGTGTACACTTAGTTGGTTCACAAATAGTTAACCAATGGTTAGCCATATGAGCACTTTCATATTAACTGTATTCATCTTCTTCACAACTAGTTCAAATGACTTCAAAAGAACTAGTTGAAGAGTTGTTCAATTGCTTAGGTCTTTATGAATAGACACAATTGAACAAAATCAGTTTGATTCACTTGAACCAATTCATGAAAAATATAGCCGCGGTTTGCAAAGATCGCATTCCTTATTGATTTATTATTTAAATTCATGAACTTCCGATTTGATAAATATAACCGGCTTGGGTACGCGTACAGGTACGGGTACCATAGCTACCGGATTTTAGTTTAGAAACTCAAAAGAAATTTTTGGTCCGAAAACTTCCGTAGGTACGCGTACCTAAGATGACTGGTTTAACAGTTTGCAAACTTACAAACTCAGCTGAAATTTTCGGTTCGAAAACCAACCTGTCTCCTTCACCAATACTGTATGCACACATATGCAAACACTTGGTTTCCGGCACATGGATCTATACAATAATGTGCGAACACACTATATATACTTATATCCGTAGTTGGTTACGTAATCTAAACTCTACATTTCAATCATTGAAACATTCTTCTATAATGTTATAACAGTCGTTGTTCACAACTATCGTCATTAAATCTATTTTCAAGATTGAAACATCATCATGACTTTCGTCACGGGTTAAGATGAAAAGTGGTTAAAGCGAAAGTTTACCAACACATATTTAGAGAAAAATATAGGCGATTAAACTCGGATCGAAATAGAAAATGTGTATGTATGAAAAATATCATCCTTATACGACTTTGTCTCAAGAGTAGGAGATAGAGAGGTGGAATTTTGAGTGATAGATAAGTTCGAGTCTCCACATACCTTTTAGTCATATGAAGTTCCACTTGTTCCTTGAGTAGTTCTTTTTCCTTGTAAGATGATCGCCATGGAATCTGGAGCTCAACTACACTTAACTATCCTAGACCGAGACTTAGTCATATGTAAACTAGAAATCAAGACATATAGTTTTGATAACTAAATTTGACAAACATGCTTGATTTAACAACGCATGCGAGTTCGACCGAGCAGTGCTCTAACAAGTATGCCTAACTGGAATTCACCGGGTCCTGATGGGTTCCTAGCTGGCTTCTTTCTATCACAATGGTAAATTGTTGGTAAGGATGTTGTTCACTTGGTGCAACAATTCTTCATCAATTAGCAAATGCCGCAAAGTATAAACCATACTATTACATGCTTAATTCCTAAAACCCTCCATCTTTCGACTCCATATGATTACTGACCAATTGATCTTTGTAATATAATTTATAAAATAATTTCAAAACTTCTAGTTACAAGAATGAAGCCGCTGATGGAGAAAATAATATCTCCAACTCAAGCAGCATATGTTCCTAGGAGATACATTAATGATAACATAGTTATGGCTCATGAATTAATTCATTCCATGAAGAAGTCAAGGAATAAGCAGGGTTGAGTAGCTCTCAAGTTAGATATGTAGAAGGCTTTCGATAGGGTAGAGTGGGCATTTATAGACAAGATGTTTTCTTCATTAGGTTTTTGCGAAGACTGGTGTACTATTATTTCTCAGTGTATTTCTACGACTACTATTTTGATTCGTTTAAATGGTAGTATTTGTCAGTCATACACTCCTACTAGAGGACTTCGACAAGGGGATCCATTATCCCCTTATCTTTTAATTATCTCCATGGAATACCTTGCTAGATCCTTGATGCATGCAGAAGCAAGTAAGCTATTGTGTAAAGTACAAGTTACTAAGAATTCGTTGTCTGTTAATCATCTACTATTTGCGGATGATTTCATATTGTTCTTTCAGGAAGATCATTCAAGTATTACTCAGTTTCAATCTTGTTTATAAAATTTCTGTAATATTTATGGCCAGTTCGAAGTCATCGGCTTTCGTTACAGGGGATTTATCAGAACTAAGGTTGAAATCAAAAATAAACTTGAAGTAAAACAACTCAGTTCCTCAGATAAATACTTGGGTTTGCCTACTATTTTTGGTAAATTGAAAACAAGTTCTTTTAGGTCTATTCAAGACTCATATGAGATCAAGGATGGTGCTCAAAAACTCTCAATCAATCTTCTAGATAAACACTAGTCAAATCAATTCTCAATTCCATCCCTACTCATAATATGAGTAATTTTAGGTTGCCTAAAAACATAATCAATAAATTAGACTCATCCCAAAGTAAATTTTGGTGGGTCCATAGTTCTAACAGATGTTTAAACATGATTGCGTGGAATTCTCTTTGTTCCCCCATAGATGAAGGAGGTTTGTCTTTTAGAAATATTGAAAGGTTTAACATAGCTTTGATTATCAAGCTAGCCTGGAGATTATGTACTAAGGAAGAAAAACCTTGGGCACAAATCATAAAAGCTAAATATTCTCCATATACAAGTTTCCTTCACTTATAAGAATCTCCTTATAATTCTTCATGGATATGGAAGGGATTGGAAGTGGGGCTTTCTTATGTGAGGAAATTTTATAGATGGGATGTCAGGATGGAAATAACATTTTAGTTTGGTATGATAAATGGGTCATAGGACTTGAGTCTCCACCAGTGCCTAATGACACTTTCAGAAAACCATATAGAATAGTTTATGTATCAGATTTAATGTTTGAGCATCTAAGAAGGTGGAATGCTCAACTTGTTTCTGATCTTTTCCCAGATGACATATCACAATTAATACTTAGAATGCACCTAGTTCAATATGGTAATGATAAACTTATTTGGAAACCGAGTAGGATAGGTGTTTTCTCTGTAAAATCTACCTATAAAGCATTATCAAATCTCTTTAATGAAACTCAACAAAGCACTTCAGTTAATATGAATGTTAACTGGCAGAAGCTGTGGAAATCTAAGGCTTCTCATAAAGTTAAGTTGTTCATTTGGAAGTGTCTAAGGGGAATTGTCCCAAGTAGAGTCAAGATGAATAGTTATAGCAGCATATAGATCTTTATTGTAGCTCCCCCTAAGCTAGCAACTGACTAATCCAAGAGATTAATTAAATAAAGAGGCACTAAAATCTAAATCATTTACTTAAACATTCAATTAAGAAAAGTGCTACAAAACTTAATCCAAAACTAGTTCCGCTCAGAAATATATATATATATAATAACTCCTCTCAAATGATACATATACAATAGTCATTTGGTTTTCAAATATAATATGCCACATAATAAAACAGTCCTAATAATCTAACAAACAGACCCAACTCCTTGAAGCTTTCGCTGCGGAACTCTGATCTGTCTCTGAAACTGAAAGCGGGAATGGGTGAGCACATCATCCCTAAAATGGGTGCCCAGTAGTAATAACATTTAACTTTAAAGTAATCATATGAAAGATTTGGAAAAGAATACATGTTTTCAGGAACATTAAAACAATGACTTCGACAAACTCCTTCTTAAAATAATATATAATATTGATGCCCACTTCCACACCGATTAGTAATATTGATGCCAATTCCACACCGATTAAACTTATAATAGATACAAATGTGAAGGAGCGTATCCTATATACCACATGTGGAAATTCACATTTCCCATAACAATTCATATGACAAACAAACATTACAAGACCTTTCCAAATCATGAAAAGATTAACAGAATCAATAGAATTATCGTAATGCAATTTAAATAAAACATGGAATGCATAAACAGACAATGCATGAGTTGTTAAACATAAACTTTTGTAAGAGAAAACAACAACGGTTACAAAAGGGTTAATTATTCCCACCTCTTTTGATGACAAGTCACGCTTACCTCGAGATCCACGATCCACTGGTTCATCCTTAGAATCGATCGTTATTAACAGACTAATTGTTAATCATACAAGCACTCTAAGAATTTAGCCAAAAGGATCACACAGGGCTCATAACATAATTCATAAAAGTTCCAGTTATAAGCTAAGTGAACTATCTAATGGTTCTAAGCCCATTACGGTTCTACACCTTTTATTCTCTATCTTTAGCACAACTAAGGTTTACTAATTCAACTGAATTGGTTTCATAGTCCATTAGCTAAGTATTACGAACATCTACAACTTGTAGAAGGAACCAAAAGCTAGATCTGACCATAAGGGTCCAATACAATCAAATAGGAATACTAGGTCTAAGCCCAAGTCCGCTAAACTCGGCCCACTACATAAGGCCTGGCTAACTGAGTCAACTAACAGTCAACGTCGGTCAAAGGTCAATATCCAGTGTCAACGGTCAAAGAAACTAACTCAGTCAAGGTTCACTGAGTCAATTCTGGTTAGGTCTAGTCACTGAGTTAACTCTGTCAGTCACAGTAAGTCAGCTAAACTGACTAGGATGACTAATAGGCCTAAGTCTCAAGAACAAAAACTTAAACAATCATTATACATTTCATTCATTTAAATATATTTCAATAACTCAATACAACTACAAATTAAGCCTACCTGCAATTTAGCAGTTCCAAACTTCTTCAGCAAACACTAACTGCAACTCTACAATCATCACCAGTTCAGCTTATTTGCAACTCAGTACATTCAACCACAATTGTGAATACGTAACAGTTATCCGTTGCATATTACCCATTCATATAACTCTCGTAGCTTCAATACTAACTCAACCTTCTCTATATAACCACAGATGCATATACTAGCCATAATTCAACATCAATTTGCAGCAGTTACACACACCTCCCTATATCATTCATCTGATTCTCCTTATCAGTTGAACAAAGAATAACTGCATCTGATACCACCTGCCTTAAATTCAAATCAAACACCACCATCAATTCATCTTCATCATCTGCCATATCACATTAACACTAGTTCATAAACCCCTCTTTATACTGTCAGACATACTCAACATCTCTTGAGATCACTAATCTTATTTTTACATAACAAATATAATTGTCATTCCACTTACTATAATTCATCCATTCCCACCATTAAAGTTCATTAAATTTATTCCCATAATCATAATCCTCATATCAATAAAATTCATATACTCTGTAATCATTTTAACCGTTCATCTAAAACTCAATTTCATTCTACAACATATTAACTCAACAATTTAACCAATCATTCTTATAATATTACAATTAAAGCAATTTAACAACTTAACCAGGTTGTACATCCTCTGAATTACTTCACTGAGTTCCTTGTTATGAAACCCTAACCTTAAGTCCGAGTATCATCTTTCAATTCTTGTTCTTCTTCATCTCAAATTCACCATAACCTCCAACTAAGCTTACCCATCATCTATTTCCTTCGATTCTTTCACCCACTTCAAAAACCATAAATCTTCAATTGAATTAATCTTTACTGCTAGCACAACCCTGCTTCACTCAATACTATAATTCGCATAAAACCCATACTTGGAGTGAACATCATTTAGTTAAGACTTTGAAAGAGAAAAGAAAATTGAGATTTGCATTCGATGCAGTCATATATTTTACCAAGTATAATTACTGAACAGATTTACTGCACATTTAGTTACGAATTTTTTGGAGGCTTTTTTGGGTCATAAAATAACAAATCCAATAGCCCCTTATCCTATTATTTTATTAATGCCTAATATACCCTCGATTAAGTTAATGTTAATTAAGGTGATCAACTAATTATGATTAGTATATGAATTAGGATTAATCATTATACTAATTTTATGAAAATCAAAAAACTTTTTTTTCATCAATTTTTTCTTCTATTTTTTGTGATTAAGTAGGAGAATTTTGAGGATTTTTTTTTTTTAAGTTTTTTGAAAATCAATCACCTAATACCCTAAAAATTAGATACAAAGCTAGCTAAAAAATAAAAAAACACTGCAACAAATAAGACAATTAAACAATTGGGTTCCTCTATTGGTAGAACAGGATAAAGTACTGTAATAATTAAGATAATTAAACACGCTTGTTTAATGGAGCTATGAAGTTGATATAAACTACAATTCTCAAACATAAAAATATAATCCCATGGACCACTGAACAAAGACTTTCTTAATACACAGTCCATATTTTCTTTCCCAACCAATAACATTGATTAAATGATATCTTCCTGCATGTAATAATCACCGGTCTAGTTTCCTTCAATTCTCGTGCGTGTTTGTGCTTTAACCAAACAGAATGAAAATATCAAAAAAAAAAAAAAATAGAAAAGAGCTTCTTAGGCTGCATTTATAGCGGACATTGGTTGCATTTTAGGCGTAGTCATACATTTTTACCGTGTATAATTACGGATCAATTTCAGTTTAAGAATTTTTCTTTTTGTTGTATTTATTTCCCTTTAAAAGTATTAAGCCTTGATTTAGAAAAAAATAATTTCCCAACTTTTTATTTATTTTTCTAAATCAAGTAAAATTATCTTGGCAGAGGCCTTCAAAATAACATTTACTGATCGAGGCCAAGTTACTTTAGCGTGACGCGTAGTTAGCATTTTTACTTTATCAAGTAGGCTAGAATAAACCATTAACAACATTCCTAATAATTATTACAGTAAGATAATCCAACCAGGTTGTATTATTGAACTATGGAACTGCAAATTTGGAATTTGATTTCCCGTGCGCATCATTTGTGCCCAAGGGTCCATATGCCGAGTGTGCCAAGTGAATGAAATTGCGACGCTTATCCTTACCAATTTGTCTCAACTAACATAGCTATATATTCAATGATTATCTTTAAATCAATTAAGAGACGGTTAATAAATCTAGGAAGCAAAAGATATTAGGTGAATTTAGTTATTTCATTTCAAAACATTATTTTTCGATATTTCAAAAATTAGTAAAAATCATTTAGGGTGAGTCTGGTTTTTTTTTTTGCACTTTTTTGTTTTCTTCAACATTCCGATTCATCTAATACTATAAAGATTAGCAAAATGTTGCCAGGATACAGGTCAATCCACTCACCTCATCACACAAGCCTTCAAATCTATCATGCAAATCTCTTTCTACTCTTATGCAACACTATTCTCTCGACAGTGCAGACAAAGTCTATGTGTTGATCTGCTTGCATCTCCGTTGCAGCATATTAAAGTGGAGCCAGTTACTTCTATATGAGATCCACCGCCACAATTTATCTCCATCAATGCAGATGAATAATTTTAGGTAATGTAAATTTTCCTTTTGTACAATTAAATCTCTCGTCTTTTTTTCTGAAGCATGTCGATGTTTACCAAGTACAATGATGATATAAAGAAAGGGTTTGGTGAAAATAGCTTCACCAAAAATCGGACTGCACCGAGTGTGTTTTGGGTCTGCTTCATGCAGTAATTAGCTAGAAGCTACCACAGATTGAAAAAACCTTGCATCAATATATGGCCAATTTATGGCCAAAATGGTGAAGAAATAACACTATTAATAAATTCAGCAGTATAGACAGATTGAAATTGAAAATTTAATTTATCAAATCATGAATTCTTGAATAAAAAAATTGATATATTCGAAATTATATTAAAATGTTTCATTAGTCGAATGATAAATTAGTTATATATATATATATATCACCTGCCGTGAAATATAATTAGGAATTTAAAATAAAATAAAATGGATATAATCTTTTGTTTCTTAAATTTATTAACCACCTCTTAATTGAATTAAAGTTAACCTTTTGCTCGGAAATCTGTATCGACTAAACTCCAATATAATTCAAAGAGAATCAACCAGGCAGATAGACTCAATCTAGGAAAGATATCAAAGAGTTGTAATATTTTCTCAAATCAATTAACAAATCAACAGAATGGAATCCATGAACTGATTGATATGAGAATCACTTGGACGCTACCAAAGACCAATGTTCAACTGTCAATCAATTTCTATCCAACAAGCAAGGTCGGATTTATCAACTGATTGAACAACGCAAAACCTGTGATATTTCAATTATATAAAATATAATGCGGAAAATAAATAACACAGACACTAGAAATTTTGTTAACGAGGAAACCGCAAATGCAGAAAAATTCCGGGACCTAGTCAAGAATGAACACCACACTGTATTAAGCCACTACGGGCTCTAGCCTATTACTAATTAACTTAAGGCTAGAATGTAGTTGAAACCTAACCAATCTCACAGTAATCAAGGTACAGTCGCAATCCTTACCCCTCTTGAGCCACGCCGGATTTTGCGCACTTGATTCCCTTAGCTGATCTCACCCAAAACTAAGAGTTGTCACGACCCAAAGCCGAAGACAATATAAACAAATCTGTCTCCCATAGATAAGTCTATTATGAAAGATAAATCTGTCTCCCACAAAAATACCTATTATGTTTTTGTTTCGTCTTATGATAAATAAAGGTGAGCTGGAACCAACTAATAATCCGGTCTTACAACGCCGAGTGAATCCTAGAAGATAAGTCACCTCACAATAACCCAACTGATTAACAAAATAAGTTATTATGGAATCACAAAGGTAGAGACTAAGGACTTTGTAATTTATTTTATATCTTACCTATCGAGGATAAATCTCGAGTAAATCTTAGAACAAGTAAATTTTACATCAATACGATAGAACAACTAAGATCAGATTACGCAACTACAACGAAAATACTTGGATTTGGCTTCAGAATCCCAATGAAGTTTTTAAGTCGTTAACCTAATGGTTTTGGAAAAACCTAGGCTAAAGAAGAATCGACTCTAGTTTGCAACTAGGAACACATAGAAGTGTGGGGTATTAGTTTCCCCAAGTGCTAGAGTTCTCCCTTATATATTCTTTCAAATTAGGATTGCTTACAGTCAAAGCTAAGATAGCTGAGTAACAAAGCAATCAATGTCCACCGTTAGATGAAACCCTAATTCAAGATTCAAGCTAAGTGTGCTTAAAAATAAAATAATTAATCTCCATCGTCATACGGTTTTAGATTGTTATACACAAATAAATTTTACCTATATTTAGATATGGATGAACCGTACCCAATCGTTTATACTTGTTTGCTCAATAATGGTTAACTGTAGTTAGCCACATGAACATTCTTGACTTACCCATATTCACCTAACACATATAGATCAAATATGAAGATCAATAAATCATGAATGATAATTAAATGAATCTAATTATGCTTCAATAGAGTTGCTCAATTGTTCACCATTTCGTAGAAATATTTATGAATCAATTGAATCGGAATCGTTTTGATTCATGATTGTACAAAGTACTTATTCAAGGATCAATGAAGATTTAGCCATGGTTTGAAAAGATTGTATTACTTATATTATAAATATTTTAGTTCATGAGTATGAAGATCATACATGACCGATTTTAGAACATAACCACTAAATACGCAAACCATGTACGCGAACAACAGTTCCAGATCTTAGTCTTGACCAGCCGTTCGCAAACCCGTTTCACGAACAACCATTCCGAACCCAAATCAGGTAATTCAGTTCGCATACTAGGTACGCGAACTTGAGTTTCAGGCCTTCTCAGGTAAATCCGTTCCCATACTAGGTATGCAAACAAGAGTTCCGGACCTGAATCATCACAATACAGTTCGCATACTGGGTATGCATAACGTGTTGTATCCAAACATGGGTAATCATTCTAAACTCTTCTTTAAATCATTGAAACCCTTGGAAGACGACAATAGTAATCATACACATACTATTAGATTCCAAGTTATTTTCAAGTGATTGAATGATCATTACGAAACATCCTGAGCTAAAATCAAATGACTATCTCACACAGATCATGTAAGATGTTCAAGGTAATTTTCACATGATCATCTTTTGACTTAATATTTAGTTTCCAAAAAATAGATTGTTCCCAAATAAACTCTTCAAGAATACGATAAACTTAGCTAAAATAAAAAACTTCCGACACATATTTCGAGAAATAGATAAGCGACATAAACTCGGCTCGAAATATCAAATGTGTATAATGAAAGAGTCTATATAGATATGAGACTTTGTCTCTTAGGAGATAGAATAAAATAGAATAGAATTCTGAGTGATAGATAAGTTTTAGTCTCCACATACCTTTTGTTGATAAAGTTCCTCCAAGCTCCTCATTAGATCTTCATCCTCAAAATTTCAATGCCGTGAAGTGTAAATGTCAACTACACATTGTATCCTTGTCCGAGACATAGCTATACATATACTAGAAATAAAGTATATATTGATCTACTAAACTTGACAAACAATCTTGAGATAGAAACGCTTGCGAGTTCGACCGATCAATGATCTAACAAGAATCACCTTCTTAGCTTATCCCCGTCAATGCAACTGAATAATCTTCGGTAATGCAAATTTGTTGTGTGTACCTTAAAATCTTTCGTCTTTTATTTCTTAAGCATGTAAAACATGGTTAAGTTTACCAAGTACAAGGATGATATAAAGAGAAGGTTTGGTGAAAATAGCTTCACCAGAAATCGGACTGCACCGAGTCTGTTTTGGGTCTGCTTCATGCAGTAATCAGGTAGAAGATAACATAGACTGGAAACAACTTGCATCAATATATGGTCAAAATGGCGATGAGGTAACATTATTAATAAATTATTACAAATATAAATTGAAAATGTAATTTATAAAATCATGAATTCTTGAATTAAAAAAATCAAATATTCGAAATTGTTTTAAAATGTTTTATTAGTCGAATGATAAATTAGTTAAATATGAGTATTCATCACTTGTCGTGAAATATAATTAGGAATTTTAAAATAAAATGAAATAAAATTGATATAATCCTTTATTTCTAAATTTATCGTCTCTTAAAATGGACATAATCTTTTAGTTGATTTAAATCTAATTACGGAATATATAGATGATGTGTTAGTTGAGAAAAACTGGGAAAGACAAGTATCACGATTTTATTCGCCTGGCACATGGACCCTTCGGCATAGGCGACAGACACCCTTTGATTTATCATGGTTGATCTAAGAATTGTAAAACAATTCAGCTATTTATTGGGATGGGATCCGTGAACAAACGCTTTTGACGAAGCCAATTGACAAAGGCTACAAACCGTTAAATTTCCTATATCTGATGGTTGAAAAATTCAGCTGAAATACCATTTAATAGTAGTCGAAAATTTGATTGATTAAAAACGAGTATAAACATGTCTATCAAATTATACACATTTTTTTTGATTAGTGAAATAACTCAATTATTTATTGGACAAAGTATAAAACCAAATAGCTCAATTAATTTTGGATGGAAGGAGTATATACTAGATTTATGAATGGCTTCAGTTACACTACTCCTACATCATTGCAGTTCAAGAAGAGTGTGTTCAGTAAATTTTGAACGGGTTTAGAAAATTTGATTGATTAAAAACGACCGAATTCGTTTGGGTTAATACTACCGGTTCTGTTTGATAAGAATAAAAAAATATGGAAAATTGAATGATTCATGGGAGATTACTATAATCAATGATGGCTTGGCACTTTGGATTTTGATTTTCATATGAAACTAGAGGATAGGTTAGAGAGAGAAGCGGAGAAGATATTTTCCTTCTTCCTCGGAATTTCTCAACTAAACCGAACCAAACACAAAATAGGCTTGATTGAGGTTCCACGTAAGCACCACTATGTACCATCATATGTAGAAAAGCTAACGGTATGTAACCTTTGTCAAATGTTTTTGTCAAAAGTGTTTGTTCATGGATCCCGACCGATTACAATGATGATATAAAGAAAGGGTTTGGTGAAAATAGCTTCACCAAAAATCGGATTGCACCGAGTGTGTTTCGGGTCTGCTTCATGCAGTAATTAGGTAGATGCTAGCTTAGACTGAAAACAACTTGCATCAATATATGGCCCCAATAGCGAAGAGGTAACATTATTACTAAATCTAGATAAATGAATGAAAACAACTGGCACATGGACCCTTGGACACAGACAACACGCACCCTTTGATTTCTCACTGTTGATCTAAGAATTGTAAAACAATTCAGCTATTTTCCAAACTTTTTGACACTATCAAGGGACTTATGATTTCCGCTCTTTGACAGTGGTTGAAAATATTTAACCATGGTAACCGATTATTTCTATAGACCCGCAACATCAACAGGTTTTTTTTATAAGAATAAAGAATATATTAATTAAGCAATATAGTATAAAAGATCTACAATTTCATTTTTTTAAAACCATTAGAAAGGATACTTTCTTTCTGAATTTTTTGTTGCGTATGATTCGAAAGATATTGTAATCTTCTTATTCTTTCTTCTTTAGCTATTGAATCCGCTGCTGCATTATACCCTCTGTCGATGAATTTTTCCTGGATTGAGGAAGTTTGTCAAGAATGGATATTGCTTCTTCTATTGAATTCTCCGCTGTCCAGTCGACTGTCACATCTTTTTTGTTAGTGCAGTTAGATAGGACCTTACAATCCGTAAAAATAATAACGGTAGAAAGGATATTGTTTTCTAGCCATTTTAATGCCTTTAAAACAGCTTTTTTTCCCTGCGTATAATGCCGAAGAAGTCCAGTCCGAACCTGCAAAAATATGCATAAAAGCTTCTTTTTCTACAGAGAAAAGAATGAAAGCATAGCCTTTAGAGAAATTCTCTTTGTTAAAAGAGGCATCTGAGAAAATTATCCAGTCTGATATGCAATTGTTCCATCTATAAGTATGAACACCTTTATTTCGACTCACTCCCTGTAAAGTTTTCTTTTTAATCGGCTGATCTTAATTTGTTTGATCAATTAGTATGGGTCTGGTCTCGTTTTCTAGAATAGAACTTCACACCTATATTTCCAAATAAACCACGTGACTGTTGTTGTTTGTTCCCATATATTGGAGTATTCATTATTAGAAGTCCAGTTCTCAACCCACTCTACAATAGAATCTGTATTGATTTGTGTGTTGACTAAATTTAAATCGCAGCAAAACCAAATAGCTCTAGCGAAGGGGAATTTTCTGAAAAGATGATCTTCTGTTTCCGCCTCTTGCATATTACATGGAGGACACTCCGAGGATATATCCGGATTGTGATATGCTAATCTTTTATTTGTTGGGAGTGCTTTTTGGATGAATTTCCAAATAAAGAGTCTAATTCTAGGAATTAACTTCAAACTCCAAATGTTTTTCCATGGAAAGATGATATCTTCTTTATCATTACTATTTTGACTGATCAGAAAGTTTTAAATATTTTTAACTGTAAACGCTCCCGAATTATGGTGTTCCCATCTGATTCTGCCTCTGCTTTCTTATTTGGGGTGATTGCTAAAACTTTTTCTTTTATTTCTGGCAAGAATAGGCATCAATTATCCCATTCACCATTTGAATTAAGAAGTTGATGGACCTTTTGAGGTAACCGATCTTCCCTATTATTTGGTTGAGTTAAGGAATCTATACTAGGTATCCATTTTTCCTCCCAAATTCTTGTACTTTCACCATTTTTCACTTGCCAGCTGTAATTTTCTTTTAGAATATTGAGACCCTTTTCAATGCTTGTCCAGATCCACGAGAATTCATAATTTCTTGTTGGTTGGAGAGGATTTGAGCCATGAAAATACTTCGCTTCTAACAATTTCACCCATAATTGATCCTTTTTTGTCATCACTCTACTAGCTAATTTTGTTAAAAGAGCATATTAAAATTATGGGGATTCTTAATTCCTAATCCACCTTGCGATTTTGGTTTGCACATGCCTCTCCACGCTTTTATATAACCATCTTTTGATTTTGATTTATCTTTATTCCACCAAAAATCTCTCTGAATTTTGTCTAACTTATCTAGAGTCTCATTTGGAAGAGAAAGTATTTGCATTTTGTATGTTGGATAAGATTGAAGTATTGATTTAATTAAGACCGTTCTCCCCACTTGAGAAAGCAACTTAGATTTTCATCCTTGCAGAGTATTGTAGTATCGCTTTAAAAGGGGTTCAAAATTCTCTTTCCTGTTTATGTTAAAAAAAAGAGGTCTACCAAGGAATCTGTCCTGCTATGTCAACAATGGGACTTTAAAGATTTTTGTTATTATCTTTGCATGTTTTGGATGAATTTTTGGGCTAAAGTACATTCCCGATTTCTAAAGATTTACCATTTGACCTGTAATTTCCCCAAAAAGAGATAAGGTGTCTAGTAAATTTTTGGCCTCCCCTAGATCTGCCCCTGTGAAAAGAAAACAGTCATATGCAAAGAAGAGGTGGGAAATAGTCGGGGAACGTTTGTTTATTTTAATTCCGGAAATTTTCTTTTCAGATGTTGCTTTTTCAAGGAGCCTTGAAAGGACTTCCATGCAGATAAGAAAAAGGTAAGGAGATAAAGGATCTCCTTGTCTTAGGCCTCTGGATGTGGAAAATTTTGGGTCTGGAGAACCATTAAGTAGGATAGAATAGGATGTTGTGGATATGCATTGGTAGATGAGGTTAACCCATTGGTCATTAAACCCAAAAGAAGAAAGAGCATTTTTTATGAAAGCCCACTCCACTCTATCAAACACTTTTTATAAATCAATCTTCAGAGCTAGATATCTTTTTTTCTTCTTAGATGTTTTCATTAAGTGTATCAATTCATGGGCTATAATGATATTATCCGTTATTTGTCTTCCGGGAAGAAAAGCGGATTGGTTTGGAGAGATTAGCCTATTTAAGATAGGTTTCAATCGGTTTGCTAAAATTTTGGATATGAGCTTATAGATTGCGTTGCTGAAGCTAATTGGTCGAAAATACGTGGGGTTTGGGGAGTGGATATTTTGGGTATGAGAGTAATGAAAGAGTGGTTAAAATCTGTTTCCATAATCCCAGTTCTAAAAAAATCTTGAGTAGATTTAACTATGTCCGGGCCCAAATTGTCCTAGTTTGCTTTGAGGAATCCCGGTTGGAATCCATCTGGACCTGGGGCACCCCAAGAGTTCATATTTGCAAGAGTTGGCCAGATTTCTTCATTGGTGGGAATTTAGGTTAAAGCTGTGTTTTCTGAAGCCGAACGCAAGGTTGTATAATTTCTCCTAGATCCACATTGTAGTTTTGAATTTGAGAAGCCCCAATCTGGGAGAAATGATTGATGAGGAGTGAATTGATTTGATCACGATCTGAAACCCAGAGACTTGAAGGTTCTCCGAGGGAGTGATAACATTTATCTTTTTCCTATTTGAAGCAGAAGCATGGAAATATTCAGTGTTTTGATTATATTCTTTGAAGAATTTATCCCTAGATAATTGGTTGTAATAATTATTTTTTATTTTATACCACTTTCCTAGTTCAGCTTGAAGGTTTTTGAGGATATCAATTTTGGAGGAAATGTTTCCGTAATTGTAGATGTTATCTATTTTTCTATTTAGGGTTTTAATATTTTTATGTATATTACCGAAAACATCAGAATTCCATTGGGCTAGATCCGAAGAGAGAGAAATCAATTTAGAGGCCAAGTTTTTGGAACAAGTGCTGGAGGAGAGAAAACTCCATGATACTTCAACTACGGATTTGAGAGTCGGGTGAGAAATCCAAATCCAAAGAACTCTAAATAGTTTGTGTAATTTTTTAATTTCCGGATCAGTATCTAAGAGGATAAGAGTGTGATCAGACCCCACACTAGTTAAATGATATATGACTGCCAGTATCAGACTTGTTCCCTTCCGTTCTTGCGGCCGTTTCTGCTTCAGCCGAATGAGTTAAAAGGTAAAAACATGCTATACCGGAAGATGCTTTCGCATGGAATAACCAAACCAAACTACATTGCACATCAGTGTTGCAAGAAAGGCACTGATTAATTATTCAATTCAATATCACTTTGAATTATCAGCCAATCAATATTTCACTAGCTACTTAAAGTAGAGCTTTGCCTCTTTAAGAAGAAAGACGGGTATTAATCCGATGCAGAGTGTTTCTTTCCCAATAAATTCATCATTTTTAGAGCACTTATTTCGCACCATGTGTTAGTTAACCAAGTTAGTAACAGTACAATTGGGTTCCTCTATGCATTGAAAAGTGCTACCAGATAAAGCATTTGTAATGCTAATTAAGATAATTAAACACGGTTTCCGTTGTTTAATGGAGCTATAGCATAGAGCTGATAAGCAGCCAAATAGAGTTGATAAGCAGCCAAACAAAAAGATGGTTGTGGCCCCCTACGTACGAGATCAATTATTAACGAAAGCTTTCAGGAGCGCGACTAAACAAAGAGAAAAATGACCACCAAATAAAATGATGAACTTGGCTAGCAAAGCCCTTTATTTCTCTGATCCACAACACTCTTAGAAATGACTACTACTCTGAAATCTGAAACATAAAAGTATATCCCATTTGGGCCACTGAACAAGGATTTTTCTACCATGTGTTTACATTTTTACTGAGTATAATTACTGGAAAAATTTACTGAACATTTTTAGTTATAAGAATTTTTCTTTCTTTTTTTGTATCTATTTTCCTTCGAAAATCTCAAGCCTTCATTTTAAATTAAAAAAAAAATCCACAACTTTTTTATTTTCTAATAGACTAAAGTTATCTTGGCAGAGCTTTCATTTTAATCAAAATAACTTTTAATGACGGAGGCTAGAATGTACCACACAAAGCATTACAGTGAGATAATCCAACTCGGTTGTTCAATTAACTGTCGAATTGTCAATTTGATTTTTCACTTTTTGACTGACAGTGTTCGAAAGTTGTTTTAGCTGGCCTCACACCGGAAAACAGCATCCCAATTCCCAAGCCAAAAAATCAAGGAATTTTACGTTTGTGATCAAAGATAGTTGAGGTCCCTATGTACGTAGTTTTTCTGTCAGCCAACGCACAACCAACAACTCACAATAAAACAAGCCCCAGCAAGAATTACGAACAATCCAAATAAAACCAGAGTAAACCTATGTTGACAGTTGACACCACGTATCCTATAGTAAAAATGTCTTACAAAAAAGATTATGCCCAATTTAACGTAAGCATAAATTGAATCAAAATTAACTAACAACCCTCATTGGCCCACTACATGGAGTATTTCTTTAGACATGTTTCCCTTTCATTGTAATAAATAATTAACAAATGGGTATTGCCAATTAATTTCTTTAACTTCCTTATCAACAGAAAAAGAAAAAAATCCCATGCCAACAGTACAATTGGTCAATCTCCCATTTCCTCGTCGATTTTTCTGTCTCCAACTGAATTGAAATGTTGGCTAAGAACTTGAATATCTTCCCTTAAATCTTTCCTATCAACATCTCATGCATATCCAGTGCGTACAATAGACAAAGAAACTGCATGCATGCATGCCCTTGATTAGTATATTCATGATAATTATAGTATTGTACTTGTGATATTCGTCCTCTTCAAGGTCTAGATTTATTTTGTATATGGCTTAGTTACGCTAGAAATTATCTAGTTAAATTTTGCATAAATCAAGAAGAAAATAAATTGCTAAGCTCTCATAATATGAAAAAATTACAGACCAATAAATAATCACCTTCTATACATTGAAACAAATCTACATGTACTAGTTCTTTTGTTTAGGTAGCAACTTACTTACGTACACGATTAAACAAAGAGAAAACCATCAAATGATATTTTTTTTCTTTTTGTTTGATCAAAGAAGATCATCAAATGATGAGTCACCTTTCTTAAATTTCATTTCTCTTGGAAATGACTACTCTGAAATCAGGTAGGCAGCGTGTAGATTTAAGACTACAGTCCAGACTAGCCAGAGAGAGGAGAGGCAGAGAGGAGACTAAAGACTTGGCGTAAACATCAATAGGTAAAGAGGCTTCAAAGTTCAAACTAAGAGGTTTCGTGGGTGTGGACTAGAGACTATATAATAAGGACATTGACTACTACTGGTACTGGCTTGTGTCAGTTTCAACTCTGCGAGGCGTTTTCTTACCAAAAAAAAATAAAGGAGGAACAGAAATCTTCATACTTGTTCTTTTTCATTTTTCTATGAAGTTGCATATTCTCCTATAAGGCAGAGAATATCCTGCTGGACAGATAACATCATGCTTTTTTGTTTATCTCCTCTTCGTGGTTAAAAGTTTAAAATGTAACATTTCTTCAATTTTTATTCCAGCAAATATTTTCTGCTGAGGACCTTTTTCCTATGGTTTTGTTAACTCGTGAAAAGAAAAAAAATCAATGCTTTTGCAAGTGTTCGAACAGGCGACCTTTGGTGAGATATTTAAATAGATTAATCCCCTAGGCTAGAGAGTTGTTCGTGTTATTTATCATGCCCTGGGCATCCTTAGATCTGCAGGCTTTATCATATTATCATATTTGTATAACCCATGGCTATATATTTTGAGTTTGCTTCATGTATAGTTTCCTCCATGTATCTTTGCACTGTAGATGGACATTAACCATTTATGCTCGCGCTTATTGCGTATAATTTTACAAATTAAATACAAGTTATTAACCCTTTTTGTTTACTGTCGTTATAAAATTATCAAAAAGAGAAAAAAAAAACTCATAAGAAGGCCTGCAAAAAAAATTCTCACATGGCTCAGGCCCGGTTCTGCCATGAAATCACCTTTTTTTTTTTCTTTCCAGACCTTATGACTGGCCAGGAATGAGCTAATGTAAAAATAAACAACACTAGAGGAATTTATCATGAGCCTTAACGAAATAATATGAATACCCCCAGAAGCAGTGTCTCTTGTATTAATAATCCCACATTGCAAAGGGCAACCTAGGACGTGTGCTTAACAATCCTCGAGCAATTTGGGTCATGTGTTTAATAAGCCTCAGACAATCCTATCCTTACAAGCCGGTTCTCTAGGTTAGTTAGGCCCCTGAATTTCTAACGATCCAAAAACGACCCATCGTTGGGCTTCCGCTGCAAACTAGATCCGAAAACTATCGTGTTTAGATTATTTTGTTATACTCCTGTTTTTAGATGCAACCAAATATGGTTTCTCTTTATCAAGTCTATTCAAGGTATTGAGATTCAAGAATATGATCCTGTAATTATCCATCCATATCCGATTGTTTTGTTGTTGTTTTTTCTTCTCAACCATGTTGCGGGAATATTTTCAACCCATTACTGTGAAACTAGATGGAACGTATTACAAACATTGGCCTTTCCTGGTAAGAAGTTTTCTCAAAGGTAAGAATATGTGGAAATATGATGATGACCAAGAAAGATGTCTGGCAACAACCAACGTCAATTTAAGTGATTGGAAGTCAACAATCACAAGAAATTCTCACGGATTGGAAATACAGTAATTACTTCAATCAATATGGTATTTACTAGTTTTGATCTTGCCAAAGAAGCACGAGAATTTATTTCAAAAAGGTATACACGAATTAACTCTGCTTAAAGTATAAGATTGAAGTAGATATTTGATCTCTTAAGCAACAAAACGATCGATCAACCTCTGATTTTCACTCGAATATGTCAGTAATTTGGAATCAGTTAGCACCTATGAAGCAAGGATACTGATACGTGATATGAATACGGGGATACTGATACCGAGATTCGTTAATTTTCAAAAAATGAGGATACATGTGCCTAATAAAAATATTTGATTTAATAATACATTTTAGTAAAAAAATCACATATAATTAAAAAAAATTCTTAAATTTTTTTCTGAAATATTAAAAAAAATATAGATAAAATCTATTTAACATTGCGCTCACCCATCACTCATCAATATTGTCCTCATCAAAGAGTCCCTCTATTAGTTTTTTCTTGTCAAATGAAAGATATTTACCTTCATATTCTCCCACACCATCTAGTGGTTCAAATTCATCTCTATTGATGTCCCACCTACTTGCTCCTTTCGTATAATTTTAATTTTTTTTCGTGAAAGGAGACGAATATTACTATGGATAAACATTAGATCTCAGCACGTTGGATTGCAATCTTGTTTCTCTTCATTTATGCTTCAATTTCACTCTGATGATAAATTATATATGTGCTCCAATTATATCACGAGAAATATCCCCTCTTAGAGTTTTTGAGAGGTATCTCAGAATATTGCTCGTTTTTGTAATTTGAGTTTTCACCGTTGATCTAACTGTTGTAAAACAATTCATTTATTTACCAAATTTTTTGACACTACGGGGACTTACTATTGCAACTTTTTGACTCTGGTTGAAATTTGAAAGTATTTAACCCATTATTTCTATGGCCCACAACATCAACAAATTTGTTACTCTAAGTTAACCATTTCGATTTCTTAGAAATGATTCATACTCTCCACAAAAAACATTATTGCCATTTGGCTCACAGAACAAAGATTTTCTTGATACCACTCTATAATTTCTCTGCCAACCATAACATTGTTTTTGAAAAAGCTTCTATTCAAGGTGAGTGAAAAATCCAAATGAATTCAAAACATACCACATTGAAAGGAGATTTCACATGGAATAACCAGACCAAATGAGATGCATAAAGCACTGCTGGCCTTCATGGGCCAAGCAAAAAATTGCTAAAGAGTATTAAAAAGACTAAATCAAGGAGTTAGAGACCTGAATTACGTTAAATAAGATATATAAACCAACCAACATGTCAAACACTTACAAATTCGTAATATTGGTTTGGTCTCAGACTGGATAACAAAAAGATTATTTATAAACACTTACAAATTCGTAATGTATCCCAAACATTATTTATAATCATAGTCATATAGTGAGCAACCAAACAAAAAGATTAAGATTTGAATCAGAGATGGTGGCCCCTATTTTCCTGTCTACATAATAACCATGAAAACGTACAAGACTAAACAAAGATTTTTTTCCGTCTTCATGAAACCATGAAGACCACGAAGACCATGAATTTATTCTTTACACCTAGCTAGCTATTTCTAATCATTTCAATTTTCTTTGAAATGACGGCTATTCCTAAGTCTCTACATATTTGGACCACTAAATAAATATTTTCATGATACACAGACCATAATTTATTTCTAACCAATAACATTATTGATTTGAGATTTGCTGCAAAAAACAACAAGTCTTTACTCTCCTCTGTTGCCTCTCCTCTCCTCCCTCTAGTCTAGTTTACAATCTATACGCCTACAACTAACCAAAATGATTACAAAAGGGTATACGCGTATATGCAGTGGGCCAGAGAAATTAATTGTATTCCCAAATGTTGGTGGGAACTTGATGATCTTTGTTCAAACAAAAAGAAAAGAAAAATAAATAATCATTGATGGTCTTATCTTAGTTTAATGTATACAGGAGACCAATTGTACTAGACTAGCTAGTTTCTAACATAACTAAGCCATTGTGCAACATGAGCCAAGGACCTTGAATATCAAGAAGGTTCCACGCACCGCGACTAAATTTCTACATCGATTTTTTTTTTTGATCAGAAGGATACACATGCATGTACGTTGGATACTACATTAGAACTATAAGTGCATACATGTCATCCATGTACATATCACTAAGCAGTTTCTTTATCTATTATACGCACTGGATACCATTGAGACAGAAATATCGTCGAGGAAACTGACCGATACTACTGTGAGAAAAGAGACGAAGAAACATGTCTAAAGAAAAGACTCCATGTAATGATGAGATCAATAATCTTTATCCTCAGAGAAGCAAAGTTCAACTGAAATATCGAATCTAAAGAGTAGGCCAAGTCTTTAATAATGCTTCTCTTTCAACTCATGAGTCCTACATGATGATCTTGTACATCTCCAAGAATGTTGTGGGCCACATAAATAAAGTGTTTTGCTAGCAAATACATCGTTTTAGGGTCTTTTTCTCCTTGTTAGTGTTAGAATACGCGATCCAATTCAAAACCAATTGACAATGAGTGGAGAGGTCCCAAGGATTATAAACTGCAGGATCTTAGATGCCCAGACAATGTGGGATTAATAATCTCAACACGCCCCCTCACGTGTAGCCTCGTTAGGTCTAACACGTGGACAATAAATCGGGTGACGCAGGGTAAAGACGCGGTCAATGACTCGTCGCAAATAGCCTGCTATGATACCATGTTAAAGTCTACGAGCATCTAATTCAAAACCAATTGGCAATGAACGGAGCAGCCCTTTCTAATTATATTTAAGTTAATTATGCAGAAACCAGGGATGTGGGACTATTGTCCTTTCACACCCTCCCTCACGTGTAAGGCCAGTCATTCGGCCTAACACGTGGACCTACGCATGTGTGGGTCATGGATGTACAGGTAGAGGTGTCAAACAGGCCGGCCCGGACAGGCCAGGCCTGGTTTTGGTCAGCCTAGCTAGGCCTGCGACCTAGCCTGGATAAGCCTGCATCATAGACAGGCCAGGCTGGTCTGGCCAGCTGTGACTACAACTAAGCCCAGCCTGAGCCTGACCAGTTTTTAATGGCCAGGCCGTACCAGGCCCAGGCTAGCCTGTCTTGTCCAGGTAATTAAAAAAAATGTTAAGATTAGGGAGATTTGAGGGTGAGACCTTTAGCTCACCTGATGAACTGGAAACCAAAGGAGCTACGACGATTACTTCGTTAGTTTTGACCGTGGAATAACCAGATTATAAACTGCTGAATAATAAAAATGAAACATTAGTAATTTTTTTATATGATAATAATGATTAAATAAAAAATAATTATCCAACAAAAAATTATAACATTTTAACAAACTCGTGATGTAATTATTAGACATTTCTTATGCTAAAATAATAACAGTATCTACTTAATTTCGTCTAGGAAATCATATTATATTTAAAATCTACAATTAATTAAATTTCATTATTATGGAAACTTAGGAAACTTATTAATGAAGAATAATGACAATAAATATTTTATATAAATTCGTTTTATATTGTTAATTAATAAATATTCTTATCAAGGACATTAAAGAAAAATAATTATGGCAATTAATCAAGAAGCGAAAGAGTATATATACAAATGTATTCTCCCATGGGATGCCATAAAAAATGAGCCTGTCGTCTATATCAAAAGTTGAGTTTTTCACCGTGACAATTGACCCATATATCACTGCGAGATCCAAAATTTTTGAGTTTCATTTGAAAGAACTACAGCTAGAAGTAACATTGAAAGTAAAAAATAGACGTTAAATTCGAAAATGGTTTCTAAGCTGATCTTATCAGAAGCAATGAGTTGAAGAATAGCCAGATAACTCATTTACTTAACCATTACAAATTAATGCTGTCTGGTAATTTATAGCCTCATCAAGTATAATGCCAACTGGCCATGACATTAATTCTATCAGACATCTTAAAGCATAAACACACCACCTTCAAACTTCACCTTTGTGACTTGTTGGTTGCACTTTCTGACTACTTGGTTGAGTCATTTTAATCTACTAATTTTTTTTCCAAGAAAAAAAAGAGACACTCCATGTAATCAAGACTGCTAATGGGGTGCCCGGTTTAAAAGGGGTGTACCAAGCCAAGGTAAAAAATATCTTGTCTTATATGAAAATCTGTTTTATCTTATTATAGTTTTGGTACACCCTATTTAATTTGGTACCCCGCTAGCACTGTTGCATGTAATCGTATTAAGAGTCTTTTTTCTCGGGAAGGCAAAGCTCTTCTGAAATTTTGGTTGTCTGATAATTAAGTATCCAAATGTGCAGTAAATCTGTTCAGTAATTATACTCAGTAAGATACATGACTATGCATCGAATGCAAATCTCAATTTTCTTCTCTCTTTCAAAGTCTTAACTATGTGATGTTTACACCAAGTCTTTTAATAGTGCTGCAAAAAAAAACCCAAGTCTTTACTCTCCTCTGTTGCCTCTCCTCTCCTCCCTCTAGTCTAATCTAGTACAATCTACACGCCACCTACCAGATTATGGAGTAGCCATCATTTCCAAGGCAAACGAAATGATTACAAAAGGGTATACGCGTATATGCAGTGCGCCGGAGAAATGAATTGTAATCCTGAGTGTTGGGAGCTTGATGATCTATTTGTTCAAAGAAAAAGAAAAGAAAAGAAGAAAATCTTTGATGGTCTTCTCTTTGTTTAATGTTGTGCCTACGTTGGTTGCAATTAATGTATAGAGGAGGCCAATTGTACTAGACTAGCTAGTTGACATAATTAAGCCATTGTGCAAAATGAGTCAAGAACTTGAGGAGGATGAATATCAATTATCAAGAAGGTTCCATGCACTGCAATTAAGTTTCTACATCAATTTTCTTTATGATCAGAAGTATACATGCATAAATATCATGCATGTACATATCACTAAGCAGATTCTTTGTCTATTGTACGCACTGGATATGTTTGAACCCTTGGAGACAGACATATCGACGAGGAAACTGACCGATATATAGTACTGTGAGAGAAGAGATGAAAGGGGTGACTGCAAAATAAAAACAAAATTATTAACAACACCCATTTACTCTCGTATAGGAAACTGAAACATGTTTAAAGAAAACACTCCATGTAATAATCGGATTAATAATCTTTCTCCTCAGAGAGGCAAAGTTCAACTGAAAAATTGAATTTAGAGAGTAGGTCAAGTCTTCAATAATGCTTCTCTCTTTCAACTCTTGGGTCCTACATGGTGATCTTTGTTTAGTCTTGTAAGTTTTCGTTAATGATTGATCTTCTTCCCTTGATCAAGCACTTGTTCTCTTTTTACAATGTCACGAGGTTTATTTAGCTCGTTAACAAAAGACAGGTGCGGCATAAAATTGTTAACAAACATGTCCAAAGACGAGTCAAGATATCCGCTAGTAGCCTGTGATGTTAATCAGAAACAATCTTCAAGCAACCAAATAAATAGCGGATGAAAATTAATTACACAAGTTCAAATATAGAGACCAACCTTTATAATCAACCAATGCATCCATGACATCTGGATTATATTTTCACAAACTCATCCCAAAAATCTGAAACACGAGAAAATTACACGATGTAAACAGCAAAACATATCCCATTTCCTTACTGTTTGGCTGCTTACATTTTATTATTGGGAATTGTTTGACCTGTTGGTTGGTTTATCTTATTATTGGGAGCCGAAACATGTCTAAAGAAACACCCCATGCAAATCTCTACGTACTAAAATACTAGTCTTTTTTCTCACAGAGGCAAAGCTCTAATGGAATCTTTATTCAACCCATATGGATATGAGCCACCTCACTGTATTGGAGGGTAACTAAAGACATTATTGCCTTGAATTTGGTTGCATGACTCTTCTTTCTTGAAGGACTCTGTTCTTGCTTTGATAAAGGCTTTTGAAGAAGTGACCAATTTTAAAGTGCCGAGCATTAACCTAACATTTTGCTATCGAATTGATTTACATGCGCTGGAACAATAGTCACACATGTCAATGTTAAATCTCTTGAATCCAATGTATAATACAAATATTACTCACCCATGGGGATGCCATAGAAAATAAGCATGTCGTCTATATCAAAAGTTGAGTTTTTCACCGTAACAATTGACCCATACATCACTGCAAGATTCAAAATTGTTGAGTTTGATTTGAAAGAACTACAGATGGACGTTAAATTCGAAAATGGTTTCTAAGCTGATCTTATCAGAAGCAATGAGTTAAAGAATAGCCAGATGACTCATTTACTTAACCATTACAAATGCTGTCTGGTAGTTTATAGCCTCCTCATCAAGCATAATGCCAACTGGTCATGACATTAATTCTATCAGACATCTTAAAGCATAAACACATCACCTTCAAACTTCACCTTTGTTTAAATACTACACTCTACACAATTGTTTCCCATCAAATAGTCCATCAGTTTCTTTTATCTTTGAACTAGTTTCTTCTCTTGAAACACTGTCCATATTCTTCTTCTTTCAAGATTTCCACCATGGAGTTTTTTAGGGCTAAAATTATGGCACAAAGTGGTGAAGATGATGAAAGGATTCTTGTAAATGATGGATTTCGCAATGTTAGTGTTGATAAAAGTAATTCGAGACAGCCGCTTTTAGTCTTTAAAGATTTTGGTTCTCAGGAAATCAGATGGATTGTTGACTTTGTTAGAGTTGATAACAAAACATTTGGATACAAAGATCCACCACAGTACGAGGAACAAGTAGCGAATGAAAATAATGTTGGAAGAAGGATAGTGAATGCAGACCGTTATACATTTCTAAGGTTTGAAGAACAAGAAGGCTTTGATTCAATATGGTAAGTTATTTCAACCTTAAAAAATCCCCTGTTTTTCATTTTTTGAAGTAATAATCTTCTGTTAATAGATAATTTTTTTTGAAGCAAAATGCTATTATGTTTTTTTATGAACTTTTTGGTGTTCTTGTGGCTGGCCTTTGCTCTGTTTTCTAGTATAAAGCTATGGCTGAAGTTACTGATTATTTTCCTTTTACTATTTTCCTTTTACTATTATTACCATTTTTTGTTTTTGTTTTGAAAGCATGATTTGGGGGTATTATAAATGGTCTCAGTTAATAATAGTAGTTGGGTGATGGATAATGATTTGACTGTACAGATATTAGGTATGTTAGTTCATCCATTTAATGCCTCATCATGCTATATAATTTAGAATGTGAACCAAGAAACTTATCATTTTCTTTTCCATTAAAATAAAAAAAAATGAAAAATTGATTTTCTGAGAGTTGTTGCATGTAAACTATTTCTCCAAATCGTTTGATTTCATATGGTATGCTATTTAAATCCTCATTGTTTTGTTATTGCTATGGATTCTTTGTTATTTTTCTTGCTGGTTCTGTCTTTGTTTTTTCTTTCTAGTCTACTAGTTAGGGTTTTTTGAAAAGATTAACTATGCCTAAGGTTAATGATTTTCTTTTTCTTCTGAAAAATTGAAAATGAAGGTGGATCTTTTTGAGAATTGAGTTTTAATATGATTTACTAATGGAGTATACTGAAATTCGTTGCAGAAGATTGTGTAAAGATGAAATTGGGATTTTATAGATGGTCTCGCTAAATGAATTTGGATTTTGGTGATGGTTGTCTGAATTTGTTGCATGCATGTGGTTTAGATTCTTTACAGATCCACAAATGTAATCAAGATGAAATATTATATTTCACCTGCTTCAAACATATGTTTAAAACTTTTTATTTAGGAGAATCCAAGTAATTTGAGTGTCTGCATGTATATGTCTAAAACTTTTGATTGTCTTCTTTTCCTCCTCTCTTGTAGGGCTTCTCTTCGGGACTTCGTAGGAGACTATATGCTTGATTCTAACAGTGAAGAAGATAGGAAAAATGAATTTTATCCCCAGGAATTACTTTCATGGCCTAAAGAATTCAGTAGCTGGAATCAAAAATTTGAAGATGTTAAGTCTCTCTGTGAGTTGCGCGGATCCGAACTACCCACTTTGGAAGAATATGATGCCGTCGAACGATGTGTTAATCAATGTTATCTCTCCATTAACCCATGGGGATGGAATTTAAACATTCCGGATACTTTGAAAGATGATTACGATGTTTTTCGTGATTTGATTCTCTGGGACAAGGCGAGGTTGGCTGGAAATTGGGTAGGGGCAAGAGCTTCGCTCCCAAGAAAACCAATGAATGAAGTTGTTGGGAAGTTTGATGATATCATGACAAGATTTATTGAATTGATGAAAAATGCAGACATCTGAAGAGGGTTAGTATCACCTAGGGTTCTCAAAATCAAATCATTATTCACTTAGGGTTTTATTGGAGTTGTTTTTATTTAAAGTTGAAAACTATGGATATCAGTAGTTTTATCTTTCTCAGAACAAGTTTGTTTGATTTTCAGTAGTTTTTCCTTTTGGTTTTAAGTAACAGACATATGATTTAGTAGTTTATTTGGTTTATTTACTTGCCGATCTAATTCACAGTATTCTCTTCTTCTTATGAAATTTGATTGGGAATCAAGGGAATTACAATCCAATCAAAATTTCAGTGAGTTAAGTCTTTGATCTTCAGTTCTGAAATCAAGGGATGTTAAACTTGTTCTCTGAGATTCTGAACAAGTTATCTTCCTGAACAATGTAGTTTGATTTGATCTTCTAGATTGTGTTTTAGTAGCTAAGCTTGAAATCATTTTGATCATTAGATAGAAATATCAAATTTTAGTACTAATTTCAGTATCCTCTTCTATATCAAATCACATTTGATTAAATCGTCTGAAGATATGTAGATTCTAACAAATCTATCATGGTATCCATCTAGTGCTTAAATTCCTCAAATTCATACTCATGTTTCAATTCTTGCTTCAAGACGATCCTCACCTGCATCGTCTTGAATGTCTTGCGTGGTGGAGCTGAGAGTGAAATTGGGATTTTGGAATTGGTGTTGATTCTAGTGTACAAGTTAAAAGTCCTATTTATTGAGTCTGTGCATAGCTCTGTGTGCAGCCTATGGTTAATTCTCCCATCTCCTTTTGATTTTTTATGTTGCTGAATAATGCCAGACCAATTCTTTTGTTTGATGGTTTCAATATTTGTTCTTGTTGACTTTTGTTAGATGGTTTAGGCCTTGATTATGGTTAGTGAGTTCATTATTGTGTTGGTACTAGATCCTTGATTCCTTGCTGGTTTGGTACCTGTCTGATGGTGCTGAGTTCATATTCCATATACAACTCCGGTGCAGCAATGGGAGTTTGCAGTTCTTGTGGTAAGAGTAAGGAAAGTGCAGCTCAGTTCATACTTTCTTCTTAGAATGCAACTGCTACAGCTGAGATCATGCTGATGCTTACTACACCTTGGTCCTTTGCTTCTTTTGGTACTCTGCTTTAACAAAGATTGTTCAGTACTACTAATGCTGTTTTTACACCTGCATCAACTGTTATTGCTATATCATGTGATTCTGCACCTATTTGTCCTCCTGTACTTCTCTCTTTCCATATATTCTGGAGTTGTTATTTCGCCTGTTCGCGCTCTCTATCTCTCACTATATCAACTACATTTCTATCGGTTGATATCTAGTACGGGTCATTATTTCATCGTGTGTGTGTATGTAGCTGTTGGTTTGTAATATTGCTTATTGTTTATCCTGGTCAACTCGTACTACGATTGCCACAATACCAATCAATTGCTCCCTCTGGTCTGTCATATTGTGTCAGCGTGTGCGTGTTTAGTACGGATATTTCTTTGTGCAACAAATCTGAGTTTGCAGGGTGATGTTGGTTACTGCTGTACGTGTGTGTGTGTTGCTTGGGTTCTTAGTGCAAATATTATTTGCTGCTGTTACGATAGTTAATGCTCTGCAACAATGTGCTCCCTACTCTGCCAGGCCTGCCTTCTATCCTGCAGTACATAACGCTTATTCTCTGATTCAACTTGTGATGCTGGAGCTAATGATGCTTATGGTGCTGAGTATGATTCCCAGTTCTGTTGGTTTTTGGTTCATATGCAGCGGACTTGAATTTTATTTGTGCCTCTGGTATGTGGTTCTTATGTCATCTACCTTTATTTATGCTGCAACACCATCTGCCATCATGCTTTATACCTACTGATACAAACTTGCAAGGTATACATCCACTGCACTTCTTCTGCGACTACTTTTTCCCTGCCACTACTGTTCAGGTTGCCTGCAACTATATACATGAACACCTACTGCATATTTTATACCAACCGTCTCTACTGTTGTGCTGAATTGTGTGTGTGTGTGTGTGTGCAATCTCAAGTGGTCTTTTACAGCCCACTTGAGATTGAGGGAGGGTAGTAATAGCATAAGAGAGTAGTGTCTCCAGAGATATAGATTCTAACAAATCTATCATATTATATAGAATGCACGAATTTAGAATGTTTCAAGAAACTTAAAAGATTTTTTCATTGTTTCGTCTCACCCTTATTCTTTACTTTCATAACTAGTATTAGATTTTAAGCCGGTTAAGCCATCTCACCTGAAACCATCCCCGTCTTGGGACAAGCATGAGAAAATTTTCTCTTTAATTTGGTGCAACAAGAAAGACGTGTTACCAGACATGCGGTCGTTAGCTATATTTTGTTGCATAGTTATTAGACATATCAATTACAGCCAGCTGATTTTGTCTCTACTGTAGTCTAGTCTAGCATGAATGAAGCTGGGGTGTATATATGATACATACAAGGCTTATTTCCCCTTTCAGTGAGAGTGGTGAGGAGAGACTAGTTTGGTTGTTGCTAGAATTTCTAATTTTCCTATGTATCTGAACTACTTCCAATGCAGGGGTCACAACCATCCCCCCGGTCTTGGGGTTACTATCATATCAATAAAAGTTATTATCGTTGTATGACATTATCCGGGTAAGCCTGAAACAGTCAAGTGAAACAAGAATCAAGAGCTATGAAGTAATGTGTAATGTAGACAAAGATAAGATGTAATCTAAAATTTGAAAATTCAATTAAACTTGTACAACAATTTATTTTTTTTTTATTTTTTTTTGATGAAGAAGAAGAATTCATTAGAAAAAGAGGGATAACAAGCTAAATAAAAATTACATCCCAATTACATAGAATACTACTTGAGATTTCTCTTAGAACTAGGATTACTCGGTGAAGCCCATGATAATAAAAGAGCCTTAGTATTTTGACAGAGTTGCACAATATTTTTGCTTCTATCTACGAACGTCCTAAGATTCCGTTCGTTCCATATCGTCCATAGGCCGATAGGCGAGCTGCAGGAATCAAAGACCATATATTTTTGTCATCTGCTTTTAAAGAGGATCAAGACTCCATCGAACTGAGTATGGTGGAGGGCCATAAACCAGAGAATGGAAGCAACGATCTCGAAATTTGCCTTGGTACCTGACAGTCAAAAAACAAATGTCTAACATTCTCCTCATCATTACAACATAACAAGCATTTGTTAACATGATAGTAACCCCATTATCAATGGTCACAATTCTGTCATGAGCAGCAGTTCAAAAAAAAAAAAAAGTTGATCTTGGATGGAACTTTATTATTCCAAATGGCTTTATGAGAGGGAACAAAGGACAATCAGTTGCTTGGTGTAATGCAGCGTATAAAGAGCTAGTAGAGAAGGTGCCCGTGCAGGATAGAGTCCGTCTTCTTCTATCAATTGCGTCACACAACTGTGGAGGTACAAAACCAATAAGATCAATGAGAGAAATCAGTTATTCAGCTTCAAGGTCAGAGAGAGCTCTTTTGAAATGAGATTGAGCCTTTTCTGTTCTACTAAGCTTGAATAATTAAAGAAGGAAATGCACATTTAAAAGCTTCATTTCCACACCAAACATCAAACCAGAAGGAGATTACTTCACCATTTTGAACAGATAAAGATGAATATTGAGAAACCAAGTCATCTTGATTAGCAATTGCTTTCCAGCAGGAAGACCCATATGAGTTATTTAACTTTATTGGGAAGCCATAAAGAATTAGAAGGACCATACTTTTCTTTGATAACAGAACACCACAGAGAATCTTTTTCATTGCCAAACCTACAAACCCATTTAGCAACAATTGCTTGGTTGAAATGTTTAAGATCCCTAAAACCCAAACCACCCTTATCCACTGGAGTGCATAGAAGTTCCAAACTGACCAAATGCTTTCTTTTTAGAGTGTTCACCATCATTCCACAAAAAGTCCATTATTTTCTTCTCAAGTAAATGAATGACAGAGGTTGGTGCTTCAAAAGTACTGAAATAATATAATTAATGGCAAATTGGATAAGACATGCTTGATGAGTATGGTTTTACCTCCTTTTCAGTCTGATTCTGTTCCAAGTTGCAAGCTTGCTATCAAACCTTTCCACAACGGGATCCCAGATGGCCTTTGTATTAGATTTTGGTCCAAGAGGCAGACCCAAGTATAAAATGGGTAGTTTGTCTGTCTGACAGCCAAGTTGAGATGCCCATGTGTCGAGAAGAGAAGTATCTCCCAATCCCACCAATCTTGTACAACATATTAGAGAAGTATAAACTGCACCCTGTTATGTCACTTTTTGTACTTTCCTGCATTTATTCATTGTGCATCAAAGCCAGATTTTACTGTTTCTTCTTCACTGTATCCTCTTGGTCTTTCAAAAAGTTTAAGGAAACAACAGGAACAGGAGTCACCTTGGTAACCCTCTCCCCAGGAACTCTTCTAGCCTAAATCTTGTTCTTAATTAGTATGATTAGTATGACAAAAAGCACTTCAGAACCTAACCATGTGAAACTTTAGAAGACAAAATTGATATCCGTATCATCACAGTGCTGGCCTAAAGTGAATTTTCGGTTTCATTCCAACCTGCCTTTACCGTGGAATTGAGCTAATCAGCAACATATCATATTGTTCTCGAGCTAGTCACATGTTGTTGGGAAAACCATAATAGGATCCCAATAGCGTGCAATACCACAGGAGTTGAGTGCACGACAGCAAAGTAAACGAGAGATACCTCGAGTTTAATACATCTAATAAGGGCTGCAACTGCTCACTAAACGTATACTGCATTTTGTAAAGAAAAGAACAATCTATTCAACGTCTAATGTTTACCATAATAATAAGATGTGGAAAAGCGACAGGCTTGTGGTCATTACATAAAAATAGATAGCAGAACTTTTTAAGTTCATTGTATATTTCATGTTGGGTGCAATAATCAAAATAAAGAAAAAATCAAATAAGCAAAAGTTATTGATACTTAGCTCCTTTATAATGAAAGTGATCGATTGACGAAACGAATGAGCTTCCCATATCTCCACAACAGCAACAAGGCAAAACTTTCGAAAAACAGAGTGAGTCACGTGTTCAACACGTTTCCCTTAAGACATTAGCGCCCGGATACACTCAAGAGTGATGCTATAGCCCTCACAGGACGGATATATCCAGAATAAAACACCCTACTACACCTACTACTCGCATATGTAGTAGATGCTCAACTTTTGCTTGGCAACTCCAAAAAAACCGTTAAGGAAAATCGCGAACTCTTAAGAAACGCTATAAAATATTTTCCATTAGGGGTCCCTCTAAAATATTAAGCAACCCCTTTCCCATAGATTTTACAAAAGTAGTAAATTTATTTATATAATGGAATGATACAACTTAAAAATAGGAACTCCCCGATGTGGGACTAAAAAGCTTATATAGTCTCTTAAAACAACTAAAATGTGGAACTTCCACAATGTGGGACTAATAAGTTTTTCATTCACAAAAGAAAACAATAAATTATAATTTTATTAAAACCTTAAAATCATTTTTTTAGTAATCGTTTTCCAACAATCCCCCACATGAATGAAAACTCAATAAAACACGAAAACACAGATAGATTTTGTTAAATCAACAACCCAATCTCACGACCCGAACTGACTGAACATACAGACAGATCGTGTATGTTGAAGTCATACTAGCCATTTCAACGTCCTCTCCCTCACACAACAATATGTTGACTCCAGGATCATACTATGGATTGCAAACAATCATAAATAGTATAGAGGGCTTTCATCTTTAGTTTCTCACAGGTGAGACTAAAGGTTTCTTTCACCAAAGTGAAAATGAATGATCTAGTGAACCCTTAGCGACCCTTAGGTCCTAAGTTCCAATAGTACCAAAACAACATGAAACCCATTTTCTCAAAATGAATTAATTTTTGATAAAAAAAACAAAAAACACATAAAAACGTAGGAAATACCATTTTAGGCAGAGGTGTCCATGAGGTCTTGAACCTTTGCTTAGTGAGATATTACCAGAATTACTTGATAGAGACAGTGAACTATGTCTTGAACTGCTAGCGTTTGATGTAATTCACGATAAAAACCACACAATGATATCTCCAAGGTTGCTGCCAAGCTCGTGCTGTTGTGTCCGTTTTGGCCATGGACGTATCATGTTTCTCAGAATGCTCTAGAGAAGCATCTCATATTCTCATAGGAAGCGACTCACTTCCTCATTCAGATAGGTGAATTACATCAAGAGTGTTTACTGCTACACCCCACTTCAATCTTAAATTGAAACTATAGAACTCATTAAGACTTATTAAAAAGTCATCCTCCACATGCAGTCACACTATCACGTCTACACCATAGGGAGGGGACAGAGAATGAAAATCTATGATAGTGTACCTTTACCCACCACAAATTAGTTGTCTCATTTGAAACCTTGATCACGGGATCTCCAGTCAGCAAGGTTGAGTATTCTTCATTGCAAGTTTAATATATGAGCTTAAGCCCCAACCCTCTCGATGCATTTTTAACCATCTCTTTGTACAAACCTTTCGTCAAAGGTTGCGCGATATTCTCCTTGGACTTTATCCAATCAATCAAAATAACGCCGATTGAGATTAGTTATTTCTTAGCTTTAACTATTATAGCTTGGCTAACACAATGTATAGATATAGCTGGAACATGCCTATGCCAGAGAAGAATGTCTTCTAAAAAGTATCTTAGGCACTCATCCCCCTCTCGTGCTTTATCTAACGTATTACTCTCAAATTCCATAGTGAATTGAGCTATATGTCTGTTTGGAAATAATCCAAAAACAAACCTTCCTGCTAGAGTGAATACATATCCACTCGTAGATTTAGACTCCTCTGAGTCAACTATCCATTTTGCATCACAAAGTCCTCAAGGATAGCAAGTTACCTTTCATAAATAAAACAAAAGGTAATAGAGTATTTTAGGTACCATATGTCTGGACTCTTACATTTCATTAAATTCATGAGACATCCTATAACTCTTGAGTATTCAAGTTAAGATACTTCATTACCCATATTTTTCTCGAGTCTAACAAGAAGAATCGTATGGAGTACATGCAGGCTTACAATCATACTGATTGTATCTCATAAGAACAAATTCAACATAATGAGAATGACTAAGACTATAAATGTTTGATTATCTTCTAACCCTCGTCCCTAAGATTATATCAAAAGAACGTAAGTCTTTCAAGTCAATGTCCTCATTCAGTGCATGTTTTTAGTGGAATTAATCATATATATGTTTGTATCAAGTATAAGCATATCATCAACATACAAGCATACAATCACACAGGCATCCTTAACAAGTTACTTTTAAATATACTTGTGAGATTCATTAACTTAAATCCACTACTCATTATCACATGATCAAATTTTTCATGTCACTGTTTACATGCTTATTTGAAAACCATATAAAGATTTGTTCAACTTACAAACTTTGTCTTCACAACCTTTCACTACAAAGTCCTCAGGTTGGTCTATATAAATTTCTTTATCTAATTCACGGTTTTAGAAAAGCTGTCTTAACATCCATATAATATATCTCCAAGTTGTTTATGGTAGCGATATCAATTAGCATCTCAACAGAAGTAATTATCGTCACAAGTGAATAAGAATCAAGGAAATATACACCTTGTTTTAGTTTATAGCCTTTAGATACCAACTTAGCTTAATATTTTTCACAGTTCCATCTACCTATCGTTTTCTCTTAAAGACTCATTTACATCCCATGGTCTTACTCCCTGGAGGTAAACTAGCAAGCTCCCAAGTCTGGTTCCGACGGACTGAGTCCATTTCACTAAATGAAGCTTCTTACCAGAATGGAGTTTCAGTAGATATCAAGGCTTCTTTACAAGTCTGGGGCTCAGACTAAGCTAGGAATGTTATGAAGTCGGTTTCATAAGAAGTCTCAAGTCTAATTATTTTACTTCTCTTAGGCTCACATCAACTTCATCTTCCTATAAAATAAGTTCTGACTATTTGAAAATAAATCTAGGGGATCAACAACACATCTCTAATGAGGTACAAGTTTAGAATAAACATGTTCAAAGAACTCAGCATCCTTAGATTCCATAATAATATTCACACAAAAGTCAGAAAAAATCAGAACACACAACCAAAAATCTATTTGTATAAGTATACTCAGCATACACTATACGAAAACACAATCAACATTTTTGGTTGCAATCTAGTTCTTTTAGGAAGAGGAATTATAATCTTAGTCAAACACCCCCACACTTTGACGCATTCATAAAAAGGTCATCTACCTTTCCATAAATCATATGGAGTTTCATCTGATCCTTAAAAGGGTACTTTATTCATGATATACTAGTTAAGAGGACTGCCTCCCCCCACAAGGCCTCATGTAATCCTTAACTAATCAACATGGTAATTATCATCTCCTTAAGGATACAATTGTTATGTTCAAGGCTTCTAATTGGTTTCCAACTTCAAGTTTATACATATTAAGGCTTCTAAGGCGTCATCCTTATCCCTAAGCAAGTATAAAAGGTAGTACCTCGTACAATCATCTATGGAAGTTATAAACCATCTTTTACCATAGTGGTTTTGGGTTGAAATCATGTCAACTAGGCCTAACTGAATTAATTCTAAAGGCTTAAAATTACTCTAAACATTTGTGCTAAAAGGTTTTATAGCATATTTTGATTCTTCACAGATTTCACCTTTGTGTTCAAAATCCAAACTAAATTTGGGTACGCAGCCTATGCTAGCCAGTTAAGCATTGACTTATAAGTTTACGGTTCCAAGTCCACCACATAAAAAAATCAATCACACAAAGAAAGCATAGGAATCAATTATGTTCACATCATCAATTTTTCCGTTAAGCTTATATAGACCCAAAGTCCTATAACTCTTGCTTAAAATATCACTGCCTAGTTACAACAAGTTTTCCAGATTCAATTAAGATCTTAAATCTTTTTCCATCTACAAAAGAACAAGATACAAGATTTTCGCATATGCTCGGAACATGAAAACTTCATTCAATGTGAGAATATTACAGATACGAGCTTCTGCTCGACCTTTTCCTTTTATGCAACCTCTATTGCAGATGAGTTACTCAATAAGAGTTTCTCGACATCCCCTATCCTATGATAGGAGGTGAACAGGTCTCTGTTTCAACAAACATTCTTGGTGGCTCCAGAGTCAACCTACTGGTCTCTCACATTGGTTATTAAAATAACTTCCGACATCATGCCACTAAACTCGTTCTAGTTTGTTTCAACTAAATTAACATTAACTTTCTACTTATTAAGGTTTTTATGTTGTCTACAATTTAATGTCGCGTGGCCAGAAATTTTACAAACATAACAATCACCCTTAATTAAATAATGCCGGATTCAGTTTTACGAAACATACCTTTCTTCTGAAGAGTACGCTTAGAATTGTTTGATATTCTCGCCTTTGTCAGCTTTGGAAGACTTGTGTTCATCCACAGGCTCCTGGTATCCATGTCCCTTTCCAATTTCATGTCATAATCTCCGTTTATACTTTGACCACGGACACGGCAATTTCCCAATCACTTAATACACTACATCTCACAAACCTTAGTTCCGAATCGGAAAATAAAATATGAGTTTTGAAGATAACATCTAGATCTAGAAACTTCGTTTGAATCACCATATCAAAAAACTCATGGTTACCCCATAAAAACTAGTTTAGTTAACAACAAATTTCTGCTCGTCAGAATATTTCAGAAACGTTTGTCTGTTTTGTAAAATATCAAAAAAACACTTTTACAACTCCAAAAATTCTGAAATTTTGCGTGGGTAACTATCAAGGTGTCTACTACATTATTTCCAAAGGGTTCGTCGAAATTCCTTATAAATTAAGAGATAACTTCGAAATTATACAGCTAACCAAAAATTCGTTTTTTTATTTTATTTTTCACTCCACAATTAACATCCGTGATTATTACAAACTATAATGTCTTAAGGTTGTTGGGTGCAATAATCAAAATAAAGAAAAAATCAAATAAGCAAAAGTTATTGATACTTAGTTCCTTTATAATGGAAGTGATCGATTGACGAAACGAATGAGGTTCCCATATCTCCACAACAGCAACAAGGCAAAACTTTGGAAAAACAGAGTGAGTCACGTGTTCAACACGTTTCCCTTAAGACATTAGCGCCCGGCTACACTCAAGAGTGATGATATAACCCTCAGAGGACGGATATCTTCAGGATAAAACACCCTACTACACCTACTACTCGCATATGTAGTAGATGCTCAACTTGAGCTTGGCAACTCCAAAAAAAACCGTAAAGGAAAATCGCGAACGCTTAAGAAACGATATAAAATATTTTCTATTAGGGGTCCCTCTAAAATATTAAGCAACCCCTTTCCCATAGATTTTACAAAAGTAATAAATTTATTTATATAATGGAATAATACAACTTAAAAATTGGAACTCCCCGATGTGGGACTAAAAAGCTTATATAGTCTCTTAAAACAACTAAAAAGTGGAACTTCCACAATGTGGGACTAATAAGTTTTTCATTCACAAAAGAAAACAATAAATTATAATTTTACTAAAACCTTAAAATCATTTTTTAGTAATCGTTTTCCAACATTTCATTATGTATGTACAGTATATTGATTTCCCTGAACTAGAACGCCATTACACACGGGCAAAATAGTAGGGAATAGGAAATGAAAAGTTACAACTACGATCACACAAATGCAGAAAAATTGTGAAAAGAAATTCTATAAGGGATCAAGATTATCACCAAATCCAATTTTCCCAACAATAATAACCTGCCAAACAATTCTTGATGGAGTTCAATCTGAAAATAGAGATAAGTTTCAGGTTTCAAATTAGTTTCATTTGAATAAGTCAGTCACTTGGTCTTTAGCTATCCCAAATATGTAAGAGTTTTATTAGCAGCTTTTACATGATGTCATTAGCTTTACTAGCTATTTTCTTGTAAACACAAGGTGAAGTGCAGTTCATGAACTGCATTGAAAAGAATAGCCACCGCATTGAATTTGACTAAATCTGACTTCCTTAGAGCATCTCCATTAGTGCAGGGATGGAGATTTAGATCATATTGTGAATATACAAATTTTCCCCCCCACGTAACTAAAGTTTCTAACTCCATCCCTGCACTAGTGGTTCCGATCAACGTACAGTAGAAGCTCTATAAATTAATGTTGTTGGAGCCATCAAAATTTATTAATTAAACGAGATATTAATTAATCGATAAATTAATAATTATTAATTTATATATTAATTAATATTTTATTAAGTTATGTATAAATTTCATATCACAAGTTAGACAAAAATGATGTTTTTGTCATTGTAAACTTCGATCAACAGATAACTCAAGTTTAGACAATTTGGGTGAACATACAGACAGTGAAATCACTCAAGACTTGCAAAATTTTAACGAGAAATTGGGCTATCGCCATTTAATGAATGTCAAAGATGTCGACCAAAATTATCCGAAAGAAAATGAAGTTACACAGTTGTTGACTGGTGAAGAAATAATCGAGAACGTTATGGGACTTGATAAAGATGTGGAAGAAGATGATGAAAGTTCTAAACTAGATCCCCCTTCATGAAATGAGGCTATTAAAGCGACAATCACATTGAATAATTTCTTGCTGAGCTATGATAAAAAAGCACCAAAACAATGATAAGAAAATTAGAGATGAAATTCAATGCAATATTGATTTTAGCAAAAAACAGAAGACAATTAAATCATTTTTAAAAAAGTCTGCGTAAATCACTAATGTACTGAATATAATATATATATGCATTATTAATTTATAATTCATATGGGGTCTACATAAGTCATCAAAATGTAATATCTTATAATTTTAGCGAATTCTTAATTTGGCATGTCCCTGACTCGGGGCCGGTCAAAAATATTATTTAAGAGAGTTTATTAAATAATCGAGTATTAATTAAAAGAGTTTCTACTGTATATCTTCATGCTTGTCGATGCCGAAATCATATAGTGTTAGCGCGTCCAATGTGTAGAGATTTTTTTCTACTGTGTATGTATACCAAGTGAAATTATATAGGGTCTACTAGTAACTTTATCCCATATCAAATTATGCTTGTCTTTACACAAGGATTCTATATCTATAATTAAACTGTAAGCATGGTCGGGGACGTGGTCTACCTTTGAAGTAGGTTACCGTAAGTACTGTGTGCTACAAGAAATTAGGTAGTTGGTACCTACTATGCTTTGGACTTGTACTTACTGCGGGTTCTTGTAATGGGAAATTAATTAGAACCAATTTGGGAGTTGTGAGACAAACCATGACGAGTTGTTAGTACTCTGAAGTTTTTAATGATGTAAGGTGTAACTACATGCCATTAATCGGCAATAGTTTTGTTAGATCTGTCTGGATCATTCAAATTTTGGGTGAAGCACTAATAATAATATATATCTATGTTCCAATCGTTCTACCATTGGTCCATTGGCTAATGAATGTGCTGTGATGATTAGAGGTAGGATCAAGCCCTTTTTAGACTCCATGCTGTGATTTTGTATTTTAGAAGCTTAAATTGGGTATATGTATATGATGTAATAGGCTCTAGTGTTAGCTGATAATAGTGGGGAGGAATGGCAAGTATGGATGATTTGTAGTTACTACTGCCAGGTGGATGGAAATACAGCAGTTACATTTTCAATGATACATGGTATTTATGGGCCTAGCTAGCCAATTGGGCAGGAACTGTGTATCTTCTATGGGTAGGGGTGTGCAACGGACGGACGGTTGCGGATTAGGGGTCATCCACAATCAAATCATCAAAGTTGCGGATTTGGAAAATCAAACCGTGACCGGCCCAATCATCCGCGGATTTCATATCCGCGAATCCGCGGATTATACGGACCGGTTGCGGATTAACCGCGAATTTCGTAAAACAAAAACAAAAACAAAAAATAGATTAGCTAGACTGCTAGAGCCGAATTCACAGCCGTAATTGTTGTCTTGAAGTATATAAATTTCCCAGCAATTATGTCTTCCGTGTGTTGATTCTGTAAGGCGGCCTGATACTAGTGCTGTAAATGCTGCGAAGGCCCAAGGAATATATTGTTCTCATCCAAGGATCTGGAGAAGTAATTCCTGAACTATGTGCTTTATAAGTGTAGCACTTACCGATATTCCAAAACAGACGAGGCCCATTAAGAAAGTCCGAGAATATTATAAGCCTCAAAGGTTCTTGGTTGCAATATGCTCCGTTTGTAAGTACTGAAAACAATGCTACTAGCATGAATTTGAACTTGACGGTTCATTGCAAGCATTCAAATAGATAGATAAGTAGGTTGTCCTGCGGTGCGGATAATCCGCGGTTTTTAAAGTCCACCCGTAACTGTAACCGCACCGCATGCGGATTTGAAAATGCATCCATGTCCGGTCCATAACTCTTGCGGATTGGTTTTCACCCGCAATTTTACGGACGGATACGAATAAAATCCGCGATTACGGATTTTTTGCACACCCTAGCTATGTGTTAGTGTGGTTTTTCTTTCAACGATTGAGGTAATATTCTAAGCGAATCTAGGTGTACAACAAACACATGTTGTACATGTAGTTGACTATCATTTGTGTTGACCGTTGCCTGTATTTGGCTCGGCTCCCATGAATTATTAGGAAAACAATTTAAAACCAGTGGACTACTCAAGGCTGAGATGGTGCATCTTATAAGTAAAAACTAGAGCGAGCCGGGTAATCCGTAGTTGAAACAGATTTTGGGAGGGTTAATTTAAAACGACATGTTTTCACTATCTAAAATAATTAGTTTTTGATTGTTATCAAGTCTATTTTTCCTTGGCCCATTTTACTTTGGTGGTAGTGATTTTGGTTAGAAAATTGATTAGAAAACTTAAAAAAATGATACCCTTATAACTGTTTTACTTCTTATAATTTTCATGAACTGTTTGAGATTTGTTATATCATCTACAAAGGTTATAAGGGTGCAAGGGTCTCCTATTAGTTGGGGTATGACCCAACTTACTATTTTTTTCAGAAACCGTGTTTGTGAAGCAACTTAGCTGTTGGTAGGATGGTCAAGGACTAGATTAGGAAATCAAGTTGGTCAAGGAAACCAAATACTTGTGTCCTAAGTATAAAAGCTTAAGAGGTTTGTCTCTTAGAGCTAAGTTAGGAAACCTATACTTGTAGGAAAGTAATCCTTGTTAAGGAATGTGTCCAGTCCTATTGATGTGTATAAATATCCATAAAGAGAACTAAAGAAAATACACCAGAACTAAGTAAGAGTTCTCTTCTTCTCGTCTAAGGCTTTGTATATTCCAACATATACGGTGATATATAAAATTGCTTATTCCTTCCCGAGGATTAAACCTCGTTAAATACTTGTTCTTCTTATGTGTGTGATTTTGTTCTTGGAAATATTGAGATACCTCGTAGTAGTGCAAATCTAACTCTTACGCAGGCTTTGGCGCAACAATTGGTATCAGAGCAAGGAGACGCTCTTGGATACTAGTACTCAGATAGAAGTTGAAGTGAAGGTATTTTTCTGAAGATTGCTTGAGGTAATACTAATATCAAAGGTTCTGTTTTTTTATCTATATTTGGTTGTTTAAGAACAAAGGTTGACGGGGATAAACCAAATGATCCGAAAGATCCTTTCGGAGAACATTCAGAGTCAACAAGTAAATATAAAGAAACAAAAGAAGAAATACTTCATTCACATAGATCACAACTCAAGGTAGAAAAGTTTACAAGAACCAATAACTTTGGTTTATGGAGAACGGACGTAATGGATGCTCTTGTTCATCTTGACCTAGAAGAAGCTCTAGAAGGTCAGCCAGTGGAGATGTCTGAAAAGCTGTGGAACAAGATGAATAAATTATGTCTTTCTTCGATACGAGGGTGTTCAGCAACTGCAGTAAGAGTTAATTATCATCAAGAGACTTCAGCTAAGGATCTCTGGGAAAATATAGAGAAGGAATACCTCGTGAAGAACGTGGCCAATAGGATACATCTTAAAAGGAATTTGAATCGCTATGACATTAAGAGAGGTGCAACTCTAACCGAGCACCTAGATTCATATAATAAACTTCTTGCTGAGTTGGCTAACTATGATGAGAAGATCAACGACGAGGAACAAGCTTTCTGTCTGATAAACTCTCTTCCTGAAAGGTATGAACCCGTGATTAAAGCTTTGATGCACGACAAGGATAAGATGACATACGCTGAGGTCACTACAGTATTGCATAGTGAGGATTTTAGGAAGATGGACCGTGAAGCCTTTGCAAGTGAAGCTAATAATGACTTGTTTCTTGCAAGAGCTCGTTCAACGGACAGGAGAAAGAAGAATGGTGGTTATGGTAAAGGTATAGGACGTTCTAAGAGTAGAACGCGAAAACAGAAAGATGAGTGTGCTTGGTGCCATGACTTTGGTCATTGGGCTAAGGATTGTACCAAGCGTAAGGCAAGAGAAAAATGTAATAGTAATACCGAGGTGAACATTGCTAAAGGTAATGAAGAATCAGATGATGCTTCTGATTTCTCCCTAAATGTGACACCATCAGCTTGTACTATTACATATGGTACATTGGTATTGAATACTGGAGCAACGTATCATATATGTACATGTCGGGACAGGTTCTCAAGTTTTGAAGAACTTGATGGAGAAGTACGTATGGGAAACATTCATACTTGCAGGGTGATTGGAATTGGTAGTTTTCATATCAAGATGCATGATGGTATGGTTAGAGAGCTGAAGGAGGTAAGATTTGTACCTGCCATAAAGAAGAATCTGATTTCGCCCGAAATTTTAGAAGCCAAGGGCTATAAGATTGTCGCTGAAATGGTGTTCTAAAGGTAATCTCTGGATCCTTGGTAATCATGAAGGGCACACGTCATCATAACTTGTATTACTTGAATGAGAGTACAACAACAGGGGATGTGTTTATTTCTGAACACATCGAGAGTGCGTCTACCGAGAAAACGAAGTTATGGCACATGATACTTGCACTTCCAGGTGAAACATCGTTGCATAGGTTGATTCAACAAGACTTGTTGAAAGGTGCTATTGCATGCAAGTTAGCATTTTGTGAACATTGTGTTAAGGGCAAGAAAACAAGAACAAGCTTTGGCACAGTTATCCACAATACTAGTGGAGTTTTTGACTATGTTTACTCCGATGTTTGGGGTCCTTCCAAGAATATATCATTGGGAGGGAAACATTAATTTGTGTCGTTCATTGATGACGATATTATGCGTGTATGGATGTACACAATAAGGTATAAGGATGAAGTCCTAGAAGTCTTTGTGAGGTGGAAAATGGAAACTGAGAGTCAAACTGGCAGAAAGATCAAAGTACTACGTTCGAACAATGGTGGAGAGTACAAGAGTGATCCATTCTTGCAAGTATGTCACGATGAGGGGATAAAGAGGCACTTCACAATTAAGAAGACACCGCAATAAAATGGGGTACCTGAACGCATGAATCGTACTTTGCTGGATAAGGTACGATGTATGTTATCTAATGCTGGATTAGGTAAAGCGTTTTGGGCTGAGGCAGTTATGTATGCGTGCTTCCTCATTAATATATTTCCATCAGTTGCATTAGAAGGTAAAACTCCTCTGGAAAAGTGGTTTGGTAAACCAACTTATGATTATGACTCAATTCATATCTTTGGTTGTCCTGCGTGGTATCATGTCAGTGAAAACAAGCTTGATAGTCGTTCTTTGAAAGGAATCTTTGTGGGTATGAAGAGTGGAGTAAAAGGGTTCAAGATTTGGAATCTAGTTGAGAAGAAGATAGTCATGAGTAGAGATGTCACATTTGATGAGATGTCTATGGTGAAGTCTTGGGGTTCTCCGCAGATAGAAAACAGAAGCACCAGTACTAATGATCCTTTGTAGAAGGTGGAGATTGATGAAACTGCACCACTTCCAGTTAAGTCTGTATCTGCTCAGAATACATCTAATGACAATGGGTCTGCATGAGAAGTAGCTACTGAAGTTCCAAATGATAGTGACTTTGTTGAGGAAGAGGAAAAAGAGTCGGTAGAAGATACACAAGCTACGGTCACGGAGACCATACCAACCAGCAAACCAAGAAGATCAACCAGGAAGCCTGATTGGATGAATGATTACATTACTTATGCATTACCAGTTGATGAAGATGGTACTCCTACTTCCTATTTAGAAGTTTTACGTAGTGCAGAGCGTAAAGAATGGAAAGGTGCAATGCAGGACGAGATGGAGTCTCTTTACAAGAATGGCACATGGATTCTTATGAAGCTTCCAAACGGTAAGAATGCCATAGGTTGCAAGTGGGTATATGTTAAGAAAGAAGGATCTTCGGTGAATCAAGTACGCTACATGGAAAGGTTAATTGCAAAAGGTTATGCCCAAAGAGAAGGGATTGACTACAATGAGGTGTTCTCTCCGGTGGTAAAACACTCATCAATCCGTATTTTGTTGTCCTTGGTAGCAAAATATGATTTAGACCTAGTTCAGCTAGATATTAAGACGTCGTTCTTTCATGAGGATCTAGAAGAGGAGATCTATATGACTCAGCCGAGTGGGTTCAAGGTTGCTGGAAAATAAGATTGTGTATGTAAACTGAAGAGATCGTTGTGAGAGCTGAAGCATTCTCCAAGACAATGGTACAAGAGATTTGACCAGTTTATCATAGTCCAAACATACACAAGAAGTCACTATGACCATTGCGTATACTTTAAGAAGCTACGTGATGGGTCTTTCATATATTTGCTCTTGTATGTCGATGATTTGCTGATTGCATCGAATAACAAGAAAGAGATTGATAATTTGAAGAACAAGTTGTCATCTGAGTTTGAGATGAATGATCTTGGAGAAGCTAAGAAGATTCTTGTCATGGAAATTCAATGTGACAGAGAGAAGGGTAAAGTTTGTGTGTCTCAAAAGGCATATTTAAAGAAAGTGTTACAGAATTTTGGTGTCTACGATGGAACTAAATATGTAAGTACTCCCCTTTCTCCTTATTTTAAGTTGAATTCACGTATGTCTCCCACTACTTAAGAAGAGAGAAAGTATATGGCCCAAGTCCCATATGCTGAGACTGTTGGTAGCTTGATGTAAACGATGGTATGTACAAGGCCGGACATTTCACATGCTGTCAGTATGGTCAGCCGTTATATACATTGTCCTGGTAAGGAACATTGGCAAGCTGTGAAATGGATTTTGAGGTATCTTTACAGTACAGTTAATGTTGGCTTGGTGTTTGTGAAGGATAGAAGTAACAATCAGTTGTATGTTGGGTATGTGGATTCTGAATATGCTGGTGATTTGGACAAGAGACTTTCAACTACAGGGTATGTATTTACTGTAGCATGGGCACTAGTAAGTTGGAGATCACTCTTGCAGTCTACTGTGGCGCTTTCAACTACGGTGGCGGAGTATATGGAAGTGACTGAGGCATTTAAGGAGGCTATATGGTTACAAGGTTTGCTAGATGACTTAGGAGTTGTGCAAGACCAACTGCCTGTGCATTGTGGTAGTCTAAGTGCAATTTATTTGGCTAATAATCAAGTGCATCATGTTAGAACCAAACATATAGACGTACTATTTCACTTTATGAGAGGAATTCTTGAAGAAGAAGAAGACACATTCTACTTGTGAAGATCGATACCAAAGACAATCCAGTTGATATGTTGACTAAAGTAGTATCTGGGATAAAGTTTCGACATTATTTAAAATTGATACACATTCTTCCAGTTTGGTGAAAGGCCCTTTTGGGGTAAAGGTTCTTAGGAACCTGGTGGAGGTCTTCTAGAAAGGTCATTTAAGAGAACTACGGTTGGGTTTGATTCCTATTGAGGATTCGTAGGAAGCCAGTGATGGTTCAATCGACGTTGGAAGATGGAGGTGATTTTGTTTATTGATCATCTCATGCATGAATGCATGATACGATGAGGAGAATTGTTGGTAGGATGGTCAAGGAATAAATTAGGAAATCTAGTTGGTTAAGGAAACCAAGTACTTGTGTCCTAAGTATAGAATCTTAAGAGGTTTGTCTCTTAGAGATAATTTAGGAAACACTATACTTGTAGGAAAGTAATCCTTGTTAAGGAATGTGTCCAGTCCTATTGATGTGTATAAATAGCCATAGAGAGAACTAGAAAAAATACACCAGAACTAAGTAAGAATTCTCTTTTTCTCGTCTAAGGCTTTGTATATTCCAACCTTACGGTGATATTTAAAATTGCTTATTCCTTCCCGAGGATTAAACTTCGTTAAATACTTGTTCTTCTTGTGTGTGTGATTTTGTTCTTGGCAATATTGAGATACCTCGTAGTAGTGCAAATTTAACGCTTCCGAAGGCTTTGGCGCAACATTAGATTGTAAGCTAGGTGTTTCTGTGATTTCTTCTAAAGACCAGACTTTTGATTCTTACAAATAAATTCTTAGCATTCATTTTGGGAACCGACTTGCGTGTCGAGGATTAATTTTCTTTTAAATATTTTTAAACCTTACAACTTTTATTCGTTTTATTAAATAATGTTCATTTATTTATGGATTGTTATTAATGTGCTCCATATAATTGCCCGGTCTCCATTTGTTGTCTTGACGATTTTAGTGTGTAAAGTGGTCAATAATTATGTCATACGTGGTATTTTAGGGCGGCCAACTTAGAATTCAAATCGGGGCGTTACAAAATATTCTCGAACCATTCTTTTCATCACAAAATAAATTTGAACCATTTCGATGGGAGAAATGAAAACAACAATCAAAACCATTTTGATCCCGAGAACAAACCCGTTTCTCCAAAACCATGGGAGAAGTGTACTTTAGTCCTATTGACAATAGAACTAAATATTTGTTAGTCACGTGGAAGACATCCAAGGAAGTCAGCAAGATAACGTGATGATTTTCGATGCACACGAGGAGTTCTTTCGCATTCAAGATATCTACGACTGCCTAGAGTTGGGATTTTTTTTTGAAGCATAAATATATCATTGAACTACTAAAGCACTGTTACATGGGGTGGGTGATACCTACGAAGAAAACAATTACAATCAGCTCGTTAAGTTTATAATCTTCAACAACATGACGGTCGAGCAGAATTTGAGCAACAGTTTCTGGATCAAAGTTGCATTGGGGGGGAAGTGTTGGAATTTATGAGGTGAATATGGTTGAGGTTATCGAGGTTCCACAGGCCTTTGATGAGTGCTTTCCACAAGAAAAGTTATATTTTTGTTGGACACAACAGTGCCCAAAAAAACTTTGGTGGTATTAGGTCCCAATGCATGCAATCTGTCCCGGGAGCTAGTGTCGCATTTGTGTCTAGATGTTGTGGTATATTGCATGTGCTTTACCTGTCTATTTCCTTGTTTTCCTACTTGGTCCATGGTGATACTTTTAACTTGAGTCTTTAGCTGAGATCTTGGAATAACTAGTAGACCTGGTTACAACAGTATTTGCAAATATTAATCAACTTGGAGGTGGCAGCTGTGCGGTTAAGCAAGTCTTGAATTGCTGAATAGAAAAGTGCGCTGAGTAGATGAGATGGATGAAACCCCGCTGAGAAGATGAAGAACTAATCTGCTAAATGATCAACTTGACGTGCAGAGGAGTAGTGACTAAAATACCTATATTGTATCTACAGAGATACAGAGAGGATAATACTGACGTACAATTGCAAGATAGAATGCAAAAACAACGTCTAGCTCTAATATAGACCAACATGGTAGGCCGGGGACAGTGTATAAAAAATGGAGAAAGTTAAGGCCTACAGTGATACCGCAAGTGCACGGTTTCGATGTAGTGAGTGCACAAGTACGGGTCGATCCACAGGGACTTGGGTGTGTTCATGAAGATTCCTAAGCTAAATGGCAGTGACAGTGCAGTGAGAACAATGAGAAGGCAGTAAAGAGAAAAGCAAAGCCAAGAGGCAGTGAACAGGGCAGTGAAGATGATGAGTGAGCAAAGCAGAAAGAAACAAGGCAATGTAACAAAAACAGTGACAGTGACCAAAGGTCATAGGCAGTGGGTGAGCAGTGGTGAAAGCAAACAAAGCAGATGAAGGGAGCTAG